>NW_024100518.1:1200000-1800000 GCF_016545835.1 Crotalus tigris | reverse complement strand
TGAAAGAGTTATTCAGCTGGGCTTGTGATATGCTATTTAAAAACATTTAATTGGATTCAGATGGATTGCTTAAAATTTGGTTTATAAAAATTGCAGGTAGCACAAGACCACAAACAATGAATCAGCAAACACCTAGAGGCAAACAAAGTCATTACTAAAAGCCAACATGGATTTGTCAAAAACAGATCATGCCAGACAAATCTTATTGCATTCTTTGACCAAGTGACAAAATTAGTGGATCAGAGCAATGCTGTGGATATAATTTACTTGGACTTCAGTAAGGCATTTGATAAAGTAGACCACAACCTACTACTTGATAAGATAGAAAAATGTGGGTTAGACAGCATCACCACTGGAGAGACCCAGATTCTAGCTATGGGAGCTTACTGGGTGACTTTCAACATCAGGATTATTGTGGGTGAAGGGGAATAATAGATAGCATAATGTATGCTGCCTTGAGCTGCTATACAAAAGGCAGGAAATACATCTAGTAAATAAATATTAAATGAATCTTCTTTGTTCCTACCAGGCTCAACTATCACTTGATTGCACTCAAATCAGTACAGTGATGATGGAAGCAAAGGAGTTGACACAAGTAATGAATGATGATTTTTCCAGAAAACCAATGTCCCCTATTAACTCTGTTAGAATTACTCTTCATAGTAAAGATCTGATTGATTTGAAGTCAAGAGTTAAGTTTTGCAGGGGTTTGGTGTAATTATTCTGTGCATGGTTATCCAATGTGTCAACTTGCTAAGCATCTCAAAGGTCAATATTGTCAGCTTTTATAAAAGCAGTCAAATTTTGTGTTTTTGCATAAAGTGACACTTTAACAAATCAGTTGATTTGTTGCTGCTACTTGTTTAAAACTAAACAGCACAGCTTGAATCCATCAACATCTAAGTCAACATCTAACTGCTGACCTGCAGGCTGGTTGCTTCATGCCCACGTCAACTCCCACAATGTAAAAAAAGTTGTGATATGTCACAACACATCATGTGACATGACAAGTTTGTTACCCATGATCTAAGTCCTCCCATAACAATGCTTCCTCTTTATTATATAGAAGATATAGGCTCTTTAAGAAATCCTTCTGAGGGAGCATTGAGCTGTATCACTAAAGCTGTATCACTAGAGTATTAAAAAAGCAGGTGACTTATTCAGTTGTGCTAATTTGCTCAAGGTGAGAAGAGAAGAACATTTTCAGACCTTGCTTCTCTAACTCTAGTTCCAGCAAGAATTTCAGCACAGCATAGCATATTTGTTCAGAGTGGGAAAAAATCTATCTACTTTGCTTTCTGGTTTAGCAGTTGCTTTCCTCTAAAAGTGAACATGCATACATTTTTTATTGCTCTGCGGACTTTGGAGAAATCAAAGCACTCGGATTTATTTGGTTATATTCATCAATAAATAACTATGTTTATTAAAAATACAGGTAGTTCTTGACTTATGACCATAATTTGATCATATATTATAAAAAAAGATGTAGATACTCTGCAGAAAAGAGCAACAAAGGTTATTAGGGGGCTGGAGGTTAAAACATGAAAAACAGTTGCAGAAATCGGGTTTGTCGGAGTCTAGTGAAAAGAAGGACTAGGGGTGACCTGAAAGCAGTGTTCCAATATGTGAGGGGCTGCCACAAAGAAGAGGGAGGGTCAACCTATTTTCCAAAGCACCAGAAGGCAAGACAAGAAACAATGGATGGAAACTAATCAAGGAGAGAAGCAACATAGAACTAAGGAGACATTTTCTAATGGTGAGAACAATTAACCAGTGGAATGGCTTGCCTTCACATGTTCAGAAGAGATTGGCCAGCCACTTGTCTAGTATATGGTACAGAGCAGGGGTGTCAAACTCGCAACATCATGTGACATGTCACAACATATCGTGATTTTTTTTTCCATTGCCGGCAATGGGGTAGGCACGGTTTTGACATGACACATCCGGCCCAAGGGCCGGCAGTTTGACATCCCTGTTATAGAGTCTCCTCCTTGAGTAGGGGTTGGACTAGAAGAATTCCAAGGTACTTTCAACTCTATTATTCTGTTATTTCCATTGCTAAACCAGACAGTTGTTAAGTGAATTTTGCCCCGTTTTACAACCTTTCTTGCCACAGGTGTTAAGTGAATCACTGCAGTTGTTAAGTTAATAATATAGTTGTTAGTCAATCTGACTTCCTCACTGACTTTGTCAGAAGGTCGCAAAAGATAATCATATGACCCTGCAACCATCATTAAATGTATGCCAGTTGCCAAGGACCAAATTTTGATTACATGACCATGAGGATGCTGCAATGGTCATAAGTGTGAAAAATTATTGTGAATCACTTTTTTCAGTGCCATTGTAATTTCAAACAATCATTAAATGAATGGTTATAAACTGAGGGCTACAAGGAAATAGGTAAGACAGGAATTACTCTCTCTCTCTCGATGTAGAAAGAAAATCATGCAGCACCCACTGTGATCCATCATAGCACAATAGCTGATAATCCATATGGAGGAGAATCTGTGGGAAAGAAGTGGAAGAAGACCGCAGTTTAGGTGAGAAGAGACTACACAGTTTAGATGTATAAACCCTAGGTAGAAAGTGTTCAAAGAGACTCCACTTTAATTAACTCAAGTCTGGTTAGGAATTTACTCTTACAGTTTTGAAGGAGGTATTTTTATCTGATACTCCTATTAGAGATGTCTTTCTGAAATCTGTATAGTTCTTAAGTCTCCCTACTTTGCAGAGCTTGACAAAGATTCAAGTTCTATTAATTAGTAACCAGCCCATGTTTCATGTTGAAGAGCAACTCTTTAATATCATAGCTCTACAGCCATCCCAGCTTTTGCCATCTCCCTGTCTATTTGCATAACTACTTAGCATTAGAAGTTTAGCCTTGTTGGACAGGAGAGCTCATACTTATAGATCTTTCCTAAAGAAAGGTCCTTTTTTGCAGACATCACAATGTTCTTTTGAAACTTATTCACTCATCTTAAAAAGCCAGTTCAAGAAGGATACCCGTGATGTGTCAACACATCCAGAAGAAATAATCCCAAAGAAAGTAAAACCCAACTCTATATATGGGGAATAGGAAATAGGACTAGATGGGACAGCATCTGATTCAACAGGGCACTGCTTATGTTCTTGAGTAGAAATCTTTGGGAATCCATGACCTGGGGGAATGGAAGAACTCTCCGAAAAGCAATAGTTACTAATTCTAAACCAGATGCTCTCAGGCCATTTCTGTCTTTTAAGGTCCTAGAAATAAGAATATGAAATTCAATTGAAATGGCCCTATATACCCATCCTACTAACTGGCTTCAGTAACACGTCTATGGAGATTCTCAGTCACCCAGGTCATGGTTGTCCCAAAGGTGATTTTTTTTTTTCAAAAGGCAACTGGGTTTTCTTTGTTTTTCTTTGAAGATATTTTGCTTCTCCTCCAAGAAGCATCTTCAGTTCTGAAGTCCAATTGTCTTTTGAAAAACCACCTTTGAGCTTCAGTGGTTTTAACATAATAAATGAAGAACCAGTAAAGCTCTCACCTATACTTGAATACATGAGTAAAAATGGAACCTTTTTTAAAAAAAAACTCTTTGAGAATATAAGACAAAACTTTCTGATGCTACTAACTAGAAAGAAGTTACAAGTTGTAACTAGTTGCTGAAGAGGCTGGACAGATTTTCAGAAGGCTAAATTTCCTCATTCCAATGCTGCCTTGAAAAATATGCTTTCCTAAGTATCTAATTCTGCCCAAATTATTTCTTAAGGTGAAAATTAAGAAAGGGAAAGAAACAGACGTCTATTTTTGCAAACATTCTGACTACTACAAATATTTCTCCCATCAGTATTAGATCAAGCTCACATATAAGGGGTGAAATAGAAGCAGACTTTGCTAACAGAAACAGATTATTGGATGTCTATAATAATTTGTATGGCTCGACTGGAATAGGACACTTTAATACAGAACATTTTAAAATGCTGTTCAAGAGCAAGAAGTTATTTGAAGTTATTTTCAAGGGAGAGGCCAGATAATAGGCATTCATTGCAACAAATGAGCTGGCACAATCTGCCACTGAGAGTCGGCTTGAAAACAAAACAAAATGAAAAAAGAAGAGAATACAGTTTGTCATTATCAGCAATGATGAAAGCTATACAAAATAAGATGAACGTGCCAGCAGCTAAATGCTGAAAGGTTCCAAGAGATTTGCAAAATTAAGATTCATTGTTAAGGGCTCTCTTCCACTCTTTCAGCAGTGGCTTGTAAATGGATTTTTCCGTGAAAAGTTTTTACCTGAAATAAAGAAAACAAAAGAGGCAGGTAGTATCTTTTCCCTTCCCGTTCCTTAATAATTATTTTAATAATTTACAGGAAACCATTAAAGAGGTTTGGGTCAAAAAGGAGATATTAATAAATACAATAATTATGTAGTATTTAGATAAAATTATTATCTATTTGAATTCTGTTGCTGTCCATCTCCACAAGTGACTCTAAGTGGTATATATGATAAAACCTAAAAAAAATATTATAAACTACTAAAATTATTAAAAGGATTGAAACAGTACAAAATAAATATATATGGCACCAAGTAAAACTGTGACTATGGATGTTAACACAGACAGGATATAGGGTCCTTGACACACTCAGCCCTCCTAGATGTGAGCATACAACCAAGTCTTCACAGATATGTGAAAGGAAAACAGAGTTGGAGTAATCCTGATATCTGAAGGGAGATGATTCCAGAAGGCAAGGGCCACAACATGAAGCCACACCTCCTGGTTTCCACCAGCCAACATTACTTGGTTGATAGGACTCGCAGTATGAGCAACTAGCCTGACCAAATTGAATGTACAGAGAAAACTGGGGGAAAATGGTCCCTTAGGTAACCTGGCCTCAAGGTAAGGCTATAAAGATGATAACCTTTATAAATACCTATAAACACACAGACAACCAATGAAACTTACAAATACCTCGCCCCTTTACTGCGATACTCATATAGCCACATTCTGCACCAATTGAGGTTTCCAAATGTTCAAGGGCAGCCCCATGGAGAGCACCTTGTAATAATCCAGATGAGAGGTCATAAGGACATGAGTGAGTGTGAGCAAAACCTCCTGATCCAGGAATAAGAGAAACTGGTGTACTACTCTGAGGTGTGCAAACACCCTCCTGGTCATCTGCACTGCTAGTGAGAACCATGAGTCCAAGAGAATTCCGAGACTGTATAATGGGTTTGTCTGGGGCTGTGCCACCCTATCCAGGACTAGAGATGGAAAAACCTTGTCACCAGGAGGTTCAAATACCAATTTGTCTTGTTTGGGTTGATTGAAGCCCATTGCACCCCTTCCAGTCACTTATAACCTACAGGCACTGAGAAGAAGACATCAATAGCATTATTCAGGTAGCCCAGGTTGGAGATATAAAGTTGGATATCATCAGAATGTTGATCAATTTTGATCAACTTCAGGGCCCATAGGTCAACTTTTAACTTCAAAAATCTGAACATCAAATAAAGAACCAAAGATGTCAGAAGAGGAAGATTTAAAGTTGATGCTAATAGATCCACCAGGATTACTCAATGTTTTATTCTACTCTAGAATGAAGATATCTACCTACTTCATACTAAACTAGAAGCTCTAATATTACCATATGCTGAATGAAGTGAGTGCCTCAGAAAGCAAATTGGGATGGGGGATAGAAATATCAAACATTATAATGTACTAATACACTCAATTCTCAGCTTTTTATCACAAAGAAACATGTTATATCCAGACATTTTTGCTTCTTATCGCAAACATTAATTCCTCATGATAGGCAATATGCTATTCATTATAATACTACCATTATTTGCACATCCATGCACATTGATTCCATTTATTCAGTCAATTTCAGCTACACAATATTTATTTTTGATACATTAATTTTCAACTTTCTATTGCTTGTTGGCACCATACAGTTTATCTGGCACCTGCTGAAAACCAATCAGTTTCTCAGAATGTACATCAGTTTATATACATTCATGTCCCCAGCTAACATGCCTATAAAGTCACTACACACATTCATTTTTCATTTATGCATAAATATATCAAAGGGAATGCTAAATCATTTCACTAAGCCTTCCATTTATATGTTATGCATGTTATATTTCCATCACATACTCGTCTCATTACATTGAATAACCAACACTTGATCCCATATTCATGCAAACTCATGCCTATTTGTTTTATCATATTCTTTGTCTAAATCAATATATCTATAATAAACTTTATTTCTCACAATCATATGTTTCAAAGTGATTTGCTGAAAAAGCAAGTCTGCACGCATCCTACCTGACATAAAGCCATACAACATTTCCCAAATTTTCTTCATAGTCAATTCTCACAGTCTTTCTATCAGGATTCTGCCAAATATCTTCCTTGGCACATTTAACAAATTAATCTGCCTATTGTTGTTGCATTTATTTCTGCTATTTTTCCATTTGTATGGGGAACAATTACCCCATTGTTCCAAATGTGAGCAGATATAGTCTTCCACACATATTAAATTGCATGGCCATTCCATAAGCAAAGAAGCAATTTCTAATATATTTCCAATAACAATAATAATAATAACATTAATAATAACACTAATACTAATAACACTACTACTACTATTACTATTACTAATAATAATAATAATAAAGTTGGAAGGGATCTTGCAGGTCATCTAGTCCAACCCCCAGCTCAGGCAGGAAACCCTATACCATTTCAGACAAATAGCTGTCCAGTCTCTTCTTAAAAACTTCCAGTGTTGGAGCATTCACTGCTTCTGGAGGCAGGTTGTTCCACTGGTTAATTGTTCTAACCATCAGGAAATTTCTCCTTAGTTCTAGGTTGCTTCTCTCCTTGATTAGTTTCCATCCATTGCTTCTTGTCCTGCCTTCAGGCACTTTGGAAAATAGCTTGACTCCCTCTTCTTTGTCGCAGCCTCTGAGATATTGGAACACTGCTATCATGTCCCCCTCGTCCTTCTCTTTGTTAAACTAGACGCACTCAATTCCAGCAACAGTTCCTTATATGTTTTAGCCCCCAGTCCCCTAATCATCTTTGTTGCTCTTCTCTGTACTCTTTCCAAAGTCTCAACATCTTTTTTACATCGTGGTGACCAAAACTGGATGCAGTATTCCAAGTGTGGCCTTACCAAGGCATTGTAGAGTGGTATTAACACTTCACATGATCTTGATTCTATCCCTCTGTTAATGCAGCCCAGCACTGTGTTGGCTTTTTTGGCAGCTTCAGCACACTGCTGGCTCATATTTAAGTGATTGTCCACTAGGACTCCGAGATCCCTCTCACAGTTACTATCCCCTGTACCAGTGGTGGCAAACCTATGGCACGAGTGCCAGAGGTGGCACTTGGTCCTCTCTGTGGGCACATGTGCCATTGCCCCAGCCCTGCCTTCCCCATGGTCCCCTCCACACCAGCAGCCCCCCTGGAGGAGAGTCGCCCCCAGGCATGGCCCGCTTGGAGCAGCGCAGCCAAGGACATGGCAGCTGGACAGTGGGGACAAGACTCTGCCCTTGAGCCCTTTCACAAAAAAATTGATGCTGTGGGGCATGGGTGGAGGGCATGGCCACCATGGTGCTGCTGGGCCACCTGGGCGATCTGTGGCAGGCTGTGGTGGTGGGTGGCCCTGTGGGTGGGTGGGGCCAGGGAAGGGGGCGGGACAGTGTGGGGGTGGTGCAGGGGTGGGGCAGGTTTGGGGCACTCAGCCTCTAAAAGGTTTGCCATCACTGCCAAATACTATTTGGTTTTTCTTGCCTAAATGTAGAACCTTGCTTTTTTCACCATTGAATTTCATTTTGTTAGTTAGCGCCCAGTGTTCAAGTCTGTCCAGATCCTCCTGTATCTTAAGCCTGTCTTCTGGAGTGTTGGCTATTCCTGCCAGCTTGGTGTCATCTGCAAATTTGATGAGTTCCCCATCTATCCCCTCCTCCAAATTGTTGGTGAAGATGTTGAAGAGCACTGGGCCTAGAACAGAGCATTGGGGCACCCCACTACACACCTCTCTCCATGTAGATGTGGTTCCATTTTGGACCACACACTGAGTATGGCCGGTCAGCCAGCTATGGATCCCTCTGGTGGTGATGCTGTCTAACCCACATTTTTCTATCTTATTGAGTAGTAGGTTGTGATCTACTTTATCAAATGCCTTACTGAAGTCCAAGTAAATTATATCCACAGCATTCCTCTGATCCACTAATTTTGTCACTTGGTCAAAGAATGCAATAAGATTTGTCTGGCATGATCTGTTTTTGACAAATCCATGTTGTCTTTTAGTAATGACTTTGTTTGCCTCTAGGTGTTCGCGGATTCGTTGTTTGATTATCTTTTCCAGAATCTTCCCAAATATTGAGGTCAGGCTGATGGTCTGTAGTTTCCTGAATCCATTTTTTCCCATTTTTTGAAGATGGGAACTACATCAGCTCTTTGCCAGTCCTTTGGTAGTTCCCCAGTGCTCCAGGATCTTTGAAAAATATAGTTCAGTGGTTCTGAGATCACACCTGCCAGTTCCTTGAGAACCTTGGGGTGTAATCCATCTGGTCCTGGTGATTTGAACTCCTCTAGGCTGGATAGGTGCTCACTTATTATTTTCTTGCCAATCTTAACTTGTGTTTCTATTCTGTTTTTTATGGCACTATTTTTGATAGGTTGGTCTGTTTTTTCCCTTTGTGTAAAGACAGATGCAAAAAAATGAGTTAAATAGTTCTGCTTTCTCCCTGTTGCTTGTCACCTTCTTGCCACTTCCACCCACTAATGAACCAATTGTTTCCTTCACTTTTTTCTTGTTTTTTACACATTGAAAGAAGCTTTTTTGTTATTTTTGACTTTGGTCACAAGCCTTAGTTCATTTTGAGCCTTAGCTTTCCCACTTCATCTTTGCGGGCTCGGACTATTTGCTGATATTCTGACTTAGTTATGTGCCCCTCTTTCTACTTTCTATACTTGTCCTTTTAACACCATGTATACTTCAAGTTTCATATTTTCAACAATCTCACAGCATTTATGGCCTGCTTCCCCCCCCCACCTCTTGGACTCTTATATTTATAGCATCCATTTTTACTCCATTTTAATTTCAATTTTCAACATAGCACAATTTTTACTATGCACATCTTTAAAATAGTCCATCTACCATTTCATTACTTCAGTTTCATCCCAAATATTTTCATCCCTTTCATTTTGAATTCTATTCACTCTATAGGGCAGCTCTTTGTATAACCCTCTAAAATTCCAAAACTATGTTTCATTTCCATCAAAATTGTTTGCATTTTCTCTTTCTTTTACTTGTAAATGTTGATTGTTTGATTTAACTACATTCTTTGCAACTGTCTGTTTATTTGTCCATATTTCTCTCGTTCTCATTCGTTACAGCAATAATTCTCTTTTATTACGTTTCCCCCTCATCCAGAGCCTTTTTTGTTTCATCCTTTTCCATACTTTCCATACCTCTATGGCATAATTTCATGCATCTCATGCAACTTCAATATTTTTCTTACATTCATTTTCTATTCATTATGTTGGGAAAGTATTCTTTATTACATTTTCAAGTGAACTCATATTTTTCCTTCCTGTAATCGCTTGGCTTTCACTATAGACTCTTCCAGGTCCATTTTTCCTCCAAGACCTTACTCTTGACATTATCAAGTAATAATCTGCCCTGTATTTAGAACATCTTGCCACTGTTTTTGTTTTTCATTGATTCCCTCAGTTTTCCATCATAAATGATTAAATCAATCTTGCTTTTAAATCTGTGTTGCCGAGAGTACATGTGAATACGTTTACATAATATAGTCAAAAGGAAAGACCCCTTTAAAGTCAATATTTTATAGTCATGACTCTCATTCATTTTAGATTCAATGAATGACCAATCACTTCTTCCATGCTTTTCATCTTATTTTCACTCATTTATGACAGCTAATAGAGTATTTTCCCTCTCAAATGTGTTGATTGATTTTATCATAGACTGGTTCTCCCGTTAACACTATTTGCTACTGCACAACATGCAGCTCTATAGAGATCTATGCAATATACTGACACATACTTGGAATGCAGATTCACTGACTGCTTCCTCTATCGGAGAGCAGATCTGTGTATGCCATAGGTGAATATTCTCTCCCATACCAAATTAGCCTGCCACCTCAAGATATTGAAGGTTGCATTCCACTGCCCATGTTTAAACCAGTTTATCCAGTGGGTATATACATATTGTAAAAGAGGTTGCCTAGGGCTACCATTTCTGAGCTGTAGAAATATGGATTGTCATGAGACAGTAACAAAAAGATATAGTCCAGATATGGTAGTCCTATGCAGGGAGCCCCTATTTCTTTTAATGTGAAACATCGGAGAAGTATCGGAGGATTGGAAAAGGGCTGATGTGGTTCCTATCTTCAAGAAAGGAAAAAAAAAAAACGGACACAGGAAACTACAAACCAATCAGTTTAACATTAATACCTGGGAAGATATTAGAAAAGATAATAAAAAAAACAGATCTGCAAACAATTGGAAGTAAACAAAGTCATAACTAGTAGCCAGCACGGGTTTGTTAAAAACAGTTCATGCCAAACCAATCATCTCATTCTTCAATAAAGTGACTAAACTAGTAGACCAGCAAAACATAGTGGACATAGTATACTTAGATTTCAGTAAGGCATTTGACAAAGTAGACCACAACCTACTCCTTGGTAAACTAGGAAAAAGTGGAATAGACAACATCACCACCAGATGGATCTGTAGCTGGCTGACAAACCATACTCAATGAGTAGTCTTCAACACCACTACATTCACATGGAGAGAAGTAAGCAGTGGGGTACTACCAGGTTCCGTCTTAGGCCCAGTACTCTTCAATATCTTCATAAAAGACTTAGATGAGGGAACTGAAGGGGAACTCATCAAATTTGCAGATGACACCAAACTTACAGGAGTAGCCAACACCCCAGAAGACCAACTCAGGATCCAAAAAGATCTTGACAGACTTGAACAATGGGCCCTATCCAACAAAATGAGTTTCATTGTGGAGAAACACAAAATCTTACATTTAGGCAGGAAAAAACAAAGGTACAAATACAGATTGGGCGAGACCTGTGAACTGTGAAAAAGACCTTGGAGTAACTGTGAAAGGGACCTTGGAGTCCTAGTGGATGATGACTAGGAGCCAGCAGCATGCAGCAGCAACCAAAAAAGCTAATAAAATCCTAGGTTGTCTAAACAGAGGCATAGAATCAAGATCACACAAAGTACTATTACCGCTTTATAAAACCCTAGTAAGACTACACCTGGAATACTGCAGCCAATTTTGGTCACCATATCACAAAAAAGATGTTTGGAAAAAATTCAGAGAAGAGCAACAAAGATGATCAAAGGCCTGGAGACTAAAACATACAAAGTACAGCTACCGGACTTGGGTTTGGCTAGTCTAAAGAAAAGAAGAAATAGGGGAGACATGATATCAGTGTTCCAGTATCTGAGGGGCAGAGGGGGGCAGGTTGTTCACCAAAGCACCAGAGGGAAGGATGAAAAACAATGATTGGAAACTGATCAAAGAGAGAAGCAACCTGGAATTAAGGAGAAACTTCCTGACAGTGAGGACAATCAACCAGTGGAACAGCTTATCCCCAGAAATCACTGGAGATTTTTAAGAAGAGACACTAGACATTCACCTGTCTGAGATGGTATAGGTTCTCCTGTTTGAGCAGGGGGGTGAACTAGAAGACCTCCAAGGTCCCTTCCAGTTCTATTCTATTCTCTCTGTCTCTCTGTCTGTCTCTCTGTCTGTCTCTCTGTCTCTCTGTCTGTCTCTCTGTCTGTCTCTCTGTCTCTCTCTCTGTCTGTCTGTCTCTCTCTCTCTCTCTCTCTCTCTCTCTCTCTCTCTCTCTCTCTCTCTTTCTCTCTCTCATAGGTCCTACAATAAATGTTCAACTGTTCTACTCAGTACAATTTGTGTTCCATGCCTACTGAATATGCTCAGGACTGGTTTGCAATAATATTTAAAAATGCAGCCTTATATACTGTATGTTTATCCAGGGAGCATTACTGCATTCAGGAAGATTTATTCCCAGCCAGCAGTCAACACTACTGCATTCTTTGTTGGTTCTTGAGATTATTTCTCTAAATTTACTTGTTCCTGAAAGTTTGCTGAGACTCCCCATGTTATAGAGTAGCACCATTTTGGCTACATAATGCTCCATGCTTGGGGAATTATCTTCCAGAGGCTTTCAAAAAGCTGCTGCCAAATAAAGTGTAAATGAGACTGCATGGGGTGTAATAAGATTAATCAAGTTTAATTAATTCCCTATTAAATTAAAATGTATTTATTTCTGAGATCTTACCTACTTTTTGAGATGTGCCATTCATAAGGCTGTACAAAAGACTAGTCATCCTGGGCAAATAATATTTTATGAAATACAATCATGTGCTCAGAAAGAGCACACATTTGTAAGGAAGGCTTGCAAACCAAATGTTGCAAAACCATTATCTTGCTCTTTGCTATATGGGTAGTAAACTAGAAGTGAATAGTTTTTTTATCATTTATGATCATTTAACTTTTCCAGGAGTTGGAATTTATTAAGTCTGTTTTTGTATAATGGAGTGGATGGAGTGCATAGTTTTGCTTTTGGTGCAATAAGAGAAGCATGAAGTTATTCTGTTTGGTTGCATAGTTAGCCAAATGTTTAGAATGGATTTGGTATTTTTGTCTGTCTTTTAAGTGCTTCCCAAGGACCCAGGGTAGGCAAATATTGTTTGCGGTGTTAAAAATATTGCCCTAGGATATAAGCTGTTCCAAATAAAATTGCTTTTTGCAATTGACTGGTGGTGATTTTTTTTCAGTGCCAATAGAGTTCCAGTGGTACTCCAGATGAACAAAGGTGAATATATGTGTCCCAGGATAATGTTGCAGGATCCAATTTGGGTCAGTCAGCAGGACTAGGGGCTTTGTTTTCCGAGCTTTCGGATGAGCACTGGAGCCCATCTTCAGGGAACTTCTCTCTAGCAGAGTGTGTGGGCTATTCTCTGTGTGGTAATTATATGCATGTGGCTTTTTGGATGTTGATTGGGATGTTGATGACTGGCTATTAATGATATAATGAATGGCTTAATAGCCAGCCATCAACATCCCAATCAATATCTAAAAAGCCACACACAACTGGTGCCAAATAAATGCCACACACAGAATAGCCCAAAGCGCACACTCTGTTAGAGACAAGTTTCCTGAGGATGGGCTCCAGTACAAGTCTGAAAGTTCAAAAGACGAAATCTCTGGTGACCGACCCAGATTGGATCCTGCATTACTCTGATTTTTGGGGGGATTGCACCCAAGGCACCTATTACTAACGATGCTATCTTTGCTTTCTTTTGCCACTGTTGTTCTACTTCTATTCACAGATTTTTGTATTTTGCAATTTTCTCCAGTTCTTCCTCTTCTATTCCGCTATCACAATTCCACAATCACAGTACTGCATTGTCCAGTACTGTTTGTCTTTTTTATTTACAATTGTTACATCTGTATGGCAGGTACCTGTTGCTTTGAATTCTAAAATCTCAGAGAATTTTAGCTTCTTCATTTTCTATTGCTTTGTTTCTTTTGTGATCCCGCCAGTTCTTGCTGTGCAAGCAAATGGGATATTTTGCAGATATTCTAATGCACAATTGTTACTACTTTGTCATACTACTCTTTGTAGTCAGTAATTTTCTAACAGCAGCTAATGAGAGGGACCACTGTTTCTTTAGCTTCTTTGCACAGGTGGCATTTGTTCTCTGTTACTGTCTTCTCACTTCTAGTTGCTATGAATTTGTTCTTAAAGCTTGGTCTTGTGCAATCAGTATTAGCCCCTCTTTCTTCATTTTTTCTCTTAGCCATTCTCAGGTCTTGTTATCTATTTTACCTACTATTTTTTATGGCCATGTAATTTTTTGCCTTGTCATTCCCCTTACTTTATTTGGTGTTTTTTATAGGCCAATTTGGTCTCTCCATTATTCAGTAAGTCTTCATGGTATACTAGCTTTAGTGCATCTTCATCATTGTCCTTCAGGTATTCTTCCAATGTCCTTTTTCCTCAACTGGTTGCAACATTCCAAGCCCACCTATTTTCCTTGGTACATAGAATCTGTCAATGTTGCTGTGTAGATAGCAACAATAACAATAACATTCATTGTCATTATTTTTATGATCTTCCTCTCTAGGACTTTTAGTTGAGTCTAAAGTATATCTAATGTCCAGTCTGATTAGAATTGCCCAGATGTTAATTGGCTTGATAGTATTTGCTCCACTCTGTTTGGATTTTTTAGATCCTCTTCACTCTCATGATGTGTTCACTTTAAACCTCCTTGTTGATTTCAGTATGTGGTTGATGGTGTCAGCTTATTATTATCAATTTCTGCAGCCAGAACATTCTTCTAAATTAGATGACATAACAAATAAATGCAATTTCTCATTACCTTTTTTTAATCTCACAAGTTACTGTTAGCAAAGAACACCTGTCAAGAATCCCTAAAGCCTGATTCATGAGTGCATATTCACTTCTCATAGATAGAACATATTAGCTAGAAGAAACATGATAATGTGCCATCACAGATGTATCAGAGCCAATAAAACTTTCACATTCTCTTACATTGCCTGTAAGTTATTACTTTTCTACGGCATGAATTCAAATATACTATGGCTACAGAATAGACTCAGAAACATCTCACATTAAAGCAATGGCAAACCATGTCATGAAAATGATATGGCTGTGTCCATGAAGTCACCAGGAAGAGACAACAACTTGAAGAAGTCTTAATTTCAAGCATCAAAACTCCTTATTGGTATTTGTGAGGATCACTATTGATGTAAGCATAAATGGCTAAGTGAGATTGCAGTGTCCTAATTTTAGTCAGAGATAAAATATTTGCATTGCTTTAATTTTATTTTTTATATATTTTTTTTGCCTTTGATGAACAGTACTTGGTTGGCTTTTTTGCTGAATTTGATCTTGCTAGTTTAATATATAAATATATTACATTAATACATATGATGATGGAAAAATTGTTCTAGCGACTGACAGCAGATCATTCTGGACTGACATTTCCCATTCTGATTTATTGATGTAGAGAAATAAACAACTATACCCATCTTCTTTTTCTCTTTCTGACAGAAGTGGAAATGGATAACCATCAACCTGCAGATATAATAATTTGTGTATCTGCTAGCCTGGGCCCAAAAACTTAATACTTAGGATACACATGGCTCCCATCAAACTCCATGGTGCTTTGATCTGGTGTTAACCTCTTAGGTCAAGTTTAAATAGAGTCCAATGAAAGGAGAACCGGTTGATGAAGTGTCATCAAGAGATAGCATTTATATAGTTGATTGAATAATTGATTGTGCCTTAATAATTTTTAGAGAAGATAATAGTCCTCATTAAAAAAAATCAAACTGATAAAAGTCATTTAAAAAGATATGAGCAAATAAAAGTGGTTTTTGATCTACTTCAAATCAATGACCATCAATCTTCTTTCTGGAAAATGTTCCAGAGTTGAGAAAATTCTCACTATATGTAGATATATAATGCAGGGCTTTTCAACCTTTTCACCCATTGTACCACTTTTAGGATAAGGCAATATCCGAGTACCACCAGTCACCCAGCAAGGTGTCAAAAACTTGACCCCCCCCAAAAAAAGGAAAAAAAATGATAAAGTACAGGTAGTCCTCGACTTACAACAATTCGCTTAGTGACTGTTTGAAATTACAATGGCACTGAAAAAAGCAAATTATGACTATTTTTCACACTTAATGCTGTTGCAGCATCCTTGGGGTCATGTGATTTACATTGGGATGCTTGGCAACTGATTCATACTTATGACGGTCACAGTGTCCCAGGGTCATGTGATCACCTTTTGCAATTTTTTGACAAGTAAAGTCAATGGCCAGGGGTGTGTGGCCAGCTCATCACTCAGGTTGTGGGGTGCCTATGGAGGGTGTGGGCAGGGATGTGGGGGGATCTGTGAGTCTCTGGTGGAGGAGGGTGGGACAGGTATGGGCACCTTTCTTTCCTCCCTCTCTCCCTCCCATTGTCCCTTCCATCTTTCCTTCCTTTCTTCCTTCCCTCCCTCTTTGTCCCTTCCTCCCTCCCTCCCTCCCTTCCATTGTCCCTCCCTCCCTTCCTTCCTTTCCTTCCTCCTCTCTTTGTCCCTTCCTTCCCTCCCACTCTCCAGTGCTATGGGGGCGGGGAGGGCATAAAAGAGCCCAGAGGAGGCAATTGGAGTTTGGCTGCCACTGCCACCACCACCGCTGTTGCTGAGCCACATGGCTGCACGAGAGTGGCTGCTGTGGTTCCTGCCGTTGCTTCTCCTTGGCTGCTTCCTCTGAAAAGAAGCAGCAGTCACATTCAGTGCAGCTGGGAGCCCAGCACAGCCGCTGTTCTTCCGCAGGGGGAGGAGAGCGCAGGCAGCAGAGGAGCACACGGGAGCAGGGAAAGAGCCATGGCTGCCGGAATCCCTCTGGTGCATTGCACACAGCCACAGCCAGAGAAAAGTAGCAAGCAAGAAAGTGGCTCATTCATTGCTGTAGCCACAGCCCAGAGCCACGCACAGCCCTGGGCATTTCTTTTACGGGCATGGCAGAGCCTCAGCACCAGTCTGGACCCCAGGAGGCTTCTCAGCACTGAGCCAAAATGCAGCTGCAGCTCCAGCAGCTCCAGCCTCTCCCCGGGTGCAAAGGGGCGCTTTTTGGGCTCCAGCCCCATCTCTGCACTGACCTGCAGGCAAAAACAGGCCTTGCTCTCCAGACGACAGCCAAGCCCAGTGACCGGAGGGCAGCTATGAGAACAGTGGGAAGAGCAGGTGGGGGCTTGCCGGGGAGGGCTTCCCCACGTCCTCTAACGGTGGTCAGAGCAATGATGCACAGCTGTCAAAACCGCCCTGCTCAGCTTGCCCATTATTATTCCCCCCCTCCCAAAAGGTGGTGCTGTAAATTTTACAACTTTCTGCAAGCAAATGAGATGAGCAGGAGCACGAGATTGGCATTTCTGAGCATATGCTGATTCGCGCCCCTGCCCATCTCACTCGCTTGCCGGTGCCCACAATCTGCCTGGCCTCCCCTCTGCCTGCTTTGCATAGCTCCTCCTGAGCCTCCCGTGTCTGCCGTTAACCCTCCTGCCACCATGCAGGGTATGGTTGACGACCCCACCCCCTCCCAGATGCCCTCGCCTCCCCCAAGCATTTTTTTACTCACCTGCTTTCAGCTGCACTCCCTTTCTCCTTTTGCTTCTCTGCCTTTGCCACGTGTTTGTGGGTAAAAAAGAAAAAAAAGTTCCATGAGACTTTCTAACTTCTCGCGAAAAGTTAGAAAGTCACATGGGATTTTTTTTTTTATCTCACAAACACATGAAGGCTGAGAAGGACAGGAGAAAGGGAATGTTGCTGAAAGCAGGTGAGTAAAAAAAAATGCTTGGGGGAAGTGAGGGCATCTGGGTGGGGGCAGGGGGGACCCAGGCAATGCATCGCACAGCTCCAGTGGAATCTCCACTGAAGACTACTTGAGGCTGCCTGCTACCCCCAAGGCCGCCGCCAATCAGCTGGAGCTGCATGCTTTGATCCTGGGCTCTCAGGCTCTCAAGTTCCATCTGACTTTGCCACAAGCCTATGCGGCACTGCTGCCGCTTCACCTCATCCACTTTTACACTTTTTTTTACACTTTTTTCAACCCATCCTACGCGTACCACCAGCCAGGTGCTCGCATACCACTGTTGGTACACATACCACCGGTTGAAGAGCCCTGATATAATGCACTTCTACTAATGATCAGTGTTAGAGAAGGAACCTCCTCTTTGAGAATGTAATATGGAACCAACAGAAAACCCAATGCAAGATGAGGGCTATTGGATGAAATATTTTATACGTCTAATCTGCAATTCCTTAGCTCAGAGCCCCCCAACCTTTCCGAGTTGGCGGCCTGGAGGGAAAGGGAGGAGCAGGGAAATGTACATGCCTGTGTGCAAAACAGGCGCATGCACAGCGGTGCTGCTGGCATCCACGCACATGCGCAAGTGGGGCTGCTAGCCCCCACACAGTTGCATTAACGCAAATGGGGAGGATGCATGCACACATGCGCAACTCACCAGCCATTCCCACAGCCCGGTGGCCAAGAGGCCACAGACTGGTATCGGGCCGCTGCCCATAGGCCCTAGCCAATTAAGCTTAGACTGGTAACATAATTTAAATAAATGAATAAACAAATAAATGCACAACATATATGTTCTATTTTTTATGGAATTGCATCAATAATGGCTCTGAAAGTTGTAATTAATACCATGAGGATCTATATGGCAGAATCACCCAGTGTTTCAGTTTTGCTCTTTACTAACCAAATTATAATATAAAGGGTAGCAAAACCCAAAAAGGTGCCTAACAGAGGCAAAGACAAAGCCCCATAATTTGGAGCAGATGGTACTTTTAATAAGGGCAACTTATAACAAGTTAAAAGCCATCAGAAAGTAAAATAACTGAGATTCCCATATGACCCCCCCCCATTTAAATTATGTGTCCAATGTGCAACTTCTTTGCTAAATGCTGCTGATATACAGCCAATTTCAGCAGAACTAATTGGGATGTTGGTGCTATTTTGCTTTAAGACAGCCTTATATCAAGCTGTGAGGCAATCATTGAACAGTCCTATTTCAAACAGAAAGGAAACTATTGCAATCACTCCTCCATAAAACCAAATGATTTATTTTTTTAATCTGAAAACGTGAATTGACATTACAACGGTCATGCTGTCCATTAGTTTGTAATCTAGTTAAGACAGGATTACATTATGTGTAGGTAAAGATCTGAAACAGGGAAATGTGCTTTTATTCACATGAAAGAGTACAGCACAAATCTTAAAAAGGGAAGTAAAATTCAGGTATGAACAAAATATTTATAGCATTATACTGTCACCATGTCACAATGTCTATGGAGATTCTCAATTATCCAGGTCATAGTTGTCCCAAAGGCGCTTTTCCAAAAGGCAACTTGACTCTAAGAAAGAAAGAAAGAAAGAAAGAAAGAAAGAAAGAAAGAAAGAAAGAAAGAAAGAAAGAAAGAAAGAAAGAAAGAAAGAAAGAAAGAAAGAAAGAAAGAAAGAAAGAAAGATTTCTAATGCTCCTTGCCAGATAACCAAATTGGGAAGCTGGCAGGAAGTCAGATGTCACTTCTGCTCCCATTGTGGGGTGGTGGGGTGGTTGTTGTTGTTGTTGTTTTGCCACTTTGGTCATTCTATTTCTCTGTTTAGATAAGGAAATATCTCTGAAATGATGACCCAGTGGGGCATGGTTTGCCTAATATTATTACATTACGATGGATTGCAATATTATTTCAGATAGCTTCCACCGTTGTAAAAGGTGAGATACCCTTCCCCATTCCATCCTTTGCTTTTCTAATCTGTGAGAAAGTAGCTTGTCATCTCATTTTCATGAAAGAGGGATTCAAAAGTAGTCACCAAACCAGTGCAAATGGGAATTGAACCAAGAGCAGTAAGTATGAAATATTAAATCAACTTTGTCTTGAAGCTTAAGGAAAATGGAATGTCATAGCCTGTACCTGTTGGGCTTCCAGGGAAATGGAAAAAGAGAGTTAACTTTGGGTCCATAGAAGCAAACTTCTTTTGTAGTGTTGTATTGCTTTGATTGTAGCTGAATGGATATGCATGATAGGCAAAGGCCTCTCTTGAATGAAATTTAATTTCTCGTAATAATGTGTCTGTGTCTCTGTGTGTGTGTGTATGTGTGTGTGTGTATACATTAAGTAATTTAAAAGCTCATCAAGAGCAAATTTGAAATATTTTCCTTATATCTGATTAGCCAAACATTCATCTCCATATTCCAGCTTTCCCCAATTTAGTAGTCTCTTAATATATTGCAGTCATCTAGATGAGAGTTGTAATTTGATAAATATGGAGATTAGGGAAGCATGCCAAACATGGGTAAGTCATTGGATATATGCATGCAGACAGATAGACTCATCCATATTCTTTACTATATGTATTCTAGAAGTTAAGATCAAAATATTTTAGCTAGACAGAAAAAGGAGACTTACTACGAGTTCTCACACTTACAACTATAACAGTATCTCCACGGTCACATGATTAAAATTTGGGTGTGTGGCTACCAGCATGTATTTACAATGTTGCATTATATGAGGGTCACATGACCACTGTTTGTAAAGTCAACAGGGAAACTGGATTCATTTAATCACCCTATGCTTCACTTAACAATTAAAGTGATTTCCTTAACACACATGGCAAAAAATGGGTCATAAAATCAGGCATGACTCACTTAATGACCTCCTTTCTTATCAATGGAAATTCTGATTCCAGTTGTGGTCATAAGTCAAGGACTACCTCTACTTGCTTCTGAATAGGAAGCACTGGTGAAATGCTGTGTAGCAGTGAACTAACTTAATTTGTGAATTTGAAATGGGTACCACCTATTATGCAAAGTCTCATCTTAGGAGCCATCTAAGTCTTATTGGTGTGAAAGCAGCCTCTCCATTTTGCCCATGATATGTAATGCGGCATGCACAGTAGGATATATGATTGTATGAAAACCTTAAATGGGATTACAATTTGCACAAATAAGCAGGAAGATTTAACTTATCATCCCTTGAGCCACTTTATTTATTATTTAAATATTACCTTCCTGTAATTGCTTTCTTCCGCTGCCTAACCTTATCTTCTGGGAATTGAAGAATGTTAGACCAAATGGTGGCATATGGAAAGGGGGAAGGGGGAGAAATACATACAAGTGAGAAATGATACTATGAAAAGTAGGGAAAAAAATGACTATTTGTCAGTCTGCTGAACAAAATATAATATAGTTCTACTTTGAAAATCAACAAGAGTACAGCAATACATGTGGTCTAACATACGCATCCCCACATAGTTTGTTGTATGAACTCAGTAACATAATCCTCAGTTTTCTGTTAGTTTTCAGATTGAAGGATTGAGTTTCTGGATTTATATATTAGCTTGCTGGCCCAAACTGTGTCTGGACTGAAGTCTGCTACTATATAGCTCCATGGGGAAGATTATTTTTGAATGCAAGGAAGTTTTCGGGATTCATGCTTAATGTATTGGTTCTCATCCAATCTACAGTTTCTTGCAAATATCGATCAAGGTGTTCAACTGTCTCTCCCTTGTGCAGATGAAAAGGAGATACAGAGATGAAGATCATCTGTCTATTAATATTTCACTTTAAACTTTTCCAACAACAAATATTAAACAGCTTGGTAAAAAAAGATTTAACCTTGTGTAACACAACAGTACCAACACCATGGGGCTGAAGGCAAGCATCCAGCACCACTTTTTAAGGACAAAGCTGAACATAGAAATGGAATCACTGCAACACAGCACCTCCGATACCCAGCTATAGAGTTAGTGCAAGCATATCCATGATACTAAAAGTCAGTAAGGTCATCTACCAGGGTAACCAAGTTTGTTTTTTATGCTGAAACCAGTTCTAAAACTGGACTGTGACAGATTCAGAAACTCAGTTTCATCCAATGGTTCCTATAATTGTCAATACATCACTGAATAAAACTGGATATCAACAATGGTGAAGTAGATCCTCTGGAAGAAGTATAATCTCTGGGTTCAGACAGGCCTTTTCAGGTTAGATCAGATAATCAACATCTCAAGTCTGTTTCAGATCATCTCTTAATGAGGCATTCTATGCTCTTTCTCAACCCACTCCAACAATCCTGACCAGTTTACCTTTAAGAGCCACAAAGAAAAAAAACCAAGAGGACAAAACTGGGAGGAATAATCACAATGTGGAGACTAGTCCTGTCAATTCAACTTTAATTTGGCATTCTAAATTGATATGGATTTAAATGATTTCACCCATAAAATGCACCACATACTCGTTGCATTGCTCCCAACCCATCTCTACATTTACAGATCACTAACTACTGGAAAGATATTAATGTACTGTTCAATGTGTAGATGCAGCAACAGAGGGAAAAGTTAACTTCTTTGCCTCTATAATTGCCAGTGATGGCAATGATAATGCACTCTCATCTTGTTCAATAAAAGTTACAGTGGACCATTGGCACTTTAGCCTTTTCTCTCTTTGTTTCAACCTGCTTTGCTCTTCAGTTAACCAAGAAGCCCTGTGGGGAAAAAGTGAGTGAAGGGAATGTTTTGATATGATCTTCTCTATCCCCTAGGCCATCTTGCTGTTTTATAACAAGGCTAGAACTTCAGTAGGAAAAAATCAATCATATTGATTAGAAAACTCCCCCAAAGCATTCAAGAATCATTCAGATTTCAGAGGAAGTCTTCAGAGGGAAGTCATCCTAAATGATCCTTCACTCATAAGAAGGGAGTAGCAGTTAAACCAAACCATACCAGGAAATGATCCAACTATGATAACAGGTTAACACTTACTTTTACAACCTACCCAGTTGTCCAAAAGTGAAACAGAACAATAACAGAATAACAGAGATGGAAGGAACCTTGGAGGTCTTATAGTCCACCCTTCTGCTCAAGCAGGAAACTCTATACCATTTCAGACAAATTTTCAAGTCTCTTCTTAAAAACTTTCAGTGTTGGAGCATCCACAACTTCTGAAGGCAAGCAAGTTCCACTGGTTGATTGTTCTGTCAGGAAATTTCTCCTTAGTTTTAGGTTGCTTCTCTCTTTGATTAGTTTCCATCAATTGCTCCTTGTCCTGCTTTCAGATGCTTTGGAGAATAGGTTGACACCCCCCGCCCCGTCTTCTTTGTGGCAGCCCCTTAGATATTGCAACACTGCTATCATGTTACCCCCAGTCCTTCTTTTCATTAAACTAGACATGCCCAGTCCTGCAACATTCTTCATATATTTTATCCTCCAGTTCCCTGATCAATTTTGTTGCTCTTCTCTGTACTTTTTCTAGGTTCTCAACATGTTTTTTTATATCTCAGTGACCAAAACTGGATGCAATATTCCACATGTGGTCTTACCAAGACATATAAAGTGGTATTAACACTTCACATGATCTGGATTCTATCTCATCTGCATAGTGTGTCAGTCTTTTGAACCAGTCTCATATCTGTCAAAGCAGCATGAATATTGAGCTAGCCCATTTCCAAAATCCCCAGCTTGGATACTGAAGTCTCCAAGGCTCCAAACTGTAAAAAAATTCAAGTATTGATTACAGTTAGGACAGAACATCAATAGCATCATCCCACCAACTGTCTTCTTCTCCCAAATCAAACATAGGACTTTCCATGTGTACCACAGAGGTTCCCCACCCACCCCAAAAAAACCTGTTTCCTACTGAGGAAAAATAAATCCCTAGGGATGCTCTCAATTCTATCTCCCTTCACTCCACCTGTCTAGTACGGCTACCTTGATATCTGCTGGTAAGATGGAGTAACCCTGGCTTCAGAATAGTCCTGTTGTAGTTTATCTGTCTTGGAAAAATGCCTGGCCTGCTTGCTTGCCCACCAGGCTCGTCAGGCCAGGGCTTCTTTCACTATGTGACCTGGTTGTCCCACCTAGCTGTAGGCTCTCTGGCCCTTCTAAGTGACTGTCACTGTTGGGCGTTTCTGTAGAACCTCCTAGGTCCGTCCAAGACCTGTCAGGAGGCTGTCTGTCCCCTGAATCCCGTTCTGTGCCCGGGCTTGTGTGGGTTTCAGTACTGTCCCAAAACTCAGTTGTCCCCTGAGTGGAGTCAGAGGTGTTGTAGTCGGGATTTGGTTCCTCGACCACCTCCCTGTGTGTTTGCCCCCTTCTAGGGACAGGGGTAGTGTTGGGCCAACTCGAAGGAGTGTGTGCCAGCTCTCTTGTGGGGAATGGTTTATTTGGATGCTCCCGGGTATTCTCCCTGACTGGAGTACTGAGTGATGTGGGTGAGTAGTGATTATGCCCCCGGGGTAACTCCCTGGCTGGAGTAAGCGTTGATGCCTGGTATCTAGTTGGGCTCCTTGAATTCCTGTTTGGAGCACTCGCGGAATCTTGAGATGGGCTGATTGTGGCTTCCCCATTGATAATGGGCATCATTCCATGCCCCTCCCTTTGCCCAAAGGGCTCCCCCTCCCCCCTGGAGAAGACCCAGGAGTCTCAGCGGGAAGGTCCCGTCTAGGGCGAAGTTGGTCAATGTGCCGACGCAGGACACGACCATTGTCCAGGGATACCTCATAGGATAGAGGACCTGTGACCCTGGATATAGATGCGGGGACCCATGTATGACCAGGCCCGTAATTACGAGTCCAAACCGGGGCACCCACAAGTAGTTGCCTAGGTGCCCTGGGGTGTGAGACAGAAGCAGGCAGTCTGTCTGGATGCAACCGGTCAAGCTTGGTAGTCAGTTTGCGCCCCCAACGAAGTTCA
Source organism: Crotalus tigris (assembly GCF_016545835.1). NCBI lineage: Eukaryota > Metazoa > Chordata > Lepidosauria > Squamata > Viperidae > Crotalus > Crotalus tigris. Next base: position 1,775,648 of record NW_024100518.1, on the reverse strand, counting down.
GCTGGGCTTCTCCTTGTAGAAGTGGATGGTGTGGTGCGATAAGAAAGGAGGAAGTCAGCCAACTTGTGATGCCAGTCTCCGTAGGTGAGTTTCTTCAAGGCATCCTTGGTGATGCGCACTATGCGTTCAGCCATACCGTTGGTGGACGGGTGGAAAGGTGCAGAGGTGGCATGACGAATCATGTTAGCCTGTAAGAAAGCTTGGAATTCAGAGGAAGTGAATTGAGGGCCATTGTCAGACACAATGACGTCTGGGAGCCCGTGTGCAGCAAAAATTGCCCTCAGTACCTGAATAGTCTTTGCAGCAGTGGTGGATGAGACAGGTACAACCTCAAGCCATTTTGAATGGCTGTCAACAAGGACCAAGAAGAATTGACCCTGAAAGGGCCCAGCGTAGTCAATGTGCACCCTAGACCATGGAGATTGTGTTTCCTCCCATCTATGCACAGGAGCTTGGGGCATTTCAGGGCACGAGCATTGACAAAGGTGGCATGCATGCACCTTAGCTTCGATATCTTTGTCTAGGCCAGGCCACCACAAGTGGCTGCGCGCAAGAGCCTTCATTCATACAATGCCAGGATGACCCTCGTGGAGGGACCCTAAGACCCTAGTCCTCATCAAGGTGGGAATGATAACTCTGCTTCCCCAAAGCAGACAACTCGTTCCTTTTTGACCAGAAACTCTGAAACTCAGGACTAGGACAGTGCTCAGGCCATCCAGACAAAACCCAAGAAAGGACACGTGAAAGTATGTGATCTGTGCCCGATTCAGCGGCTACATCCCTGGCATTCAGAGGAGACTCGGGCAAGGCTTGGATAGAGAGAATATTGATAGCTGGCGCAGGGTCAGCTTCTATTACCGGCAGGGGTAATCTACTGAGGCCATCAGCATGGCCCATTTCCTTCCCAGGCTTGTGAAGCAGGGAAAAATCATATGCAGATAAAAAGATAGACCACCTGAGCATTCTGGGGGAGATGATTTGGGGGGTTTGTTTACGTGTGGTAAACAGTCCCAGCAAAGGCTTATGGTCAGTAAAGACCGTGAAATGCCTACCATATAAAAAATCATGGAATTTTTTAATTCCAGCAACAACAGCTAAAGCCTCCCTGTCTATTTGAGCATAGTTGAGCTCAGCTGAAGACAATGTCCTGGAGTAATATGCAACAGGAACCTGAGTTCCATCAGACCTGAGGTGGCTCAGTACAGCTCCTACCCCATAAGGGGAAGCATCACAAGCGATGCACACAGGAAGGGACTCATTGAAGTGTGCAAGTACACTGTTAGAAGTGAGCAAGGACTTGACCTCATTGAAACTTGCCTCATGTGTTTGTGACCACTGCCACACTGCCTGTTTATCTAATAGCCTGTGAAGAGGCTCAGCTACACTAGCCTTATGTGGAAGAAAGGAATTGTAGAAATTCAGAAGGCCCAGGAAAGTCTGTAGTTCAGCCTTAGACTTTGGCCTGGGGGCTTGCATAATGGCTTTTAGTTTGGATTCAGCAGGGTGAATCCCAGCAGCATCAATTTTGAACCCCAGAAACTCTGTGGAAGGCACCCCAATTTTACATTTGTCCTTCTTGAGTTTGAGTCCCGTTTTCCTGAACCTTAACAGGACAGCCCTTAGCCTTTCAGCTAGAATGTGCGTGGAGTCTCCTGCAATTAAGACATCATCAAAATAGGGGCAAACCCCTGGTATACTCCGTAGTGTGTTTTCCATTACGCTTTGGAAAATCCCAGGAGCAACATTTACTCCAAATTGAAGTCTCTTTACCTTGAAAGCCCCTCTGTGGGTCACAATAGTCTGAGCTATAGCAGCGTCATCATCAACAGGCAGCTGTTGATATGCTTGAGCTAGGTCAAGCTTTGCAAAAATACGCCCCCCCCTTGAGGGAGGCCAGAATATGACTGACCACAGGAACAGGATAGGCATGTTGCTGCAATGCCTTATTCAGAGTGCATTTGTAATCAGCACAGATGCGAATGTCCCCATTTGCCTTGAGAGGCGTGACAATGGGGGTCTCCCAGGGACTGGAGTCAACAGGTTCCAGAATTCCTTGTTGGATCAGTTTATCCAACTCAGTGTCAATTTTACTCTTTAAAGCAAAAGGGACCCTTCTTGCTTTAATTCTAATGGGAGTGACAGTGGGGTCTAGCTTTAAGGACACAGGAGGTCCTTTGAATGTGCCCAGCTGGGGGCTGAAAACATCTGCAAATTCTTTGCAGACTTCCTGTAGGTCGAGTGTTTGTAGGCTGTTGAGCCCTGTGACGTGTATTCCCAAGGCCTCAAACCAATCGAGTCCTATGAGACTCGTTCGTTCACCCCCTACTACTAATATGTCTAGTGGACCTTCAAAATCCTTATACTGTACGTTAAGGGTGGCCTCCCCCTTAACACACACTCTGGAGTTTTGAAAGTCTGTTAACACAATGTCAGAAGGCCTCAGCTTGGCCTGAGTTCCACTACCGGAACAAATCTTCCTAAATGTTTGCATGGAAATGATTGAAAGGGCAGACCCCATATCCAGTTCCATAGCTAATGGAACCCCTTGTAGCTTCACCTTAAGTGATAGCTTTTTCTTAATTGGCTTGTGTGTGCCTGTCCTATAGATGCTTCTTCGCAAAGCGCAAAACCCCACCCTATTCTGGCTGGGGACCCTGGTACCTTTCAGGCGCAATTCTTCCTGAGGTTGTACCTTCAGACGGCCCAGGCACACAGCTGCAATGTGTCCTTGTTTTCCGCACGCCCTGCAGATAGCGGAGCGGAACTTGCAGTCAGTTCTCCTGTGGCGACCTCCACAGCCGATGCACTTGGGGAGAGCTGAAGAGCTTCCTTTTTGTTTCCCTTCCTTTGTGGGGTGAAGACGGTCGACTTCCTCATCCAGATCCTCCTCAGAGTTTCTTTGGACTTCTTCCTGGTGCACGGATGCAGCATCTGGACTGTTCTTGATCGGCCGCATATTCTTGACGGCGCCGCCCACTGCTTCCTCTGCGATGACCTCTCTCAAGGCATCTTGGAAAGACAAGTCCTCCTTAGCAAAAAGTCTCTGTTGTAACTCACGATGCCTTAGCCCGCATACGAATCTGTCCCTCAGTCCTTCTTCGAGATCCTTGAACTCGCAATGTTTGGCGGCTTTCCTTAATGCAGCGATGTACTCCTTGGCCGATTCTCCGGGTCGTTGATCCCTCTGCTCGAAGGTGTGGCGCCACGCGATGACGGACATCTTAGGCTGGAAGTGCTCCTTCAGTAGCTTTTTTAGATCTGCGTAGCTGACAGAGTCTAAAGGAACAGGTGCTGCAAGGTTTTCAGCGATTTCGAATGTGCCTTGACCGCAAACGCACAGCAGGGTGGCAGCCTTCAAACTTTCTTCCCTCACTTGGTTCAATTTGAGGTAGTTTTCCACCCTGGCTGCGTAGGACTCCCACCTCTCTGGATGTAAGACGTCGAATTCCGAAAGCCTTCCAATCTTTGCCATTTTTGTATCAGGAAGGGTCTATCAGCCGTTCCTGCCGCTCAGGACTCACTCGGGTAAGCTTACACCTTTTTGTTGATGTAAGGCAATCCCACCCTCGTCGCCAGTGTTGAGTCCTTCGCGAAATGGCAAGACACGAGAAGCAGTTGTAGTTCTCAGGAAACTTCTTTATTCATATGTTCAGCTTACAGTTAGAAGACGCCAACAACGCCCAAAACTCCTGGCCTCTTATATAGGCCATCCCCGGATAAATCTGCAACTTTTGGTGTGCCAGCACTTGCGCATGTGCACAAGTACTGGTGACAGCCTGTCTGGTCCCGGGCAGCTTGCACCTGCCAGAACCGCTTGCAATGCCCCGAGCCTGCTTGCACAGGCTCAGGGCATAACACTTCTAGTCCAACTCCCTGTTGGTTGTCCAGTCTTTTCTTAAAAATCTCCAATGATGAAGCACCTACAACTTTTGAAGGCAAGTTGTTCCACTGCTTAATTGTCCATACTGTTAGGAAGTTTCTCCTTAATTCCAAGTTGATTCTCTCCTTGATTAGTTGCCATCCATGTTTCTTCTGTTGCCTTCTGGAGAATAATTTGACCCCTTCTTCTTTGTGGCAGCCCCTCAAATACTGGGATACTGTTATCATGTCACCCCTAATCCTTCCTTTCTCTAGACTAGCCATACCCAAGCCCTACAACCGTTCTTCATATGTTTTAGTCTCTAGGCCCCTAATCATCTTAGTTGCTCTTTTTTGCACTTTTTCCAACGTCTCAACATCTTTTTTATAATGTGGTGATGAAAACTGGATGCAGTATTCCAGGTGTGGTCTTACTAAGAATTTTGATTCTATGCCTCTGTTTACATTACAATGTTTATTTCCTCTTCCTGTTTTGCAGTCGGATGCTCTGAAAATGTGTCCTTTCTTTTTAAACAAAGCACAAATACTCGATCCCCTTCAGCAACTAATCTTAGCTTTTTTTGTGGGGAGGAAGCATGGAAAAGAGAAAATGGGCTGTTATATCAAGGAAGTATATGTAGCTTTCTGAATCGGAAGTCTATTGTTGTTTTGCTAGAGTTGTAAAATAGTATATTGCCCTCAATATGAATTCTTTTTCTGCTTCCCAAGAACTTCAGCCAACAGGAAAATAAATTGTAGGGATTATTATATGATAATGTTTCATGGAAAGGAACAGAGAACTATACTGGTGAAAATATGTTTTATAGTGGATTTTGAAAACTTTGACCTTCTGCTTTGGCAAACTTCATGCAAATTTTGATTTATAGGCCACCCAGCAGGCTGTTCAACTGATGTTTTCAATAGTGAAGAACTTAAAGGATTTCTTTTATAGCACATTTATACCCCTTAAGGGAAAATTCTGCATGCAAAGATTATAACTTCATAATAGCTTCTCTTCCCCCCCCCCCCAGCAGTAGAATGAAATGCTATTTTGTTAGAAAAACTGCCTTACAGCTCTTCTGGAAAGTAACTTAACTTATGTTTTGATGAATCTATCAAGAAGAAAGTTTTCCAACTTTTGTTTTGCTTTAGCTTTGAACATGGAATGGTATTGCAACAGGTGGCAATATCTAACCAACCTAGGCTGATCTAGATTAGCCATGGTTAGTACTTAAATGAGTGATTATCTGGAAATTCCAGGACTATTTGCTAGACTGGAAAATTATCCAGAAAAAGGCAATAACAAACCTCTTCAATAACACTGCCAAGATAATGGCATGGTTGTAGTTACTAGAGGTTGAATTTGACTCAGGGGCTTCTCTACTCTTACCTATAATGTGCATGATGAAATATATCCTCAACTCTATGAAGATATCTTCTTGGGAAAAAGAATGCTTGCTGCTTTGTTGGATCCTGTAATGAATTCTGACTTTTAAAAGAATCTTTTCTCTAGGTTACAAGAACCTTACTTAGAAAGACTTATAAATTAGGCTTAACAGTGAAAAATATTTGTAACTCAAATATGGTTAAAAACGAAGTCCTTGATGCTCTCTGAGCTTGGTTGCTTTTTTGCAGATGTTTCATTACCGAAACTAAGTAATGTTACCTAATTTGGGTAATGAAACATCTGCAAGAACTCAGAGAGCATTAAGGACTCCACATTAGACTTAACAAAATTTTACTGGTGATAACATGCAGTAGCGCATAGTTATCTCTTTGGTACTGGTAGGCCCTGAACCAAGATGAGTTTGATTGTTCTAAGACAATGGGATGCAAGATAAATTTATATACTGGGGCATGTGTTTATATATATTTTTACTTATTAAATTGCTATGCTACCCAACTCACTAATACAGCAACTCTGGGTGGCTTACAGTATAATAAAAAGTTAAAAAGTGCTAAAATGATTAAAATTAGATTAAAAGGATTAAAGGTTACAAATGCATGATGTCTTTGGCAAGGTTGAGGGGAGTAGAAAAAGGGGGAGTAGAAGAAGGGGAAGACAATGGATAATGGATTAAAGATATCACAGGAATGTCCTTGAATAAGCTATAAGTTATTATTCAGGCAGGTCAAGAGAATGAGAGTTAGTCCATGCAATCAGACACAATTTGATGGCTCCTGAGCATGTATCATGGGCAAATGTTCTGTCAGGTAAATATGACCTTTATGACTACTGAGGAAATAATGACTGGAGACCCAGCCCTGCCAGAAAGAAATGAGTCAATAGATGAATGTATAATAGAAGATCAGAATGGGAACATAGCCTCTGAGGGCAGGGGAAGATTTTCTTTCCTAGCTCAATATATAAAAGTCCCTTTTAAAAACTCCAATAATTACCTAAGAAAGATTAGGGAAAACATAGCCATCTCTCCTCCACGTACAGTTCTAATTACATTTAGGTCCAGGTGCATCTCTGTATAAATATGAAATCTAAATGGCTTCCAGGGATTTCCTGCAACAGAGAGTGACAGTGGAAAGGACAACTCTAAATGCTACATAGATATATATTTAAAGTGAATCCCAACACGTTTTAAGAGCTAATATAGAGTCTTCCTTCCTTCCTTCCTTCCTTCCTTCCTTCCTTCCTTCCTTCCTTCCTTCCTTCCTTCCTTTCTTTCTTTCTTTCTTTCCATATTGAAAAAAGCAAAGGCCATGATTTTGTCTAAAATGTACTGAGTTTCACACTAAATGCATTTCATATTTGGAATGTTCTTCTCTTTTTTGCTTATCTACTGTATACCAGAAGTACTTTTGGTAATATTAGTATTGGAATGTTTGATTATATGCCATCAAATGTTGTCAGTTCTTAACACAAAGACCTTCTCCAGGATTATTTATCCACAATCTGTTCCTTCGGGTTTTCCAACAATGCACCCATGACGATTATAATAGAGTCCACCCACTTTACTGTTGATTGTTGATTTTCTTCCACCTTTCCTAGCATTCTAAAACATCTCAGGAGAATTGTCTAATCAAATCACCAAAATATGACAATTTAACTGTGGTTATCTATCAGAACCATGAAATGATTTTTTTCTATGATCTCTGTCTTTGTTTTTTTGGTCTGACACCACTGTTTTCAGCACAGTATTTTGATTTTGTGAGTAAATACATATGCTAGTGAATTATAGAGAGGTACAGACATAGAGGTTGTATATATACTTTGTTTGCTCAATTTAACCTGTCCACAAAGTTAGAAAATCAAATGTATCAGAACTAAAAGGGAGCATGCTTCTCACTTCCAGCTTGTGACAAAAGTAATCCAGTATTGTTTCTATCCCATGACTTCATGGGCCTCAAACCTGAAAGGAAAGAATCAAGAGATGACTTATTCAAGAAGGTACGCATTACTTCTTTAAAGCAAGTGACATAACATCCTCCCTTAAAAAAGCAATAATCACCAACTACACATATCCCATCTACTTGGAGGAATTAAAAGAGGCATGGAACTAAGTTACATAAAGCCCTATCCACTTCTTAAAGATTCACAAACTCCAAAGAAACCCAAGCTATAATATAAGACACCATCCTGCACAGTACAGAGAGTCTGCCCTGCTGGTGTCCAAACACAGTGAATTCATCTGCAGGAAAACCCACAAACTCAGCTGGATGTTCTGCTGGCATCTTGCTCTACATAGTCTTTTATGAAAGGATTTTATTATCTTAAACAAGGTCAGTGGGTGGAAATCTACAGACATCATAAATGTAAATAACAAATTCTTTGCCATTCTTATAGCTACTAAACTCAAACTAGCTCATATCAATATTTGGTTACTTTCATGTTTGGTCTTAGGACATCATTATTCTAGCCATTCTTTTAGGTGCTTCATTTCTCTCAGACATTTGGTAAAATAGGGAGGTGCCTGCTAATGGCAACTGAGAAGAATCCTTGCAGGAACAATTTTATGGTGCACTCTAACCCCAGGCAAAGTCAGTGGGAAAGCCAGCAGGAAAGGTTGCAAGTTGCTCTCACTCCCATCATTTTTTTCTCCCAAGGAAGTTCTTATACTCTATGGCAGGCATGTCAAACTGCTGGCCCGCGGGCCAAATGCGTCTTGCCAAAACTGTGCCCACCCCATTGCCAGCAATGGGGGAAAAGTCCTGATATGTTGCGCGACATCACGTGATGTTGTGAGTTTGACATGCCTGCTCTATGGCATCCACCCCCTGCCCATCTGCATTTACTCTGTACACATAATACACTCCCATCCACTACTCAGCCATAGTTGTTCTAGGCTGCAGTACCAACCCCTGGTCTGCCACTCCACTCCACTGCACTCACCCACCCACCATTTTGCTCACTAGCTGCTTAAGGAAAGGCTTGTTATGACTAGAACTTGCAATTTTCTACCAGCTTCCCCATTAATTTTGCTTGTTGGAAGGCAGCAGGAAGTTGCAGTCATATGAGGTCCTCATTTAATGATTCATGATCCTAACTTAATGATGGCAATGGGATTGCTGCTTAAGTGATGTGGTCATGGGACATCTCACTTTATGACCACATTGCTTGGCAATGGAAATTCCATGGCCAATTATTGTTATTAAGTGAGGACCACCTATATTGCTTAGCCAGAAGATTGTCATGCTATTGAGCCCTCCAGAACTGGAAAGCTAGAAACCGTATAAACAAATCACTGGAATTGAAATCACATGATCAACTACATTGATCATTTTATAGTATTACTTATAGTCCCTGTATTTTAGTAGGTTTTCTCCTTGTTGCTAAATCAGTTGGAGAACTATGGAAATTCAAAGCACAGTAATTATCCAAATGATGGTTGGTATGCAAAGATGGATAATGAAGTCAACTCCATAATATATAGAGACACTATTTTCAGGACACTTAACTCATTTTCTCCATAATCTTCTGTCATTCCAAAAAAAAATTCTTTCAATTTTCATATAATTAAACAACATGGAAGCCATTGCAAGATCAGATCAGGAAACAATTCCTTCTCTTTTTCCCCAATGCTACTGAAATTTTACTTGATTGAAATGTCATGTGGAGAACTACGAGCATTGTAATTATTCAATAGCCATTAGAATAGCAGTGGTGACATACACACATTTTTCCTCCTTATTAACTGCAATAACACTGTGTGTTATTTACTATGGACTTTTATTGATGGGAAAATATTATTCTCAGAAAAAAAGTTTAATCAAAACCTATCACCCTGCATCTTTTTCACCACTTGATTATTTCCAGTGATGACATATTCATCTAATGACCCAGCATGCATTCCTCTAATGTATATTTCTGGAGTCAGAGGATCAACACCTACTAGTTTGGGAGACTTAGATCAAATCCTAAAGAGTTTCAATTGATATCATTTTAGGAGAAGAAAGTTCTCAAAGTCTGATGACAAAAATTGGCAAAATGTTACATTTAAATAAACTGTGCCAAGCAAATGTGGGAAAAACTCCATCCTTCACTGGTTCTTTAATTCTATTATAACTTACTGCTTTCAGCCCCATTATCCTTCACTTTGCTTAGAGTATAAATATCTTTCTTCCTTTTGTGGAGTTACAGCTTTCAAGCCAAGGCAATTATAGCAGCCTGCAGATGGATTTTTCTTTCCTGTAAGGTGGCAAATGGCAGAGCCCTGCAAGAGATAATATAGTGGTGCTTCATTCTTCACAACAGGATACAGAGAATGTACAGAATGATCTGGACTTCCCTGCTATTCAAGACATGTAGGCCTTGCTTAAAAGAGTGAGGAATAAAAAGGGGGAGAGAGAACATAATAGAGTAGAAAGGCTGGAACTCTGGTCTTTTAATTCATGAATCACTTTGAGAAAGGAATGGCCAGAACATCATTCTACCTTTAAGAAACAATAAGCAAATTAATGGTGGAAACAGACAGACAAAAAACTGAAACATTAGAGCAACACCAAGCAAGTACTGGAACACATAACACCAGACATGTCACTAAAAGGCAAAATCACAAAACTGCATCTCACTTATTTGGGCCATATCATGTGGGGGAATTCACTGGAGATGGCAATTATGTTTGGAAGAGTTCGCGGTAAAAGGAAATCAGGTCACCAAAGAACACGGTTGCTGGCAACCTTCAAAGCTGACACCAGCCAGCGTATAGAACAACTCAAAGAAGTAGTGCAAGATCAGAAAATATGGAGACACCTGGCCCATAGAATAACCAAGAATCAGATATGACTGAATGGATGACATCATAATCATCATAGAGCAACAGAGCGAAAGTGAGATTCCTATTAGTTGTAGATTGATTGATTGATTGATTGATTGATCGATCAATCGATCATTCATTCATTCATTCATTCATTCATTCGTTCGTTCAAACCATTTATATGGTCACCCATCTCCTGACTGTAATTCTGGGAGGTAAACAAGCCAGAAAACAACACAAGTGAATTAATTAAAAAGAAATTAGAACCACAATAATTCTGTTTACCAGATCAGAGGTCCAAAATATTGTTTAATATAGTTTTGTTGGTTTCCAAGTTTTAGTTTCTTGTCTATTTATTGATTCTAGTTTTGTCAGTGATTCTGTTATTATGTTATCATAAAGGTGGGGGCATATATTTCATTTGACATAAAATAGAAATATAAACCATGTTTTGAATTCTTTGGAATATTTGCTCCCCTCTTCCCTGAGAGAAACTAACTCTGGGTATCTTAACATAAGGATTTGAAACATTAATACTAAGAATAGGCATGCTTCCAAAATTATTCTTATTCAAATATCCTCCTGACATTTTTTTTTTGCCTCTAAACAAATTAGGTTTCTAACTGTTTGCATATTTTTATTTCACCATGCTATTTACACTTAGATTTATAATGCCACCCAATTCAACACTGAGACTGGGCAGCATACAGAATTAAAAACAGATACAATTCCTAAAAATAAACATAACAGTAAATATAATGGGGGAATAAACCTACTGTTCCTCTGTTCCATAGTGAGTTCAGAAGGATACCATGACTGATGGTGCAAAAAGCCTCTGAGAGATCAAAGAATCAGGACAGTTGCAGCATCCCTGTCCTGTTCCACCAAAAGTCATTAACAAATGTGATCAATACTGTAATCAGTACTGATTACTGAGTGAAACTGAGCCAGATAAGTCCCTTCCCCACTGCAGCTCTGATTGCCTCCACACTTAAGAAATTGAGTGGAAGATCATGGTATCTCCCCTGGCAGGTAAGCAGAAGTTCAGTTTCAATCTGCAACTGTTCTGCAGAACATACAGGCTGAACAAGGCAATGCTCCCAGTGTCCCTTGAAATGCCATACTTCAAGTGGGAGTGGAAATCACTCTTGTATCTCTAGTAAGCCCCAGCATCAATTACTTGGCAGAGTGTTGTGGTTGATTAGGAACGAGAAATGGTGGTCTCCCTTGACTGGAGTATTCTACTGTCTATTCCAATTCACTTCTCCTGCCCTGGTTGTTAAATTTTATGCAGCATTAGTTTTAAACAACTAATCTGCAAACACTGGACCAAATTACCTAAATAACAATCCTTGAGCACCACCCTTCCAATGAAATACAATCCCCTACAAATTATCACCATTTCCAGTTGCAAACAATATCTCTTTTATTAGGACTGAATTCCTTTATTGATCCACATCATGTCCATTATTGATTCTAAATAGAACTGCAGCTTTTCCAAAGCATTATCTGAATCAGATAAGATATCAGGTTAATTGGTAATAAGACTGTCTATGGCTACTAGTCACAAGGATGCTGGCTATTTATTACTTCTAGTATCATTAGGCCTCTAAATACCAGTTGCTAGGAAACCCAAGGAGAATGGTGTTATTGCACTCCTGTCCTGCTGAGGACATCTCGTTGACACCTGACTGGACACAAAAGGAATGCTGACTAAACCAACCTTTGGCCTGAGACAGACAGACAGACAGACAATATAGCTAATTATCATCTTGTTGTTTTTCTAACTCTGTTAAAAGAGAAGCAAAAACAGCTTTTCAGTCTCCAAAAATTCATTACTGATTCATTACTGATAAATATATTTTGATATGTAGTTTGCATTAGCCACTTTGAAGATGATGACAATGCAGACTCTTGAATAATGGGATATTCTTTTTCTTTTGTTTGCTAAGGTATTTTTTTTTAACACCAGATCAGTGGTAGCAGTAATGAAAATGCAAGTAACCTTCACACTGCTGGCATTTGCTTCTAAGCTAGCACATCTGAAAGCTGGAAGATAAAGTAATGAAGGACAAGTATCTTTTTCTGATAGCTTACTTCAGTGTCTTTTTTATAATGGGCTTGATAGGAAATTGCAAGAAAAGGATAAGGTAGGGCTTGAGTTTATGTCATTTTTCAAACTAGAATAAGCTGAGAATTTCTAAGAACTCTCTCAAACCTTTTTTTAGCTTTTACACATGATATAGCATAATGATCCACATTCATACTTAAGCAGAAGCAAGTTTAATGCTTCCATTTTTTGTGCCGCTAGTCTAACTTCATTCTTTATCATCAATAAAGTGTGAGTGGATTCTACAAAAGGGCTGCATTTTCAAGCTGGAATAGCTGGATACTTCCTTTTCTGCCCAGTGCCTTTATAATCAGTGCCAAAACTAAATAGGTTTCAGTGTCAGCTATAAAGTACCCTGTTTGTCCAGATTAAGGGCTGAACTCTTGCTGATGTATCAGTTACGGTATGGCTACAATTTCTACACAATTATAAAAGAATGCATTGGGGTTGTTTTACACCTTGAATTGTGTACAGTTTGCTGTTACTATTCCTTACTTTGAATGAAAAGCAAAATAAAAATCTTATTACAGGGACAGCTGATTATGCCCAATTTTCAGCATCTGAACAGAAAGAGTTTTTGGAGATACAGCCTCACTATTGTATCAGCCTCTGGAAGCCAAGAATAGGAAGCAGACTTTGCTTTTGTTGTGTAAAAATTAGTTCGCCAGCAGTTTGGCAGTTTGAATCTCACTGGCTCAAGGTTGACTCAGTCTTCCATCCTTCTGAAGTTGGTAAAATGAGGACTCAGATTGTTGGGGGAAATATGCTGACTCTGTAAACTGCTTAGAGAGGGTTGTAAAGCACTATGAATCAGTATATAAGTCTAAGTGCTATCGCTACAGCACCTCATTCTTGCCACTGTTGTTGTTGCTATAAGCAATATCTGATCAAATTTTTCAGGTTCTTTAAGACCTAAAGTGTTTTATGGGAGTATGTGTCTGGGTTGTAACCTCTTTCTTGGGGTCATAACTTCAATCAGTTACTAAGCGACCAATCGTAAGTCAAAGATGGTCTATACTTTTCTTGTGATGTAGTTTTTGTCAACTCTCTATTTTGATTATTTATTAATCAAATTTGTAGAGCCATGCATTTCAGGAAAGTATACTTGAGTAGCATACCATAGTCAGTAAAAAAAAGAATATGTATATAATGCACATGTAGATTATGCAGAAGATGAGAGTGTTGAATTGATTGAATTGCAGGAGAATATAGAAGCTTTTTAACAGTAGTTTCTTCCATGTAAGAAGCACTAAAACATTCCTTGCATTTGTGATTTTAAAATATAAAAGATGCGTGAAAGGATATGAAGAGATAGCGTTATATCCTATGGCTTTTAGATTAGAATACTTAGACAAATCTTGTACTTAACAGAAACAGCACCATCTGCTGGCATTTAATATTTCATAATTCTATAAATCAGTATGATGTTCTTTTATATCCATGCAGATGGCTGCTAAAGAGACTTTGTGTCTTGCTGCCCATTTCTGGCATGGATAAAAGAAATCATAATAAAGAATACCATGGTAATAATTGTTGAACTTATAATATGAAGAATAATAGAATTGGAGAGTGGGAGAGAATCTAATATAAATGGGACAATATTTAAGATTCATGTTCTCCCTCCATACAAGCTAAACTGGGCCAGGGATCCTTGAAAAATATGGAAAGGGTTCAACATTTGATATTAATTTTTTTTTATAAAATCTATTAAGGACTCCATCTCATAAATTAAGGTTCATAAATAAAAGTACCATCAAGAGCCGAGGTGGTGCAGCAGTTAGAGTGCAGTACTGCAGGCCACTTTAGCTGACTGTGTTCAGCAGGTCAGCGGTTCAAATCTCACCGGCTCAAGGTTGACTCAGCCTTCCATCCTTCCGAGGTAGATAAAATGAGGACCCAGATTGTTGGGGGCAATGTAAATATATATATATATACATCGCTTACTGGTGTACACCGCTTAGAGAGTGCTTGCACTTAAAGCGGTATATAAGTCTCATAAATAAATAAATAAAGTATTGATCTTAATATTGCACTGAAATCTATCCTCTGATTTTTAAAAATCAGTTTATTCTCAGAATCTTCTAGAATTTCTTTGTGCTGTCCTTTGATGATTTTCCTAATTTTATTTCATTGCAGCTATAGAGACTGGAATTTTTGTTGTTCATACTTCATCTTTTAACTGCTTACGCTTTCTGGTATGATGGCTTTCTTCAATTAGGACAATTTTACATCCACATAGATGTCTATGGAGATTCTCAGTCATCCAGGTCATAGTTACCCCAAAGATGCTTTTTCATCAGGCAACTGGACTTTTTTGTTTTTCTTTGAAGAAGTTTCTCATCCAAGAAGCTTCTTCAGCTCTGACTGCATGATCTTGGACCTTAGGGTCTGCTCGGGCCTATGGGCAACGCTCACATTGTAGGCGGCCAATAGCCATGCCGTGGCCTCGGAGAAACCATGGATGTAAGGGAGGGTTGTCTGTATGGCCGGTGTTGCTGTCACATTGGAGCGTGAGTCCCTATGATTCCGATGTGGTCTACTATGCTGTCTTACAAACCCCATGGGATAGCCATTGCACCTAAAGATGTGATGGAGATGTTTTTTCTCCTCATCTTTGGCTCTGCCTGTGCTACAATGGGAATTGACATTTAAATAGCATCTGGATACAGCTGATTTTATGTGCTACCGGGTGATTGCTACTATAATGTAGCATTCTATCTGTATGGGTGGGTTTACAGTATACAGATGTGCACAATGTGCTATTGGGGCATCAGCTGATCAGTACATCCAGAAAGGCAAGACTGCCTTGGGTCTCTTCTGTCATGAAGCCAATGTCTAGATATACTGCATTCAGTTCCTCCAAGAATTTGGCACTATCCCGTCTTTTAACAATCACAATGGTATCATCTACATAATGAGCCCAGAATTTTGGATGATACCTAGACATCACTATTGCCTCTAGCTGCTGGAGAACCACCTCCACAATAATGCCTGAAATGGGGGATCCCATTGACATCCCTTTTATTTGTTCATATATCACACCCCGAAAGGTGGTATGTTTTCACGCACAAGGTTAGCAACTGTATCAAATCATTGGTATGGAGAGAGTCCTTACGTTGTTCCAGCCCCTCTTGTAGGAGGTCCCTTATTGCCATGATGGCCAGATCTTGAGGGATAGAGGTAAAGAGTGAGGTAACGTCAAATGATATCATTACCTCATCTTTCTCTATCCTTAGGGGCTTTATTCTCTCTAGAGGAACCAACTTCTTCCCTGGTCCAACACCTTAAAGCCACAGGACATGATATTGACTTTAAAAAGACCAGAACTATTGCCAAAAATGAACACTTTAATAACAGAATAATCAGAGAAGCCATCTAGAAAAATGCCCACACAGCATGAATAAACGAGATGATACCTCCTGCCTACCAGCCATACGGAAACCCTATATACACACACACACACACACACACACATATACATATACAAGATAGCAGGCAGAAGGTATGGCAGGAAAAGTGTGTCTGATTTACTAACCAATGTTGGCTTGTAAGCCTCTATTTGTTTGTATTGTTTATGAACTGTTTCTAGAACCTAAATAAACATTAAGTGTAAGCCACTACTTCTACAGGTGAATTTTTTTTTCAATTGTTGTCAACATCATAATCATCATATTTACTAGTGAAACTTTGTACATCTCACTCAGTTCTACACATTAGAGGTGCTCTGAGGCCTGACACTAGGGCAGAAACTGACTATAACAGAAAAACAAGGCAGACTGGTAGGGTTTCTGCCATAGTCATAGTCATGACTGTAATGTATAAACAACTGATATTTCATGGTCTCTGGTATTATTAAATAAAACATGTCTAATACTCTTGTTATCCCCAATGGACCTTCTCAAGCAAGTAAGTATTAAGTGTGCTATTTATGGCTAAAAGCAATATTGCAGACTAATTCTAAAGTTAAGGATAATTTGTGACTTTGATTGATGTTTTTTTTTTTAAAAAAAAAACATACAATCTGGATTTGCATTTCCTATTTGCAGAAATTTAAATCTACAGTCTTGCAGTTCTGTAAACTGTAATTTGGACCAACCATTCATCAGTATTAGAATTAATTCTAGAATCACTGAAAGCTTTATATTTTCTCATTATGATGTAATTTCACTATACTTGATGGTAAATTTACATACACATACACAGAAATGAGAAAGGAAGATTTTAAACAGAAATAGTGCTATTTGAATTTCTACAGACAAAAATGCTAAAACTGAGTTCACAGATGAAGATATAATAAATACAGTTAACACTAAGGCAGCTCTAGGTCTGACTAACTCTTGATTATAATTATGCAGTCAAATACTGAATTGCACAAACTTTGTATGACATTCATAGATCAAACACTCATAATAAAATTCAGGCTACATTATTCAGAATGTAAGTAGGAGGAGCACATCCTTCAGTATCTACTGATTTCAAATAATGTACTGTGTCAAATCTACAAAGTAAATTCATTTTGCTTTCAATGAAGTGCTGAAGATTAATCAAAATATCTCTAAAAATCAATAAGGAATCTTTTCAGCTGGCCTTGGTTTCAATGTAGTTTTCTTTGCAACAATATGTAGGTAGTTTACTACACCTAATATATAGTACCAGGGCCTGAAGGAAGAACTAGAGCAGGGGCGTCAAACTTGCGTGTTTGCGATGTATCACAACTTTTTTTCCATTGCTGGCAATGGGGTGGGCACGGTTTCAGCATGACGCATCCGGCCCATGGGCCAGCAGTTTGACACCCCTGAATGAGAGGATGTGAAAATAAAGACCAAAGTGCTCCCAGTGGTGGTAGGAGCACTCAGAGTGTGATTGCTAAATTGGGAGAGTAGCTCCAATAGATCCCAGGAATAACATCAGAGCTGTCGGTAGAAAAGAGTTCTGTGCTAGGAACAGCTAAGACCCTACAGAGAAATGATAGAGAAATGTTAAGCAGTTCAAATCCTAGTAGAAAGGTACTAGGTAAGATATGGCCTGATGCAACAAATAAATATGTATTGAAAAATGCATGCTTCTACCCACCTTGTTATAAGGAAATAAGAGATGGATAGGTCAGGAGAAACCTAAAAATAAGTTGCATGAAATGGACCTGGGATATTTAAGTGGATAAAAGAAGAGATATTGCCAAGAATAAATCAGTACTGAATGAATATTGACTGTATTCAAAACTGATTTACCAATAGACAGAAGTATAGTAATGTAGCTTGTAAAAACAGTAGATTAGAACGGAGTCACAGAACAAATATATAACAGAAAAGTGATTTTTTTTTTAGACGAAGGAGATGGCTAAAATGTTGTGATTTGACAGAGATGATGAATACTTAAGAATGAACCCTTGAAGAAATTGAGATGTTTAAAGAATAAAAGGCAATATTTGAATCCATTTATAGATGCAAATATGATTTTTTTTAAAAAAAATAGAAAGGGATGGAAAAGTATAATGAATTGTGTTGATATAAATTAGATTTAGTTATATTTTCTTTTCTTATGTCATGCCTTGAATTTATTTAGCAAAATTCCTTTTTTCTTGTTCCCTTTCTGAAGTTTGCATACCATTGCCTACTTGAAAGGGAATGGCGTGATGGAAAAGAGAGAAATGGGCACATGAGAGGATAACATGAAAATGGCATAAGTCAAAATTTGGAAAGGATATGCGTTTATTTAATAATAAATAACAATAACAATAACCCAGGGTTTCCGGAGCTGGGATTTTTCCCTCATTTCTGAAATTCTTCTTCCTCTTTAAAGTTATTAAGACTATGTGATGCTCTCAGTAACTATTAAATATGCAGAACAAAGACAGAAATGTAGAGATGGGTAGAAAATGCGAAGTTCAATCAGATGGAACAGAATATGTATAATGGCAAGATGCCCTGGCTTATCTAACACACAGTATTCTGCTTAACATGATTAGACTTTTAAAATGATTCACTGCCAACTGTGTGCAATGCTAACTAATCAGTTCAGAATTACCTCCTTTTGTATAAATACAATCAGACCTAATTCTTGAAAATAATAAAAATGGCTTGCATAGAAAAAAAAAAACCTCAGTAATGAATCAGTAGTTTGTAAGGGACTAAAGATAAATCTGAATAGTGATGTCAGTATGTGAACATTATGAGGTGATGATTTCCGGCCCAGGAAGTCCTCAGATCTTTTGTTAATGGCTCTCAAAACTTTATACCCATCCCCCCACCATCGGATATAGCAATCATGACAAGAAAGAAGGCAGGAAAAATTCTCTTCCATTGCCATTTTTAGTGAGTGTGCTGCTATACAAAAAGAACACCATCACCAAAGGGGCACAGGGAAACCGAAAACTAAACCTGTAGATTAATGCATTAATCGTGGAAAGACCATCTTTTACCAGGACTGCTTGTGAGTTTGTGCACTGTCTTGTAATGTCATGATCTTGAACTCCTTCTGCACAGAGATCTGTCTTCCAAAATTTTAAAGTCTCTAATCTTAAAGCCTTGATTTAACCTCTCAAAATGCCAAAAAAACCCTGTTTGAAGATGGCATATCCTGACCTACTAAAAAGCATCAACCCATTTCTTTCAATAAGAAGCAAAATAGAAAACTAAATCCACATAAAAAGGTCATAATTTATCAAAGCTTAGCTTGCCAAAAAGACATTAACTCATAGAATCCTAGAATTTCATTTTTTAGAGAAATTCCAAAATAATAATTCTCCTTTTCTTTAAGGCATGCTTTCCTTGTTTCTCAGCTGAGTTTATCTTACTTTTGAAGACATGTTCCATTCTATGATTAAACAGGAAAAGGCTATCAGGGGATAGGCTCCAGTAAGTACAACAATATGGCAAAGTGATGGAGTTGTCTCACTTTCCAACCTTGTAAGCATGTCATGAAAAAGAACGAAATTGAAAATTGTACCTACATGTTGACACCATCCTGCTCACTTCATGAGATTTCATTCCACATCCACCAATGTCATAATATGGATCATAATATTAGCTACTATCTATGTGTTATTCCAAGGGTTGATTCATATGTACTAAAATACAAAGTTTGGGACTATTGGCTACTCGAAGGCTACAAAGTATAATTGAATTTCACTCCAATATGAATACTCTGAAGCAAAATTTAGGTACAATTAATGAACCATTATTCATATTAAATAAAGAACAGAATTGTCACAATATTAATTACTAGGGATGTGCAGATTAGTCTAAATCTGGTCCATGTCAATGTCACAGATGTTCAAGTATTATTCTTTTCTGTCTAAATTTGTATGATCTGTTCTGAATGCTGGAAAATCTGCATTCATTGTCTTCTTTCAAGTTTCCTTAATAAACAATTTGGTATGCAGCTTTAGGAGTTTTGTTCACAAATTCCTTCATATATTTCAAACTTTATTGCTTCTATAATACATTACTTTAAGTGTATTTTTTTTAATGTATGCTGGGGAGATAGGATTTTTTTTAATGCATCTTTCACAAACCAAAGGCCTTCTTTCAGATTTTTGACTCTAGAAGGACAGATAAAGTTATTAAAGGTTGTTACACATGTCACATCACAATTTATTTCCGATGGCAAAATCTTGATAACTGCTAGATGGCAGCAAAGTGGGAGGAAAACCCTTAACTCTTTTTGCCATACAGTACACATATGGAGTTTTGTGTATGGAGATTCTGGATCATCCAGGTCATAGTTGTCCCAAAGGTGCTTTTTCCAAAAGGCAATTGGACTTTATTTTTCCTTGAAGACATTTTGCTTCTCACTCGAGAAACCTCCTTCAGTTCTGACTGATGATGAAAGGTGGAACTTGCAGTCATCTGGTCATTAGCACTCTTTCTGAGAGTCATTGATGCACTTGAAGGTTTATCTGTGCCTTCAGGGTCACCTGAATAATGTAAATGGGTGTGGAACCTTCTTGAAACTGCTGAAAGGACTGTGTTATAAGTCCAGTTGCCTTTTGAAAAAGCACCTTTGGGATGTGGATTTTCGAAACTCACATATGGTAACCTTACTTTAGCAAATCTTACAAATTTGTTGTTGTTCACTCAATAAGTCATGTCCGATTCTTCATCACTCCATGGAGACCATAGTACACCAGCCCACCCATCCTCCACTGTCTCCCTAAGTCTGGCCAAACTCATGCCCACTGCATCAATAACATTATCAAAATCTCACAAATATTCCCAAAGAAATCTGTGAGCATTGATACAAAGCCTTAGCTGCCACAGAGATTTCCTAAAACTGAAATAAATGGGAAATATCTTGACCATATATGAATCAGGACATAGGCATGAACCATGACATGGAGTATGGTCCTTATTACTTTAAAGTTAAATGAAAAACCTTACATAGATGTTCAATGTCTGTTGGTTTGCAAAGTCTTTCTTGATGAATAATGCTGAGAGTTCTGGCTTGTTCCAGTTCTTTTTTTTTTCCTCTCTAACTCTATTACAAATTAGTTGCCCACTGATAAGAATGTTTTATTCAGGAACAATTTGATTCAAGAATCCATATTAGGATAGAAGTAGGAGGGTGTTGTGTTTGGATTGCTATTTGTGTGGAGGAAGAAAAATCTTTTGTCAGTACTTTTCTTAATATTTTGGAGGAAGAAAATCCTCAACATTTCTCTGCAGTAAAATATAAATATAATCTTTATTCCCTATCCTGCACACATTCAGTTTGACTAATTTCCTAGCCCACTTACTTTCATAATTCAATTATTTCACTTTTCTGTCTTCTCAATGATTTTTTTTCTTAAATGATCAAAAGCAAAGACACTGATAAATGAGGGCATGTGCTTTCTTGACTGTGGAACTCCAGCATCACCTGAATTAAACCTAATCATATTTTACTTGAAACAACTTCCAGATGGAAAGTCTATAGCTATAAATCAAGTAACCAAGATTGGAAATAAATTGTTAAGCGAAAATCCTTTATGGATATGAACTCTGAAGAATAAAAATCTGAATGCTCAGTTAGTTCTCCTCAAGGCATTCATCGTCTTTAGATGTTTTGTAGAAAATACATGAGGGAAAGTAAGTAGGGGGCAATGTAATATATGCTAGCCCTGCCCCAGATTCTCCATATAGGTCCTTTATGGTATTTAGCTATAAGCTATTAAGTGATTATGTTCTTGCATTTATCTGATACAGTCTCCTTTAATATTTTAACCCTCAATTTTTATAGAACATAAGGCAAGCTAATCAAAGGAGCTCAGAATAAGAATTAAATACATACTTCCATGCCTATATGATCCTGTTTTGGAAAAGTATAATCTAATCTTAATATAAGCAATTAATATCTGCTGAACCAGAACAAGGAAATACATTGACATAATTAAGTGTGTAAGAAAGAATCATTATCCTAAAATGTACAAAGTATAATTCTCAGTTACCTCATGCTATCTCTCATCTGGTGCAACTTTTCTAGCAGGATCAGTTCAAATAGCTTGATCTCTGCATGTGCAAAACACAAGCACATCCAGTTACAGGAGTAGGTAAAGTATGAAGTCTGAGTAAAATTGCAGCAATCTTTTGTTTTCTCATTAATATTAATCATTACTCGCTTCCTAAACATCTACTAAAGACAAGAATACCTTTAAGATGTTTACAGTTAAGTCGGTGATAAATGTTCTGTATTCTCCCAGATTTACCATCATGTGTTAATGGCAGTCCACAGTGATTTTTGACTCTCTGAAAAAGAGCTGGAGATAGAAAGTCTGAGAAACCACAAAGCATGTGATTTTAGCAGAAGGTAAAATTGATATAGTATCTCAGACCAAGCAGTACTAAATTCAGATGCATGGGGCTGGCTCCAAGTTACATTAAACATGTCAAAAAATTCTTTCCCTCCTTCTGTTTGGAAAAAGAAGCACATAAGTCCTGGGGAGCTCACTGTCTGATTGAACTGGTAAGCATTGGCAGAAAAAAAAAGAAAAAAGAAAAAAATAATGAAGCACATACAGAAACAAGCTTATTGAATTAAAATCAGCTTGGATTTGCAAAAGTAAATTCTGCCTCATCAATATGGAGGTTCTTTTTTTTCCAAACTGTCAAGATAGGATGGAGGTGATTCTGAAGTCATTGGATTTTCATCTGTGATTCTGGAATAAATCAAATAGTTGTGGAATGAGTATCTTTTTATACATTTCTAACTGGTTAAGAAAATATAAAAAGGGGAATAAATGGCCATTTCCTCAGTTGTGGGAATGAAGTAGTTTCCTTCCAATATTTGGGTTGGGGCTAGTGCTTTTTAACTTATGCATTAATTCTCTTGCTTTTGGACCAAGCACTGAGTTGACAACTCAATGGAGAGGTAAAACTGTCCATGGTAGTAAAAAACAAGAAATTGTGAAAATCTTAAAATGGATTTCTTTAAACTGAGTGGTGATGCTCAGTGTGGCCAAAATATACTGATAGAGTCTGAACTATTTATAGCTTACTAGACAAAAAATGTGTGGGTTATCATAGGTTGCTCAATGTTTAACATTTACTCAGATAGCAGCAGCACTGAAAGGGATAATTACAAGGAAGACTGGAAATAAAGCTGCCAACATTTTAATACCCTTATATAAATCTGGATTACATCTGAAGGTGGAATATAGTATACCACTCTGGTGGTTACATCTGAATAAAGTTAAAGGGCAGAAAAAGGTTAATCAAAATGGTCAGAAAAATTTAAATAGCCACTGAGAGAAGACCTGATCAGGGTATATAACATTGAGCATGTCATGGAGAAACTGAATAGAGAAAATATTTCATCCTCTCTGAAAGATCTAGGTCCAGGGATCATCCAATCCAATGAGACTTAGAGAAATAAGAAAACACTTTTCTATACAGCACAAAATAAACCTGGGAAAGCCCTTGCAATAAGCCATGGTGATGGTGAGGAATTAAATAAGTTAATAAAGTCTATCAAAGGCTGTTAATTTTAAAATTGAACGTCTCTTCCAGGTTAGGGCAGTACTCTTTTAAATTCTAGTTGCAAGTGTAGGAGATGACCAGGCTGAGCCCGAAGGAGGAATCAAATGTGTCATCAGTCATAAATCCCTTTGTGCCCACAAGAAACCTAATCCCAGCCCACCTTGAATTCCTTGACACTTATCTACTGCCAATTGCTTTGGCCATTAGTAGTTTAGATTCTTGTAGAGAGCCTAAACTTACAATAAATATTTATACCCTCTTGAACTGCCTGGATCTTCTGATTTCCCTGATACTTTACAGCCAGGAACAACAGCAAGATAAAGGTATGTCTCTATTTCCTGCATGTGAGCACCCCAGAGACATCTGATTAGCCACCGTGAAAACAAAATGAAGGATGGGCTTTGACTGATAATATATGTTCTTACATGGTGGTAGTAGAAAAACAGCTGCTGCCACCCTGCTAATTGCATAGGCAATTTTCTTCTTCCTTTTTGTTTTAATGAAACCAAACACAAAAGAGAGGAGAGATTTCTTTTGAAAAGAGACAGTTCTGTACAGATTTGCATCATTCAAAGAACAAACTTTCTCAAAAGCAATGGACCGGTTGCTTAGGAAATAGGGTCCAATCTGTCTGGGTGCCATGGTAACCAACTCATTTACTTTCTCCAGGATGAGAGGCCTACAGAGCCAAACTTCTTGCTCAGTGAGATACTCTGATGTTGGGGAGCTCAATGAATCCCCTGTACTGCGACTGACTGGTTAGGAAGGTGGAGGAGAGAGGGGCATGGCATTTTGAAGTGCCATGGAGTAAGAGGAAGCAATGTTTTTACACCAAGCAATGATTAGTTTCAGTGGAAGAGAATATCTGTAGCTCAGGTTGTACTGTGAAGTCCTTGGTGCTCTCTGAGCTTAGCTGTCTGTTTGCAGACATTTTATTATCCAACTAGGTAAGATCATCAGTGTGAATGTTCAGTTTGCTCCCTATTTATATTCAATAGCTTGTCCTGCCAGTTTTGATGAGGGTGTGATTTTCCCCCCCTATAAATGATGGTAAAAAGTTTGGAGAATTTAACAACTTCTGTATCCCTAAGCATGCTCATATAATGATACCAGAGTATCATTTAGTATTATACTAAATTGATCATTTAATAAAAATACTTCAACCTCCTCATCTTGAGTGGAATTTATCAGATGGAGGTATATTAGCTCTGATCACCAATGAGAATACAAATTATTTGTTTTGCCCAGAATCTTAGCTAACATAATCTTACCTAAGCCTGACATACAGCCTCGCTCTAATCTGATGATAGTATTAGAAGTCAAAAAGGAATATGTTCTGTTGATTTTACAAAGCTTCGTTTAATTTCTGACCTTTGTCATGGCAGATGTTTGGGGGCGCAATCAAGACCAAAAGTAGGGCAACTCTAGAGGAAAGAATGAGCAACTGAATCTAACATTTGGTTAGATTCAGAATCAAACCATACAGTTCCCGTTTGTCCTATGTTTGAACTTCTTACTTTTGTCAGTGTCTTTTCACTCAACATTTACACACACACACACACACACACACACACACACACACACTTACCTGTTAAGTATGGATGTGTGATTTTTTTTCTCTTTTGGATAGAAGGCAACAATGATATAAATGTTCAATTAATACATACCAAAGTCATTTTGCTGGAATCAGACCTAATCAGAGCTCTCCCCTTGCCTCAAATCAATGTTGTTGGGATTTGGTTTCACTTTTATTGCTCCTGGAAGCTTGTATTAAAATGCCTTTTCTCACCTAAGAGCTCTCTGTAACAATAAGACTGCATGTCTCCAGAGTGTATATTGTGAAGGATTAGCTTTCCTAGCTGATTTTACTGCTACAGTCACAGCTGCCAGCTTATTTCTAATGCTCAGGTTTTCAGGGATGGAATTTTTCCTTTTCCTTTTGTTGTTCTCTTGGCACTCAGTCATGCTGATTATAACCTGCTTGGACATATGCAGACCTTCATGCCTAAACTTCCTTTTCTTGTTGTGGAAACCAATACAGGAGAGGGTAGAGATATTTGGCTTAATATACAATGACACTGTTCTCAAAAGCACTACATGGATAGAGCAAAAGCCAATAGCCTTCCTGTCCTAGCGGACCTTCCTACAAAAGCTGGAAATTCTAGCTGCTCAGAGGCAACTGGGAAAGACAAGGGGAGGAGAAAATTCATGACACACTTATGATGATGTCAACAAGAAATATTGAGAATTGTGAAATTGCATCACATTCAGGAAATAATGGTATTTGCACTCAAGTTGGCATGTTGGCATCTTTACAGTTTGATGCAGATGGTATTGGCCTAGCCTGAATACCCACATGCTTCTGCTAAAATCACCATGAAAATGCAAAATGGCAACAAAACATTATGCAAACATATACCTAAGTACATTTTCAAAGCAAAGCAGGCATTTGTACCATAGGATCTTTAAAACTTCTGGATAGGACAAGATGTATGGGTATCCACCCTTTGAAAGAGAAAACTAAGATTTTCCTATGGTAGCCTCCATAATGTACATTAGCATGGCTTCCCATGGAAATTGGGGTAGCTCCCTCATTTTTATCCTTTTAGAAATTGGTGAGAACTGTTTCTTCCATGTAGCAATTAAAGAGAAATGTTTTTTTATTGGGAACAGTGAATAACATCTACTATAATTTTGTTTGTAGAAATGCAATGCTTTAATGTTTTAATATCATAAACTATATAGAATCTGAGTGGTGGGCAACACATAATTTATGCTAATTAAGTGATAAATGATCTTATATCAAATCATACACAAATGGAAAGCTTGAACAACATCAGAGGAATCCAGTTTGCATAATTGTTTGGAGGGAAGCATGTACACTTATGTACACAGATATGAACAGACTTAGAGAAGCCCAAGATCTGTAGATGTAATTTCTCTCTCTCCATAATGTACATACAAACATATAAATACTGTGTATGTGTATGCACACACACACAAACACACACACAAATACTTTGCCTTCCTCTTTTGTCACACACATATACACATTTTTTAAGCAGGCCATGAAAACAGGCCATTGATGATAGGGCATGATCAATGGCTGTGGAATTCTTCAATTATGATAAAACCCTCCCAGGATATCTGCAGGAAGGCAAATATAAAAACAATCCATATTTTGAAAACAAAAATGAATATTACAGTCACAAGGCTTGTTGTGCCTGCTTATCCATGCTTAGAACTGAATGACATGCACATCTGTTCTGCTTAGAAATATGGGACTAACATTAAGGCTGTGTTCTGGCTCTGAGAGAGGGAAGCTTTCAAGGCTCTTAGGCATATCAATTGTGAGATTCACTCTGCCATCCCAAAGACTGAGGCAGTACACTTACCTGCTTTATTGTTCTTGGCATTTAAAGAACAATAAAAGCACACTGAGCAAGCTATGATAACACCCACATTTTAAAATTGTATTTTTTACTCTTCCCTTAATAAACATATTTAGCCAGGTCATTCTTTAATTAAAGCTC
Source organism: Crotalus tigris (assembly GCF_016545835.1). Taxonomy (NCBI): domain Eukaryota; kingdom Metazoa; phylum Chordata; class Lepidosauria; order Squamata; family Viperidae; genus Crotalus; species Crotalus tigris. Next base: position 1,748,986 of record NW_024100518.1, on the reverse strand, counting down.
TTCAAGAATTTGCTCATACAAAAAAAAAGGTGAAATAGAATTACTCAAATACATCTTTCAAGGAGACAAAAGGGCTGGGCTCAAATTAGAATCAATTAGACACTAGAAACACTCAGGGACAAAGATGTTGTGAGTAGAAACATGATAGCAAAAGTATTAACCACAAGAATGCTAATTAAGGCAGTGAGGAGTTAACAAATAGCACAGGTAACTCAATGTTTTTAAATAGTGGGTAGAAAAATAATGATCTCAGATATGGTTTCTTCAACAATTTGTTTCAATACAAGGGTGCTATTTTATTTAGACCCATCATTTTTTCTCACTTACTATGAACACTAACATGCATGTGTTGTAACCCAATCGATGCATCAAATGTAATGTATAGTATAATTTATATGTCAAAACAGAGGGACTGTAACCATCCCCTCTTTAGGCTTAAGCTTCTACTCGAGTTCCAGTCAATAAGACAATTTATCCTTCAACTTATGTTTAAATGAGTTCAAAAATTCTCTTTAAATTGGCATTTACCTTTTTGGCTTCCTAGTCCCTTAAAAACAGTTTGAAGTTGATCTCCAATCCTTCTTTCAGCCAACTCCAAAATATAGAGAGCAGGCAAAGAATAATTGGTGCTTCTTCCTTCTATCCAAATAGAAGACAGGATTGGCACATAATCCTGACTTGTTCCATAGGCTGCCCTCACTTTTCTTGCAGGAAAAAGCAATACATTCACATTACTGTATTCAGGTCTTCCCTGCTTGTTATATGTTTTTAGCCATTTGCAAAAACAAAAACAAAAAAACTGACGCATTGCTATAATGGAGATTGCCTGTCTGTAAAGCACCTCTGTATAAAAGCCATTTCAAGTTACCACAGCAAAAAGAATGCCAGCATTTTGCAAGCAAACAATTTCCACAAAAGTTCAGATCGTAATTCTTGCTGGAGTAGCAGGAGAAGAGAAATATTAACCGCATCAGCTTTCTGCAAATTTAAATAAATATTTAGTATTTATGGGCAATTGTTTCCAGATTCAAAGGAACAAAACAATGAGGAAGGAAGATGCGGAACTGGATTCCCTTTAAGTCAGTAATTTGCAATAACTCCCTTGGTTGAAATAGCAATTTGCAAATATTTCCTTTTGTCAAATAAGACACTTTTAGGCTTTGCTGTTGGAATTTTTCCCACTTGTCTGAATCAGGAGTATTCCTGAGTCTTTTTGCATGCACTGCAGATTTGAGACCTCCCCACAAAATGTCAATGGTAATATTCAAATCTGGATGTTCTGTGAAGGTCATTCAAAAACTTTTCCTTTTCCTCATGGTTAATTTGGAATTATGTTTTAGATCATTGTCTGGCTGAAATATCCCACCTCTTTTTACTTCCTCTTTATTTTTTTCTGTTTAGAAAATTCATAGAACGCTACAATTTATTCTAGCTTGATAATAAGGCTACTATTATGCATGTGTGCATATGTTTAACAGAACTCTATCTCATTACATGACGTTATTGGAAACTTGAGAAAGTTTCCAAAACCATTTGCAGCACAGCATGGGAATAATGTTATTGAAGGAGGTGGCACAGTCAATATCTAGCTGGACATCTCAAATCTTTAAGAACAATGAAAAAGAATCATTAAAGAAGTATTGCAGCTGAAATGCAACCTTGGATACATGTCTTAGTCCTAAGATCTGCTTGTGTTTCTTTTATTGCCTTCATTTTTAAATACTTGGAATTTTATTTTTCCCCAAACCATAAAGGCTGCAATTTTCCCTATCCCTGTGCTTCACTGGATTTATTTTGGAGTAGCCATGCATAGATTATTTAAGACACCAGAGAAAGTGGTAGACAGATTCTACCACTACTGTTTTGTGGTGTTGCCTTTTCAGTAATAACACTCACTAAAGTCCCATTATCAATTTTGGAAGACCAGGTTAACTGCAAATCATGGAAGATATCCAAATTGATTTTGAATTCATGGAATTAACATTCATTTTGGCAACTACATCCTACCTTAGGGAGCAAACAATATGTTCTCTCTCCTGATACTTATCTTTGGAATGGACCCAATTAACCAGTAGGAGCATATTAGATCATTCTGATTTCTAACTCATGCAAAATTCTCCAATCCAGTTCTTTTTATAACATTGTATCATCATGATCACCAGAATAAATGCTCACTGGCTCCTCAGTTCATTTACCATTTTATAAATCACCAGGGGTTGTGCTGGGACTGTTAATCCTCCCCTGTTAAGTGTGAGATTAGAAAGTAACACTCTACTGAGCAACAATTATTTTGCCTTTGCTCCTCCAGCGGTACCTTCATTAAGCCCATGTCGGTGAGACTAAATTGGGTGAAGACTCTTAAGTTTGTTTTCATTCCCTCAAGGTCCATTTTCCTCTAGCCTTGTAGGTGATCATCAGGTTATATTTGTTGTACTGCTGGGTTAGGAAATAGGAAAGTTCAGGACTGCACCACAGGGGAGTAGCTTTCAGGAAAGTGCTGATTAAAAGTCAGATAGATAGTAAACTATGCTTTCATTATTGGTTGTAAGAAATCTAGAAGGTTGAAAGGCCTCATCATTATTCCATGTACACACATTCTTTGCCCTGTAGTGGAGCTTTTTGATTTGAAAGCAGCAGGATGATTTGGATTTAGATCTTCCAGTAGCTCAGAGAAATATCTCTGAGAAATCCTTTCCTTCCATGCCCACTTGGCTGAGAGGAAAAAAAGATCTGCCTATTAATGTTGGTTTTTGTTTTTTTTTTATCCTCCTACTTTCCTTGCTTGAGTCAGCTTCTTAAGAATTCCTCAGTGTCTTCTCTGCCTATAAGTCTCAAGGCTGTAAATTCTGTCCTGGGTACTGTTGCTATTATGTGTGGCCTTCAAAACTTATACAACTTTAATGTGCCTTGTTTTCTGCCATTCTGCTACTTTCATGAAATCTCAGGTAGCCTGGGTTTGTCCTCATCACCCTATTCCAAACAATAATTCTAGCAAGAATCTTCTGTAGCTGCTGGAGTAGTTTGGAGATTGCCATTGTTAGTCCTTTAGCTATATGTTATCTTAATTTTCACATCTTCAAAGCTTTTCCCTCTAAGCCTGTGAGGCTTTTCTGATCCGACACATCTCCTGTCCTGTGTGTGATATATGTTCTGTCAGTGCAGTTCTAAAAGGATATCTCCTGTAGCAGCATACCGGCAAACATGCAAAGTGCACCTTTGAAGATGAGCCCCAGAGGCTTTTACAGATGCTGAATGTCAAGGACTTCATGCACTAACATCTGAGTCTGCAGATTTAAAGCAGATTACATTTTCAGGCTACAACTAGTTAATATTTTTCCCACTGTTAACCATCAAAGACAAAGGAAGAAGGACTCCCTTCTATTTTGCAATCCACAGAGGATTTTTTGTAGGGGGTATTTGGAAAGTCCCCTTTATGGATTACTGCCTTGTCGTGGCAAAGGGGCTTGCGTAACTCAATGAAGCTATAAGCTATGCCGTGCAGGGCCACCCAAGACGGACAGGTTATAACAGAGAGTTCTGACAAAATGTGATCCACTGGAGAAGGAAATGGCAAACCACTCCAGTATCTTTGCCATGAAAACCCCATGGACAGTACTAAAAGGCAAAAAGATATGACGCTGGAAGATGAGCCCCTCAGGTCGGAAGGTGTCCAATATGCTACTGGGGAAGAGCAGAGGGCTAGTACTAGTAGCGCCAGAAAGAATGAAGCGACTGGGCCAAAGCCGAAAGGACGCTCAGCTGTGGATATATCTGGTGGTGAAAGGAAAGTCCAATGCTGTAAAGATTTTTTCTCCATAGGAACCTGGAATGTAAGATCCATGAATCAAGGCAAGCTAGACGTAGTCAAAAAAGAGATGACAAGACTGAACATCGACATCTTAGGAATCAGCGAACTAAAATGGACAGGAATGGGTGAATTTAACTCAGATGACCATCAGGTATACTACTGTGGGCAAGAATCCCTCAGAAGAAATGGAGTAGCCTTCATAGTCAATAAAAGAATAGGAAAAGCAATACTGGGATACAATCCCAAAATGACAGAATGATCTCTATTCGAATCCAAGGCAAACCATTCAATATCACAGTAGTCCAAATCTATGCCCCAACCACTGCTGCTGAAGAGGATGAAATTGACCGGTTCTATGAAGCCCTACAGCACCTTATAGAATTAACACCAAAAAATGATGTCCTTATCATCATGGGGGATTGGAATGCTAAGGTAGGAAGCCAAAAGATAACCGGAATAACAGGCAAGTTTGGCCTTGGAGTACAAAATGAAGCAGGGCACAGGCTAATAGAATTTTGTCAAGAGAATACGATGGTCATAACAAACACTCTTTTCCAACAACCCAAGAGACGGCTCTACACATGGACATCACCAGACGGTCAACATAGAAATCAGATTGACTATGTGCTCTGCAGCCAAAGATGGAGAAGCTCTATACAGTCAGTAAAAACAAGACCAGGAGCTGACTGTGGCTCAGATCATGAGCTTCTCGTTGCAAAATTTAGGCTTAAATTGAAAAAAGTAGGGAAAAGCACTAGGCCACTCAGGTATGAACTAAATCATATTCCTGATGAATATACAGTAGAGGTGACAAATAGATTTAAGGAACTGGATCTGATAGACAGAATGCCTGAAGAACTATGGATGGAAGTTCGCAACATTGTACAAGAGGTAGCAACTAAAACCATCCCAAAGAAAAAGAAATGCAAGAAAGCAAAATGGCTGTCTGAGGAAGCTTTGCAAATAGCTGAGGAAAGAAGGGAAGCGAAAGGCAAAGGAGAAAGAGAAAGATACACCCAATTGAATGCAGAATTCCAGAGAGTAGCTAGAAGAGATAAGAATGCCTTCTTAAATGAACAGTGCAAAGAAATAGAAGAAAACAACAGAATAGGGAGGACCAGAGATCTCTTCAAGAAAATTGGAGATATGAAGGGAACGTTTCATGCAAAGATGGGCATGATAAAGGACCAAAATGGCAGAGACCTAACAGAGGCAGAAGAGATTAAGAAGAGATGGCAAAACTACACAGAAGAACTATACAAGAATGAGCTTAACATCCCAGATAACCACAATGAGATGGTCATTGACCTCGAACCAGACATCCTAGAATGTGAAGTGAAATGGGCCTTAGAAAATCTGAGCAACAACAAAGCTAGTGGAGGTGACAGTATTCCAGCTGAGCTATTCAAAATCTTAAAAGACGATGCAGTAAAAGTGCTACACTCAATTTGCCAGCAAATTTGGAAAACTCAACAGTGGCCACAGGATTGGAAAAGGTCAGTTTACATTCCAATTCCAAAGAAAGGCAATGCCAAAGAATGTTCAAACTATCGCACCATTGCACTCATTTCACATGCTAGTAAAGTTATGCTTAAAATCCTACAAGCTAGACTCCAGCAGTATGTGGATCGAGAACTACCAGAAGTACAGGCAGGATTTCGAAGAGGCAGAGGAACTAGAGATCAAATTGCCAACATACGCTGGATCATGGAGAAAGCTAGGGAGTTCCAGAAAAACATCTACTTCTGCTTCATTGACTATGCAAAAGCCTTTGATTGTGTGGATCACAACAAATTGTGGCAAGTTCTTAAAGAGATGGGAGTACCAGACCATCTCATTTGTCTCTTGAGAAACCTATATGCGGGTCAAGAAGCAACAGTGAGAACCGAACACGGAACCACTGATTGGTTCAAAATTGGAAAAGGAGTCCGGCAAGGCTGTATACTGTCGCCCTGCCTATTTAACTTATATGCAGAGCACATCATGAGAAAGGCAGGGCTAGATGAATCAAAAGTTGGAATTAAGATTGCCGGGAGAAATATCAACAACCTAAGATATGCAGATGATACCACTCTAATGGCAGAAAGTGAAGAGGAACTAAAGAGCCTCTTGATGCGGGTGAAGAAGGAGAGTGCAAAAGTTGGCTTGAAACTCAACATTAAGAAAACCAAAATCATGGCATCCGGCCCTCTCAATTCCTGGCAAATAGATGGGGAAGAAATGGAGGTAGTGACAGATTTTATTTTTCTGGGCTCAAGATCACCTCAGATGGGGACTGCAGCCAAGAAATTAAAAGACGCTTGCTCCTGGGGAGGAAAGCTATGGCAAATCTAGACAGCATACTAAAAAGCAGAGACATCACCCTGCCAACAAAAGTGCGTATAGTCCAGGCCATGGTTTTCCCAGTTGCAATGTATGGCTGTGAAAGTTGGACCATAAGAAAGGCTGAGCGCAAAAGAATTGAGGCCTTTGAACTATGGTGCTGGAGAAGACTCCTGCGAGTCCCTTGGACTGCAAGGCGTTCAAACCGGTCAGTCCTAGAAGAGATCAACCCCGACTGCTCTTTAGAAGGCCAGATCCTGAAGTTGAAACTCAAATACTTTGGCCACCTAATGAGAAGGAAGGACTCACTGGAGAAGGGCCTAATGCTGGGAAAGATTGAGGGCAATAGAAGAAGGGGACGACAGAGAATGAGATGGCTGGATGGAGTCACTGAAGCAGTAGGTGTGAACTTAAATGGACTCCAGAAGATGGTAGAGGACAGGAAGACCTGGAGGAACATTGTCCATGGGGTCGCGATGGGTCGGACACGACTTCGCAATTAACAACAACATAACAACAATTTGGAAAGTTTTTTAAAAAAAATAAAAATAATTATTTTAAGATTTTCTGAATAGAGATTGATAGTACTACAAAATGCATTACTATTTAGACTGAACTTTTTTTAATGTAAAGTATCACATGGCTGCATTTCAGGAAGAAAAATAATCATGAATTTCCATAAAATCAATGGAGAGGATAACAGGATAATGAAGAAGGGGGAAAATCCACACATATTTATTAGACCTAATGAGAAGATGTTAAGTAAAGGCTGACATGGAGAGGCAACATACAGGACATTTTAACAATTTAACATCCAGAGAAGAAAAACAAGCAAAATGCATTCCCCCACTATTTGGGATTTATCAATATATCATGCTATGATTGTTCTCCCTTTTTTCTTTCCAATATTGCCTAGCAATGATTCTCCAAAATATCTTCCTTGTTTTGTTTTGTTTTGTTTTCTAAAAAAGGTACATAGCTCTAAGGCTTCCAGAGGCTCAGTTGCCTGTTAAGGAGTGAATAAAATGTTATTCTGTTATTAACCAAGTATTCAATCTTCCATTTGTTTGTTGTGCTAAATAGTCAGTTTCTGGTGCAGCCCTCAAAAAGAGTGAGGCTTTATCCTCACAAGTAATCTGGCTGACCTTCTCTGCGCCTGCCTTTTCTCTACCCTATGTGTTCTTGGTCATGTGCAGAAGACACTTCCTCTTCCTCATCACTGACTAGCTGAAGCTTCATTCTTTCTCCACCTGAAGCCTCAGCTTGCTGCAGCTGTACTTGAGCCAAATCCCTCTAAGACAGCTGCTTGGAGCCATTAACCAACTTCCCTCCAGACTTGCCTGGAACTGGTTCATCTTCCTCCAAGTTGACATCTAGAGAGATATCTGGGGAAGTACCCAGGGGAGTCATTACATCCTCTACTTTGAATATAATAGAAAAAATATCCTTGAATCTATGGTAAACATTGCAGGATCATAAACACAGACATGGCTCACTCTGAAAGCCCCAAGGATCAGAACATGGATTGATTCATTTATTGTTATTTCTCTACCTCTAATAGAGATGACAGTGCCAAAATATAAGCATCTGCTGTTTTGACATAAAGCAGCATTCAGACCTGGCCAAAACAGGTCTGCAAAATTACTGTTTCTGTACCTGTGCTCAGCACCTTGCATTAGAAAGCAACTGGTTCCAACATATGGCAGGATTATTCATTGGATTATGAGAGTGATAGGAGAAATAGTTGAACTTTTTATAAGTAGCCATTTTTTCAGGTTTTTTTTTTCCTGACTATTAGTGTTGTAATGCCAAAAATGTCCCAAAAGCCTCTTTCAAGCCTTTAAAATGTTCATGTACAATCAAATCTGAACGCAACTTTTAAAAATTATTATTATGGTTCATCACATTGTCAGCCAGATGCTCAGACTGGATTTGAATTTTTATCGACCTATCAAGTCCTTCCCAAGGGCCTGAGATAGGCAGATGTGGATGTTTGATGGTATTAAAAGTATTGTCACATGATGTCAGCTGTTCCAAGCAAAGCTGCCTTTTTCAATTGATTGATGGTGATTTTGTCAATGCCAATGGTGTTCAGGTTGACTCTGAATGGTTTACAGTGGCTTCTCTACATTTTCTTGATGTCCAACTCCTTATCTGTAATTATGGGCTGGATCTTCATTTCTATCCCAAATTGGGAGACATGGGTTTTTAGAAATGGATGCAAAAAAATCTTTCTAGGTGAGTTGGATTTTGTAAATAACAGGGTTCTAAATAGGGCTGTTGGGATTTTATTTTTCTTTCCCAGTGGACCTCATAATTAGATTATTGTAATGTGCCCCATAAAGGCAGCCCCTGAAGACCATCCAGAAGCTACCGCTGATTTAAAATGCAACAGCACAAGCATTATTGGATGCTTCTCATTAAGTCTAAATGTCATTGTTGTTACATGAGTTGCATTGACACCAGTTGACCTCTGGGTGCAATTCTCAAGGCGTCTGGGAACTATAAAGAACTGTAAAATCCTGCATGGCATAGGACTTGGTTATCTGAAGGATAGACTCAAGTTATTTCTGCCCTTCAGTGCATTTAGGCAGATCACCTATTAGAATAGAATAGAACTGGAAGGGACTTTGGAAGTCTTCTAGTCCAGCCCCCTGCTCAAGCAGGAGAACCTATACCATCTCAGACAAGTGACTGTCTAGCCTCTTTTTAAAGACCTCCAGTGATGGAGCACCTACAGTTTCTGGGGGCAAGCTGTTCCATTGGTTAATTGTCCTCACTGTCAGGAAGTTTCTGCTTAATTCCAGGTTGCTTCTCTCTTTGATTAGTTTCCAACCATTGTTTCTTGTCCTGCTCTCTGGTGTCCTGCCCTCTGTCCTGTCCATTTTAACTTAATGAAATGTTGTCATCCTGTGGGTTCAAGTAAGCATGCCTTTTCTGCCACAGCTCCTGCCTTCTGGAATACCACTTCCCTGGAGGTATGCAGTTTCTACTCTCCAAGTGTTTCAGAAGACTCTTAAGACTGGGATAGGAGTATTTGTGGAGCTCCTGATGATTTATTGTGGGGGAGAGGGAATTCATGTGGTTTTCTTCAGACAGTTGTATTTCTATAAATTATGTATTCTTTTGAATATGGTAACTGCCCGGAGTCTTTTGGAATTAGATGGCCTTAAAATTAAAAGAAAAAAAATGAAATAAGGACAGGAGATAGCAAAGTACATTATGGAGATAAAAAAATTATACCTTAGTGAATTTTTTTTTAAAAAAAAACTTTTAAACTTAATGATTAATAATACTAACTTTGGGAAGAATTGTGTATATGAGTTGCTTTTCCTTCTCAGTTAACAAATTTAGTATGAAGGGCAGAAGGATCCAAAGAGGACACAGCTTACAATTGCCATGTCTATCTTTCAATAATTATTTCCAATTTAAGCAGTTCAGTTTTGAAACTTGAAACTGCTGATAATTTCAAGTTATCTCTGGTCATAAAACTGTGGATGAGAAATATCACAATTAAGAACCACAAACTTTTGAGTATCTCCCAAAATACCTAGAGACTCGCTGACATTCTGAAGTGATGTCAGTACAGAATGACATTATACTCAAACTGTTTTCTCTCATTTCTCCTGAGAAAAAAATTTCAAACTATGTTCCAAAGGCCATTTAGGGTTATTTTTAATCTACTAAAATATTGAAACATGGCTAAGATGTTTTCTGAGCCAGCAGCATTTGAAAACAGAAAGGAGGGAAGTCAAATCTGTAAGAAAGTCTGTATGGTGTGGGGGCAAATGGCGGGGGAACCGAGACGTTTTATTTTCAAACTGCCAATCACATGATGCAAAGAATCTGAATGATGCAAAGAATAAAATAAATGTAAGGATATATTGTACAAGATACAGTGATGTAAAAAAAAAAACCTAACAGAGCATATAACATAATCACAGTTTGATTGGAGCATTCCCTTGAGAGAAAATCAAGGCTAGAAGAGAGAGGAATCTCACTCTTTCTTAATCTTCAGTGTGTGGCATGCTGGGTGAAATCTAATCACTCAGTTCCTATAGCACTGGGTGTCAGTGAATAGGAAAAGAACACACCTAAGGGATAATAAGGGTTATGTGTCAATCAGATGGAGAGGTCAGTCAGAGTGTGAACTTCAAGCATATATAAAATCAGATTTGATCTGAATTTTGTGAAGAGAAAATTGCTTGCTTTATCATGTTCTTGCCTAGGTACTGACCTATGCAGAATCTTCACTGAATTCTGGACATCTTAAAAATTAGTTTTGGCTGCTTTTTCTCCTCCTTACATCTCCAAGAGTCATGGATTAACAAGTCTAAGCAGAAGGACACAACTGGAAAAGCCCAATTGGCACTCTTCACTCACTCTGTATTTTAGCAGAAATAATAGTAGATTAAGATTAAGATTAAGGTAAGGTAAGGTAAGGTAAGGTAAGGAAGGTAAGGTAAGATAAGATAAGATAAGATAAGATAAGATAAGATAAGATAAGATAAGATAAGATAAGATAAGATAAGATAAGATAAGATAAGATAAAATAATCTTTATTGTCATTTTTTTTACTGTGGGCACAACGGCACACATCAAAAATGAAATTTAGTTGCCCGCTCTCAGAGTGAAACACATACATGACACACACCTAAACATACTATGTACAACATATGTATAGACCCACACCCCTGATGAAGTGGACAAGGCCGTGAGGGCAATGAATGCCGCCACCTGTTTATTGGACCCGTGCCCCTCCTGGCTGGTTTCTGCCAGTAGGGAGGTGACACGAGGCTGGCTCTAGGCGATAATCAACGCCTCCTTGATGGAGGGGTCTTTCCCGCAACCTTTAAAGGAAGCAGTGGTGAGGCCCCTCCTCAAGAAGCATTCCCTGGACCCAGCTGTTTTGAAGAACTTTCGTCCCGTCTCCAACCTCCCCTTTGTGGGGAAGGTTGTAGAGAAGGTGGTGGCATCTCAACTCTTGCGATCCTTGGAGGAAACCAATTATCTGGACCCTTTTCAATCTGGTTTCAGGCCCGGCTACAGCATTGAGACTGCTTTGGTCGCACTGACCGATGACCTCTGGCGAGCCCGGGATAGGGGTTATTCCTCTATCCTGGTGCTTCTTGACCTCTCAGCAGCTTTCGATACCATCGACCATGGTATCCTTCTGCGTCGTCTCGGAGAGGTGGGGGTGGGCGGCACCGTATTGCGGTGGTTCTCCTCCTACCTCTCTGACAGGTCGCAGTCGGTGTTGGCGGGCGGACAGAGATCGACCCCTAGGCGCCTCGATTATGGGGTGCCTCAGGGCTCGGTCCTGTCCCCCCTCCTTTTTAACATCTACATGAAACCGCTGGGTGAGATCATTCGGCGACACGGGGTGAGGTATCATCAGTATGCGGATGATACCCAATTGTATATCTCCACCCCGTGTCCTTTCAGTGAAGCAGTCGACGTGATGTGCCGGTGCCTGGAAGATGTGAGGGTCTGGATGGGGGTGAACAGGCTTAGACTCAACCCTGACAAGACCAAGTGGCTCTGGGTCTTGCCTCCCAAAGGCCAACTGGATGGTCCATCTTTAGTCCTGGGGGGGGCAAATTTACCTCCCTCAGTGCAGGCACGCAACTTGGGTGTCCTCCTGGACTCACAGCTAAATTTGGAACAACATCTATCGGCTGTGGCCAGGGGGACCTTTGCACAGGTTCGCCTAGTGCACCAGTTGCGGCCTTATTTGGACCGGGAGGCTTTACTCACAGTCACTCATGCCCTTGTCACCTCAAGACTGGATTACTGTAACGCGCTCTACATGGGGCTACCCTTGAAGGGCGTTCGGAGACTGCAGTTGGTTCAGAACATAGCCACGAGAGCAATTGTGGGCGCGCCAAGGTACGCCCACGTGTCACCTATCCTCCGCGAGCTGCACTAGCTTCCTGTGGGTCTCCGGACGCAATTCAAGGTGTTGGTTATCACCTTCGAAGCCCTTCATGGCATAGGGCCAGGTTACCTACAGGACCGCATTCTGCCGCACAGCTCCCAGAGACCGGTGAGGTCCCATAGATTGGGCCTCCTTCAGGTCCCGTCGGCCAGACAATGTCAGCTGGCGGGCCCTCGGGAAAGGGCCTTTTCTGTGGTGGCTCCGACCTGGTGGAATCAACTTCCCCCCGAGGTTCGAACTACTCCCACCCTGCCGGCCTTTAAGAAAGCCGTTAAAACTCTCCTGTTCCGGCAGGCCTGGGGCTGATGTCCCCAGGGGGCCGGGATATGATCGGACTCGCGGTATGACTGGATTATTTTATTCTTTTATGACTGTTTTTAACCTTGTACGCTGCCCTGAGTCCTTTGGGATTGGGCGGCATATAAATATTTGTAAATAAATAAATAAAATAAATACATGTAGCAAATAAATATTAAATACTGTCCATCTTGAATATATAATGGAAGGTGGAAGTTTGAGAGTTCACAAGATTAATGCTGTATGGAATGAAACTATGGCTGAATCTGGATGTTCTGCTATGGATACCACGAAACCTGCTCCCAGAAGGTAACAAGGAAAACAGATCATGGAGAGCATGTGTAGTGTCCCAGATAATCTTATGAATCCTGCTCAAGCAACACTTCTGTGCTGTGTCCTGGATGGGAGGGAGGGAACTGCCAATGATCTTTTCGGCCATTCTCACCACTCTCTGCAGCACCTTTCTGTCTAAAGCAGTGATGCTTCTAAACCAGACTGTGATGCTGTATGACAGGATGCTCTCGATCGTCCCCCTGTAGAAAATGGTCAGGACAGGGGAAGGAAGATGTGCTTTTCTCATGTGATGCAGAAAATGCAGGCAGTGCTATGCCCACTTCACCAGTTTCTCACTGTTGAGTGACCAAGCCAGCCTACTCATTAGCTGCACACCCAGGAATTTGATGCTGGTAACCATCTCCACAGGTGAATCATTAATGCACAGAGAAGTGTGGCTGTGCCTGCCTTTTCTGAAATCAACAATGATTTTTCCGGTATTTAAAACTAGGCTGTTTTCCTTACACCAGTTCACCAAACCCTCAACCTCCTTGTGGTAAGCTTCCATCTTGTCATCCTGAATAAGGCCCACAACTGTTGTATCATCTGCGAACTTCACAATATGGTTGGTGGCAAACCTAGCACAACAGTTATGGGTCAATAGGGTGAACAGCAGCGGACTTAAGACACAGCTCTGAGGAGAACCTGTGTTCAAGAAAATGGTATTAGAGGTATTTGTTCCAACTCGCACATATTGGGGCCTGTTGGTAAGAATATATATTGGGGGGGGGAGTTATAGTGTATGTGAAATACCAGTGATTTTATGCAGTGATAGAAAAGAGGTGGTGATGTATGAGGAGGAAGAGCAGCAGCAAGGTGATTGGGTCTTATTTGAAAAAAAAATAGGATTGTGATGTAAAGGTATTGGTGAGTAAATGTATCCTAACTGAGGATTAGTAAATAAAGCTTTGTATGTGTGTGTGTTTGTGTGTGTGTATCCAATGTAATGCTAGTGGGAAAAATACAAGAAGTGAAATTGTTGCAGTACTTCTGCAAATGGAATCAGGCAAATGTCATACTTGTATAAATACATTTTCTGCTAAATGGTAGAAGGTTTCTGGTAGCAGAATGGTACTTTGGATACAATCGCTGCTATTTTTTCAGGACTGTTCCAGTATAATGAACAATAATGGAATTTAGAACTTCCTTCATATGTATATTTGTATATTCAGTCAAGAGGAATGAAAACTTGTATTTCTTTTAAAAGAATGGGGCGGGAAATGAGGCAACCCCATCATTTAAGCTGTGCAAATTTTAGTCAAAATTTAATTATTTTAATCTAAAGTAATATTAATATTAATAACAAAATGGACAGTTGAATTTTCAGTTATGGTGTTTTTTGTAAATAGGAGCCCTCAGCATTCTGATTATTTCAACTCTGTGAAGATAAATCTGAGCTTCACCAATGGGGCTGTAACTCAAACAGGTCAAAGTTTAATAATGCATAAGAGTAGAAAACTTGGGTTAAAATCCTTAACAAAACTTCGTGGAACTTGGCACTTCTGATTCCATATGAATTTAGTTTTGTTCAAAGAACATTGTAAAATGTTTTAAATAAACTGAAGATTTGCCCCATTATAAAATAAAGAAATTATACTTGTGCTTTGAGACCTAGTAAACTAAGATTCGCACTAAGAAACTATATTTGTGCAATCTGCTTTTTACTCCTTTAATATCCTGCAGTACAGAGCAGAGGCCAAAATCTCTACTTATTAACTCAGTTTTAATAAGGACCATTATCGGCTGACATTATTCTCTTTACACATGCATGTCCCAGTTTTCCTCCAGCCCACTTTTTAAGTGTGAAAGCTTGCCTTCTCTCACTAATTAAATTTCATCATTATCTGTTACTCAAGGAAAGAGACTGAGAGATCCTGGCTGGCTCTTTTTGATGTACTTAATCAATTCCTAGAGGCCAAATAATTATCCAGGGGGTGATGGGATAGCCTCTTTATTTCATTGTCTTCCTTCTCAAACTGTCCATTATCTTGTAGTAATAACAAGTTATATAGCCTATCATGCATTGACTAGGGGAGGTGGAGAATCATATAATCGAGTTCAATATACAAATTTTACATTTGAAAATGACATCATCAGATTAGTCTGGAGGTAGTTCAAACTGATGTGACAGCCTGATGTTAAAGAATATCAGTGTGTGTGTGTGTGTGTGTGTGTGTGTGTGTGTGTGTGTGTATCCAACTGAGAAAAGACTATAGCTTCGGGTACAGGGAAAGATCTACCAAGGAACCAAACAGAGCAAAGGCTCTGAATCAACATAGGACAAATGCATCAGCTCCAGATCTTTTAGAGTTAGGTCATTCTTGCTGGAATCTTTCCTTTCTCTTGACCTGGTCTTTTGTTCCAAGTTGGAGTTTCATGATAGAAAGAATAGATGGGGCTTTCTTCACCGTTTGACAAATACTCTTGCCGTAGTTTTGAAAATTCCATCAAATTTGCTTTAGTGTGCATAGCACCATAGGAAGCCATTGAATGAGAGAAGAAATGTAGGATCTTGGACTCAGCAATGTTTAAAGTGAGGCTGAAAAGGTTACCAGCGCATTAGGTTAAGCCTCTCTGACATATAAGTCTCTAGGTGATACTATTTCAGTGACGGTTCATCAAAATGCCATGGAAGACTCTTTCCATCTCAAAAGACCTATAATTTGCAGGAATGATTTTCACCTAAAGACTTCCACAAGCAGGGCTGTCTCCCAGAACTCCAAGACATCAGTGCTGTGGATTCGGAAAAATTAAAGGCACACATGTAACCTCAAGAGCCATTGTCAAGTCAGTGTAAGAATGCAAAACCTATGTATCTCAATAGTCTAAATTAACTTAGAGGAGAAATTTATGTACCGTATATGCTGGCGTGTTAGGCAACCCGGCGTATAAGACGACCCCCGTCTTTATCGCTGAGTCGCCTTCCTAGAACGTCGTCTTATACGCCGGAAACTACCAGTATTTCCAGCGTATAAGACGACTCGGCGTATAAGATGACCCCCGTCTTTGGCGCCAAGTTTAGCGCTTCCGGAAGTCGTCTTATACGCCGGCATATACAGTAGTTTTTTTCTATAAATTTTGGGAGGAAATAATGAAACAACTATCAATTGGCAAGAAGATGAGCCAATTTTTCTTTTTCTTTTTTAATGTTTAGACAACTGGTGTTCACAAGCTCTTCCCTGCTCAGCATGTGTAAAACAAACCACAAATTTACCTTGCTCAGAAGAATATGATTTTATAACAACTACTTTTGAGTCTTAGCACTACTGGATATATATGCAAATTAATATTACAATTTGCAGTATCAGTCTGTCTTAAGCAGAATCTTCTATTGTAAAAGCAGGGGTTACATCCTATTTCATGTTTCACATATCAATCCAGAAGTGGCTACATAGATATTTGCATAAGCAGTATGAGTCTTGTGACTCTCTTTTTGTTCACCATGGCCCATCTCAAATTCTTAGGGCAAATTTAGCATAACTTGAAGAAAATATTGTTTCAGTTCAGGATAAATAGCAACAACAAAAGATAGCTTATTGGGTTAAAGAGAAGAAGTTAACCACACTTCTTATCCTTTAAAAGTTCTTCAGATCTCAGTAGAGTTGTGAAAGTAAAACCACAGAAAAACAAAATACATTTTCAGACTCTGTTGACATGCTTTGGATCACCGTATGGAGACAGAACCAACTGTGCCAATGTGATCATTTAAGATTAGAATTGTAAAGAAACAAAAAGAAGCTGCTAAAATTAGTACGAATCACATTTTATATCTATATGGATATTTCTGTCATTGCTGTGCATGCTTAGCTATAGCAAAACTCTACTTCAAAGCAAAATAAGAGCCCCTGTTATCAAAGAGTGAAACAGTCTTGAGAGCAAAATGGCTTCCTAGGGCACATCAGCCCTGTTATATAATATTCATTAAGATGTAGCCACACACTCCTGCATGATAGATGGGCACAGGCAAAGCACCTCATCAGGATAGATCCCAAATAGTCAAATTAGGAAATGATATCACACTGCAAACATATGAAAGGATATCATGTAGATCAGGAGTAGTCAACCATGCTGGCTCAGGAATTCTGGGAGTTGAAGTCCACGAGTCATAAAAGAGCCAAGGTTGACTACCCCTGATGTAGATAGTCAGAATTTGTTACTTTTTATCCCAGTGCAGGACAAGGAATACAGTAGAATAAGGGAGAGGCTAAAGACTAACGTTACCAAGAGCTGATTGGTTTATTTTTTAGTTAAAATATTTTTACAGCCACCTGTATTATATAAAATAACTTTGAGCAGCTGATAATAACTCAACAGACACACACACACACACACACACAAAATAAACAAACCAAAACTTTTAAATTGGACTCACAGTTATGTAGTTATGAATAAAGGCTCTTAGCTGAAGTGGGCTTGCCATTATCTGCTTCTTATCCATTGATTTCTCTCTCAGAATTTTATTGCATGCAAGGATGTTTGTAACTGTGATAAAAAAAGTGTTGTTTGATGGTGCTTAAGATATTGTTTATTAACAATTTCACATCTGGGGAGAGCACTGAAAGGCAGATATTTTATTAACAGGCACTTTCTAAGTGCTTCATTCTAATGCTGTGGAATATAGCAGGAAGAAAATGCTGGTTTCTATTCCATAAAAAAGTCAGAGAGCACTTGAAAGAATGGGATCCTGTGCTCTACATTATATTCCCTATTTCAAGTCAACTTTGTTGAGAAACCATGTCTCTTGCCTGGCTGCTCCTATATGGTTTCTAGCCTTATGGGAGATCTACCCTTTTATTTTAAAGTCAATATGCACCTTTTCTTTCACAATCTGGGTTGCATTTTTCCTAGGAGGGGCAAGCCATGTGCCAAAAAGTAGGCACATGGTCAAGGTGAAAGACTGATGAGGCTAAGACAAAAGAATAAACTTTGTTTAACTATAGTGCATTTAAATAACTAGATATTTAATTGTTTTTATCTTTTATCTCATGGGGAAAAATGGGCAACCTCATGGGCTTTTGAAGATCTCATATAGTGTTGTGAACTTCAAGTTACCTATCTCTGTGATGGAAGGAGGTGGATTCTCACAAGTGAAGGAGTGCATTCCAGAGGAGTAAGAGACAACTCAATGCAAATATTACATGTAACAGAAAGAGGGTGAACACAGCACTTTCCTGACAGTTTACAAATTATTCATTCATTCAATCAATTTCTATGGTCATCCATCTCAGTCACTGACTATTGCATATTGTATATGCAGACACTACAGTCCTCAGTCTGGCAAGCTTTGGTTTATAGGTGTGAAAACTCATATGAGAACATGTCTTGGAACAATCACCAGGTGTTATCACTGATTTTGGGCCCAAAACCTCTGTGTTAAAGAAATAAAGAAACCTGGAATGTCCACATAAGTTCTTAGGCCTTCAGATTCCGTCTTTGATTATGGTTTTAAAATTAAGTATTTAAATCTTTCTAATACCATCAGTTCAATGGTCAGATTTCTAGGAATCTTTGGGTTGACCAAATCCCATTTCAGATAATTTCCTAGAATAATAAGCAATTTGCAAATTAAACACTATAAAGATTATATTTCGTTTTTGGATGTTTACTTTTACTTTGTAGAGGTGTTCCCTTAAGGTCTAATTAT
Source organism: Crotalus tigris (assembly GCF_016545835.1). Classification (NCBI taxonomy): domain Eukaryota; kingdom Metazoa; phylum Chordata; class Lepidosauria; order Squamata; family Viperidae; genus Crotalus; species Crotalus tigris. The sequence goes on along the minus strand of NW_024100518.1, from coordinate 1,730,644 downwards.
CTCAAATTGGCTCTCATTATGGTCATTAATGCTTAGTAAAAAAATGGTCACCTAGAAATTCTCTACTATAAATAGTATTTGAAAAAAAGAGAGTTTTGTTGCAATGTGTAAGTGAAGAAATAACCTTTTTTAAAAAAAAAAATTGCCATTGGCACCAGTTTCATTTAAGAGGTTGTACAGCTAAAGGCAAAGGTTGAACTGGAACATATTGTAGAAATATTGGAACTTTGTCTTTGAACATCATCATGCAATAACATGGAAGATATTTTTTTTCCTGAAACACTCAGTTTGACCTGAAGGTTTGTATTCGTCACAAAGCTGAACAATTTCAATTTAAGTGACCAAGTATCAATTTAAACTCAGCTATTTCTCTGTAGATTTTTGCTGCTTTCCTAACCCTGAATATATCTCAACTAGAGTAAATCCACAATTCAGAGATTCCACTGACAGGTGAGGAGGACTGTCAAAAAGTCATGATGACCAGCCAAGCAAAACCCTGTTTCTTTTTTCCACGTGTTGTGTATGCAATACACCTAAAATAAGGGACAGGACTTCAATCATGAAACAGAGCTGCCATTTTTATTTCCCCATCCATGGATGCTTCTGTCTTGGTTTATTGGTGGACTTCAGATGAGTAGGAAACTTTGCTTATCCTTTTATACATGCATAAAATTCCATTGTCATATTAGAATCTAATGAGCAGTAATAGTCCATTAAATTGAGGGTTTATTGTAATTTGATTGCAGAGTTAGATAGAATATCTTTTTCAGAGCTCAAACAAACAAAACTCAATGCTGGTTTAATTTTCTTTTAAATAATCAATGTTTAGCTGAGTCTTTAATTATCAAGACCCTGACAAAAGCCAAATCAAGAGGTAGACAAGGAAGCATATAATGGCTGGGTTCTTACGTTGCTGTTTAGTTTGGCTTTTGTTTTATAAATTGTGGTTTATGACTTAGCATTATATACAAACAAGAACACTATGGATTCTTAACAAACAATGGTTTAAATAAACTATGGTTTAATGCACCTTGTGCACCCAGCTGTGTAAGAAGATACAATTTAGTGGCAGAGCATATGCTTGTTTTAATTTGGGGGTTTCTAATAAAATTCAAGTGAATGTATAGGAAATCTTTTGATGTTTCCCTCCCCTCCAAGTATGTAATTTCATTCACCTTTTGAAGTCACCTTGGTGAATGAAAAAAAACAACAATCCAAACCCCAGAAACTCAAAGAAAAAAAAAACTATTTCTGATGGAGAGAACAACTTTACAGACTAAAGGAGACTCGCATATTAGAGAAGGTCTCCAACTGGGAGGCTGAATCATGAATCTCCAGCAAAACAAACTGCAAATAGTTTTTGCATGTTGATGCCAACTTCAACCATGAGGCGTAACATCTACCATCACCTCATTCTTGGCGCAAAGAGTCTTTGTGTCAGCAGTAGCTGCCTTCCGCTGACATAAGCATTATTAAGAATGAAATGATTGCTGGGACTAGACTTGGTGAGATGGGGTAAAGCGTGGAGGACTTCTCTGCAAAGGTTATTTCCAGAGTTCTTTGCATGATCCTTCTAATTTGTATGGTAGTTTTTTACTTAAGGGCTGTGATATCTCGGTTGCAAAGAGATGGATGATCACTAGATGGTAGAACAGAGATTAAAAGCTGATAAAATGCTGCTGCTTTCTGGTTGTTTATTTCGGCAGCCCAGGAAGGCCTGGATTAACCTTTTAAATCAAATAAGCACATGTCTAGGGTACCAAGGGCAGGGAGGACACCAGAGGTTTTTTTTCAAGTTTAGCTGAACTTCTTTATCCTTCTCTACTGTGTTTGACTTTAATCTGCGTTGTTTTTGTTTTTAATTTTTTGGCATGGTGAATGACTAAAGTTTAGAAGTTTGAAGGTGTCAGATATCACATTCGTTTCCATCTCATGGCATAAGAGTTTCAGTTCTGTTAAGGTAGCACCGTTGTTGGCCTGTGCTTAGGGCATCAGCTGACCTTTATCCAGCCCTGAGCTCAGGTATGGCAGACCTAGCTATTCCTGAGCTAGAATTTTAACAATAAGGGAAAAGAGTTTATTATATACATTTACTGAATGCTAGAGACACCAACTTTGATAGTTTTGTATATATCTGTGAGTGTGCTTGTGTGCGCACACACACACACACAAACATATTTTCCTTACATATGTATGTAATTAAATACAAGTGTTTCTGGTGTTTTTAATTTACAAAAATGTAAAAGAGCTTATATTGCATTACATATGTGTGAAAAGTGATACTTTTTCTCAAAGCTAATTATCCAATTTGCAGAGCAAACACAAAATGGTAATATAAGCTCACTGGGAAGACAGATCAGCTAAACTGACAATGTTGCCCCTGGATTTCCTTGAGAAAGTATTAAAAGAACCACACAGTCCCTTGGGCCTCCATCAACACATGCAAATTGAAATGTGATCCGCAGAAGTAAAAGAAAATATTGGTAGCAAAATATAGTGAAGGGTCAGTTCATTGTTTAAATGTCTATGTGAATGGAAGGATTTTTGCACGCATCAGGAGAGATGGGTACTCTTTGGAAAAGGCACACCACAAAGGAAGCACCACCATGAAAGATGTCTTCTTCTTTTAACCATTCACCTGGCTCCATTTGATGAGATTCCAGATGAAGATCTTAAGATATGAGAGAAAAAACTTTTGCATAAATATACATGTAGTAAATTCTGTGTCATGGTTTGATAATAAAAACATAAATTCTTAGCTGAATTTAATATAAATATTTGTAGAAAGAAGGTGATAGATTATCATATCATTCCCCTAGTGCTGGATCAGCAGGCTATTAATAATGATAGCAAGAAAAGATGGAGATAAATAATCCCAAAAGTGCTTTTTTCAAACACTATGTCAAGAATGAAACTTTGGCAGCTACATGCTCTTTGTTTCCACTTGCCATTAGATTAAGGGAGGTGTGGGGGTGATGCTTTAGAATGGGTTAGATCAGCGGTTCTCAACCTGTGGGTCACGACCCCATTTGGGGTTGAACGACCATTTCACGGGGGTCGCCAAACAATGCAGTCCGCCATTTTTTTCTCCTTTTCCTTAGCTGTGCTACTCCCTTTTATTCTATTGGCTTTTGAAAGCCAATAGAATAGACTCTCTTGAATAGAGTCTAATTCTATTGGCTTTCAAAAGCCAATAGGAATTGTCCAGGCTGTCTCTGCCCTGCTGAGCCCACCAAAAGTCCCATTCTGCAAAAGACGAGCTGTCTGGAAGTTTCCACCCCTCCCTACTGAGCAACTACTAAAAATGTAAGTAAAAGAGGGCCAGGGGTGGGAGATGGGAGGCCGGCGGGCGCAGGGAGGGTTGCTGGCATGCGTGGGGCCCGGCAGGTACCTTACCTCCCTTGGGCTGGGCCAGCTGGTGGCCCAGCCGGTGGTCGCCCTGCGTCATCACTGCCCCTTGCCAGCTATGTCTCAGCTGACGCAGGGGGTGGCACCACGCATGTGCGGTGCTCCTGGGCAGGGAAAGTCCTCGACTTACAACCAGTGGGGTAGTCCTCAACTTATGACCGGTTGAGTAGTCCTCGACTTATGACCGGTTGGAGGTCATGGCATTAAAAAGGTTGAGAACCACTGGGTTAGATGGAGAAACAAAACCTCTATGATTCCACTGAATACCGTGAGAGGCTGAAACCTTTCCAAGGACACTGCAGCAGGTGTGGAGAGGAAGCAGATGGTTCCCATAACAAAGTGAAATTGTTTACATGGACTACATGAGAAGGTGGGGGTTTGGCCAAAGAACGTATTGTTTAATTCTATGAACTGATGTCTGGGAACTACAGAGTTAGTTTTGCTTCGACATTACCATGCCGTGTATTCAATAAACAATAAGATTTTTTGAAAGGGAATGAACCTGAAGTTTTATTTGGATTCTCAAGCTGGATGTTGACATACAATTGGACTTGGGGTTTTTTTTTTCCTTCAAAAACATTTTGTTTCTCATCCAAAAAGCTTCTTCAGAACTGATCACTGATTACAGAACTGAAGAAGCTTCTTGAATGAGAAGTGAAATATTTTCAAAGAAAAAAAATATATGTCCAGTTGCCTTTTTGAAAAAGCAACCTTGGGACAACCATGACTCATTCAACCATGACTGAAAATCTCCATAGACAGAGGTAATGATCATATTTTAATAATAATAATAATAATAACAATAACAACAACAACAACAACAATAAAGTTGGAAGGGACCTTGGAGGTCATCTAGTCCAACCTCCTGCTCAGGCAGGAAACCCTACACCATTTCAGACAAATGGCTGTCCAGTCTCTTCTTAAAAACTTCCAGTGTTGGAGCATTTACTGCTTCTGGAGGCAGGCTGTTCCACTGATTAATTGTTCTCACTGTCAGGAAGTTTCTCCTTAGTTCTAGGTTGCTTCTCTCCTTGATTAGTTTCCACTCGTTGCTTCTTGTTCTGCCTTCAGGTGCTTTGGAAAATAGCTTGATTCCCTCTTCTTTATAGCAGCCCCTGAGATATTGGAATACTGCTATCATGTCCCCCCTTGTCCTTCTCTTTGTTAAACTAGACATACCCAATTCTAGCAACCGTTCCTTATATGTTTTAGCCTCCAGTCCCCTAATCATCTTTGTTGTTCTTCTAGAAACAATGCTATGGGCGTTACGTGGGAAGAAATTTCAAAGAAGAGTGGGTAGGGAGCCCTGGGTACAGTACATTTATTTTATTTTTGATCTTCCATGCAGAAAATAGTATTGCTAGGGCTCTGGTCTTCGGCTTATTTTTGTCCCTTCTACAGTTCCAGGAAGATCTAAGAAAAGGAGCAAAGAGATTTAACATAATATTCCTGATAAAGCACAAGAGTGGCAAATTTAGTAAACTGGATTTTGCTAACATGGCCAAAACAGGAACTACAGCTGATTGGAAGACAAACAAAAGTGGTGGAAGATTTGTTGCTTGCAGGAAAGATGTGGATGAGATGGTCTAAGAAAGAGTATGACCAGATTTTAGTGTACATTCTCATATTGGGGACAAATCTCATTTATAGGTGTAATAATGTTTGATAAAATTGTTAAGAGTTTTCAAGGACAATGCAGTGAATAAGAATACATCTAAAAGAGAGTAAGTGAAGCACATTCTGGTAAGTTTTGGAATAATTCCAGGTAGTATTTAAAACTAAAATAGCTACCTGATATGTCCAGAGAAGAGAGCATAACTAAGGTAAAATGTATGGTTTTCCCTGCAGCATCAATAGGTGTGTTTAACAAAGAGCCCATCAAATGGCTGCTTTATAAGTCAGGCCATAATAAAAGTGATGAAAATTACAGTAAAAATTGATGAAGTGACAAAGGGGAAGATTTATATCAAATTCTTTATAGCCTTAAATAATTGATGACTGCCAACAAACTGATCAAATGCAGTTAATAGGCATGCTAAATGTCTTCCATTTCAGCCTTCCTTAAACAGGCAATTTCCAGACATGCTTTATCACAATTCCTATTGTTACTAGTCATCATTGGGCATTGGCTGGGAATAATGCAAATATAATTGAACTCAACTGAAATGCACCAGATTTGAGAAGGATACTGGATTCCAGCCTGTCCTTTTCTCAGATTCCCTGTATTTTGATGAACCCCTCCTTTTGGCAGATCAACAGAATGGTGAGGGAAAAAAAACCCACTAAACTGGAAAAGAAAAAAATAGTCTGAAGACAAAAGTAGCATTTCTGGCATCATCACCAATTTCCATCATTTTAGAGGTACAAAAATGTCCAGACATGGCAATAACCAATAAATTCATGACAGGTGAATGATAGCTCCCAAAGCAAAACTTCACATTCAAGACCTTGTCAGAGCCACCTCAACAGCAGAGCCAACATTATCCACCACTGCTAAATATATTCAAGCATACTTATAGTCACACTGCCTAGAAGCCACTTCTGCTCTTCACAACCATTTTTTTTGGAGCAGAACTCACAAAGGAAGTAAAGAAAAGCTCACACATCACAACAGTGATAGACAGATTGCTCACAAAGGCAGACATAATTTCCGTGGCATAAGATTTTTCAGGAAAAAAGGGAAAGATATTACATTTAGGTGGTATAAAGCAACTCCATTTTCCTTGCATTGGGGATGGGATGGATTAGGGGGTAAGGGAGAGAGTTTGGGGCTTGTTCCAAAAAGCCCTTTTCTTCTCCTAAACATGACTGGGGCTGTTTTGAAAATTTCCAAATTGATTTGGACAAAAAAATATTACAAGCACAGATTTGTTTGCATGTAAGTCTAGGACTCCAGATCATCTCCACCCAATCAGTATTTGCTCTTTATAACCACTCACTGAGTACAAAGAACTCTCAGCCAGTCAGTGCTGATTGACTAGCCAGGAACTGAATGCCTCATTTTTCACCTTCTCATAAAAAATAAAAAGAGACTAAATTGCTACCATTTCCCTGTGGCAAGCCTTAGCCTTCAAAGCTCCTAATATTAGTGTGATGAGAATTCTGTAGATCAGCTCCTTTATCTAATCAGAACAGCACATTCTTAGGAACTGAGATATGGTTTGAACTGAGATTCCACTCTAGCGAGATCACAACCTACCCCTTAATGCACAAGGCGATTTATATATCACCCTCCCTGAATCAGAATCTCCTGTCTTTAAATGGTTTCCAGGGTGGAAACAGATGCATCAGAGGAGAGCTCCATTTGTATTCCTTGCATGTTGGGAAGCATCTCTTCCCAACAGAATCTCAAGAACTGCCTAGCTTTCTTAGGCATATTTTGGGCTTCTATTAGAATGCAGTGGGAAATGCCTATTATTAAAAAAAAAAAAAGTAAGGATGTAAATCATGGTGCTAACATTTGGAATTTAAAAAGAGTAGGGTGGAGAGAGAAAATGACAGAAAGTTCTGATGAGCATATGTGTAAACATTAGTTTACATAAAATGGAGACAGGCTCTGTCAGTAGTTAAGCTATATTAGGAAACTGGCTATACCTTAACAAAGACAATCCTGGATGCTACAGCGCAGAAGGGTAAATGGCTTCTAATACTCATAACAGGGACAATAAAAACCTTACATTTATACCCTACTGTGAGATTGTAACAGGTTCTGTTCAAAGTCATTTTTCAATCTTCCAAGGCTAATGTCCATGTTGATTTCCTTAATGGAGTTACTGAGCATTGCTTCTTATTGCAATTTTTGCTTCTCCAGTCCCTGCTGAGCTAATTTACAAAACTGTTCACCACAAATATAGATCTTGTTAAAAAAAACAAAATAAAAAACCCATCACAATGTTTTGCACTGCACAATCAGAAAAGTAGGGTATTTGTAGTTGGACTTGAAGAGTGATGCAGTGATACATCTGTCACCTTTTCTATTAAAAGAAATCTATTATATGCTGAATGGACAGAGCTTGAAATCAAGGTCAAAATCAAAGACATCCAATTTTATCTATTTGAAATGTTCAGTAATCAGTATGGGTCAGGAGTTATCATTATTTTAACTGTTAAAATTTCAATTTAATGGACAAAATCTCAATTTATCTATGTAATACTCAGGATCTGCTAAATAGCAATTAAGTTGAAATGAAAAATATGTTTCTTGCTTCCAAAGTCCATTAAACCAAGGTCTGATAAACTGAGGTTTCACCATATTGGTTTCAGGAGTCTGGAGAACTGGGCACTCTAGTTAGTACTTTATTTATTTGCATACAATATATTTAAAGAAAAGAGGGGACTTTAATCATATGCTCATGGCAAGTATTTTGATTTTTGAATGCCCTTCCCCTGAGGTATTCAAGAGTGAAGGATAGCTACCAACTAACTTTAGGAAAAGTAGATGAGCCAACCCTTAGAAACTGACATCTTCCAACTAGTAGACACTCACCAAAAAGGTGGACTGGCATATGATGGAACCTGTCTTTGAGGCAGAAAGGTGATGAAAGGTGGTGCCAGAGAGAAACTGTCTTTAACAGAATCTAGAAGCTGTCAGCTATTCCAACTGTAGGGAGTACCCAGTATTTGTATAGCTTATTGTGCATCATTTATTAATTTATTTTTAAAAGGTTTTCAGATTATCCCTTTGCCTGCCTGCCTGCCTGCCTGCCTGCCTGCCTATCTATCTATCTATCTATCTATCTATCTATCTATCTATCTATCTATCTATCTATCTATCTATCATCTAATTTTCCAGGAAAGAGAAAGCTCTTTTTATAAACTCAAATGATTTATTTATTTTAACTATAAGGCTGCTTAACTCAAAATGACCCTGAGTGGCATATAAATTAAAAACACAATCCAACAATAAGTCAATTAAACAAACAGGAGGACTATAAACTATAAACAGGAGGAACTGATAATCTTAAGTATATCTAATAGTTTAATAAATTAATATAGTAACGCTACAATAGACAATGTAATATAAGATGGAGACTTATATTTAAGCTCTGGGACTTTAAACAGACAGACAAACAGATAAGCATTTGCCACACTATGTCCCAGACTTAACAACTGTTGATAAGAAAGACAAAAAAAAACCCATGCATTTTGCAATGAATAGAGAAAATCAGAAAATATAAAGATTTGCAAATAGAAGTAGAACAACTGTGACAAAAGAAAGCAAAGAGAATGCCAATAATAATAAGCAGCTTGGGTGCAATTCCAAAACAACTAGAGTATTACTTGAATACTATGGACATTGGCAAAATCATCATTAGTCAGTTGCAAAAGCAGCTCTGCTTGGAACAGTTTAGAGCAGGGGTGTCAAACTCGCAAAGTCATGTGATGTGTCGCGACATATCGTGACTTTTTTTCCATTGATGGCAACGGGGTGGGCACGGTTTTGCTAAGATCCATCTGGTCCGTGGGCCTGGTTTAGAGCCTTGAAGGATGTCTTCAACACCATCAAACAACATTTTCCTGTCCCAAGTCTTTGGGAAGCAATTGATAGGCTGACAAAAATGCCACATCCAGCCTAAACAACTGGCTGACTGAGCAACAACCATAATAAGCCCATTCATGCAGACATGCATCCATTGTTTCCAGAGCAGAATCTGGGAGGAAAAAACAGGTTTTTAAGGTTCATTGAAGGGCAGCAGGTTCAGAAATGTTTGAATCTCCAGAGGATGCTATTCCAAAGCACAAGTACTGTGACACAGGAGAAATGTCTTCTAGGCATGGCATTCCTTAATAGAAGTGAACCAGAATATGCCCATTCTGTTAGATATTGTATGATACAGAAACAATAAGAGAGGCAATTTCTAAGATAGACAGGCCTTATGATATGTAAGGGTTATAGGTGAGAACCAGCCCCTTGAATTTTAGTGACTATCAATGAGCTGGCACAACAGATGCATTATTTGGGCAAATTGAGGCTCTGGAAGGCTGGGAGACCCTTTTGAATGGGAGTTTAGGAGAAGGAAGGGAAAGACTGAAGCTGAACATCTTAGCACACAAGCATATTTACTCTGAAAACATCTAACCCTAGAGAAATTTCAATAGCTGCCAGAGGTGTGGATAAGAACTTGTCCCCTAATACTAATAAGTGGAGGCACAGAAGATTGTTTTATGACCAACCTCTCCATTACAAACACTGGTTCTGCTACAGATAACTCTTTAAAGAATAAGCATTTTTTCAATGTTGCATGGTTTTCTAAGCCATAGCTGCAGATGTGATAATATGTCAATAGAATGATTTTGGCTTTTTGGCCATGAATTATAACCAGGTGCTGTTTTTGTTTGTTTTGTTTTGTGGGGGAATGTTTGGAAAGTTTCTGCTGGAAGAAATTAAAGCTGTTGAGCCCACTGAGCTGGAAAGCAACTCTGGATAGATGACAAGTTTTGAATGGCAAAGCTAAGAAATTACAAAAGAAAACCTTAAAAAGTTGGCATTTAAAATTCTCATGGAAAGAATTGGCAAGAAGGAGGAGTAATATAGGGAGGATAAAAATAAGAAAGAGAAGTAGTGAGGAATGAAAATTAGATGCAATAAAACATTTAGTATATAGGTATTTTCAACAGAAATTTCAAAAATATTTTAAAGTGGAACATTTGTACCTTAAAATGTACCAGCCTTGAAACTTCTATTTTGAATATTTCAACATGTTTATTTTGAGAATTTTGTTTGGATCATAAAAAGAAGCTTCAAGAAGTGTCTTTCTACATCTTATACTTTTTTGATTTATAACCCACTTTTTCTCCAAATATACATAGCAGCTAATATGAGAAATTTATTTAATTCCCACAGCAACAACACCTTGTAACTCAGATTGGGTTCGGGTAAAGTAATTGACCCAGAGTGACCCAGTGAGTCACTGAGGAGAAATTTGAATCTGGATTGCCCACTGTTAGTTCAAACCTTGTATTTCATGAACTTCCAGCTCTGTTCTGAATGCTGGACTGTTTTTTGTGACTTATGATTGGCTGCTTTTTCCCCCAAGACTTTTCCAGACAAGCAAATAAAACAACAGGGACAGTCATGGTTCTGACCGGAGGGGGTGATTGGTGATAGGATGGGTTAAATGATGTGTTTTGGGATCTTAAGCACTTAAGAAGACACATGGGTTGACTGAAAAAGATTACTTACAGCTTATGTGGGTGGATGGATGAGTTCCAAGAGTATTATGTGTTGCTAACACTGCTGAGGTTGTGTAAATATGAAGCCCAGTAATTTACTCTTGGCTCGGTTAGTTTGTTGAACTTTTGTGTGCATGTTACTCTTGTATTTCCTTGTGATATTAGGGTTATTCATGGAATTAAGAAGCATTAGTAGGCTTTCTTACCCCCTGTACCACACAGAATAAAAAAAAAAATAGCATACTGTACGCAGGTTTCCAAAAAGCAAAAAAAGAAAAAGGAGCACTATAGAAAATTGGCCAAAGTTACACTTTTGAAATCATAAGAAAAGCTTATAGGAAAATGTATTCATTGAAATGAATGTTAAAGGAAATGTTCTTTGTCCTATAACTAGTTGGTTGATTAATCCAAATAATTAAAAAAGAAAAACTTGAAAAGATTGCCATCTGTTCTTACTCTTTGTAGAGGGACACCTTTTATGGTAAGACACTAATCTAAATACATGTTTCAGTTGGTTAGAATAAATCTATGTCCCCATCATTTCCTATGGGGATTTAGTTTAATATTTTCAAAGTTATGTAAAACGTATGCTTGTGGCTATTTTTGTTGCAATTTGGGTGGTAGATAGCATTCAGCTGGTCTTGTATTCCCTTTGTTTCCTACAACTGAAATTGTTTGAATTTTATTCTGACAAATGGTAGCCACTGGGAACAGTTTGAGTGAGATTGTTTTCTTCCAAACTTGTAACAAAACATATTTTCTACTTGAGTAACTCAGCATTAATCATCTATTGACAGTCAATAACCACTAGGATTTTTACATTGGAAAAAAACATCCTCACTGGTAACTAGTGCAGGGGCTTGTTTTGTGCTATATTTTATTGGGAAAAAAATGAAACTTGTATCTTATAGTTTCCAAAAATCAGTGCCTACCTGATGTGACTTATTAAGACTTATTATACTTGGAAGCATATATTTAAAATGTTACTGTTAATTCTATTGTTTCTTATGATTTATTTATCTAGCCTTATATAATCAGGGCAAGGATCATATGATGTCTACTAGCAAAATATATTACCTGCATCACTTTCCTTAAGAAAAATGGGTTCATTTCTTCTACTTTCTGCCTTCTCTGATCTATCTTCCTTCTTCTTTTGCTTCCAGGTTACTTGCATGAAGAACAGAGGATTATTTCAGAGCCTTTTTATCCACTTTTTAAAAGTATAATTTTATTAAGACTTTTATTACAAGAGTAAAAACTAACACAACCTAAATTTAGACAATAAGAATAGAAAGAATTAAAAATACAGGAACAAAGAAAAAGAAAAAGGGAAAAGAAAAGAAACATATAAAGTGACTTCCAACCTCTTTTTCTCAACAAGTATCAACAAATTTAATAACTCTCCACTTCCTATAAGGTTACAAATAGATATTCTTCATCCCATCCCTTATCTATAAGCAAAACCAACATTTCAATTCTGATCTCAGCAAAATGTTCATAAAGGATGGCAATAACTTTGAAAAAATATCTTAATTTAACCTTTATATTCCTTCCATTTACCTCTGACAGTCTTAGACTTTAATCCAATCAAATGTTTTAGATATTATATTTTTTTTCAATTTTTCAGACATATTTACTATAATAATAATAATAAAGTTGGAAGGGACCTTGGAGATCATCTAGTCCAACCCCCTGCTCAGGCAGGAAACCCTATACCATTTCAGACAAATAGCTGTCCAGTCTCTTCTTAAAAACGTCCAGTGTCGGAGCATTCACCACTTCTGGAGGCAGGTTGTTCCACTGGTTAATTGTTCTAACTGTCAGGAAGTTTCTCCTTAGTTCTAGGTTGCTTCTCTCCTTGATTAATTTCCATTTAGTGACAGCGTTGTTATTGTAGTCAACAATTTTGGGGTCAATTCTTCAAATATCTCCTTTAATGTTTTCAATGGTATAACATTTTATGCCATTTTGTAAATCTCAGTATTAGCTGACATCAAGAGCCGGCTTGTACTGAATTTTTCCTTCTGCTTAAGTCTTACATTTTGTAAAATTATTTTTGGCAATACAATTCATAATTCTCAGTCTAACATATATTACTGCTTTGAGTATGGTACTCAGTGCTAAATAATCTTCCATGCATATTTTAGGCTAATAATTAGTGGTCTTGGGAAACTACTTTGCAAATATCTAAAATTTGGGCCTTGGTTTTGCACTCAGTATTTGCCTCAGGGGAAGAAACTGTGGTTTTTATATATCCTTATTTTCATATAAATCTGTTTCTTTGTACTGGCTTTTATTTATTTTTTGCTCTGATATGGAAACTGAGATCAGTATATATAAACAGATGTTGTGAGGGAAATATATTTACATTTGGAATTCCATTTTCAAACCTTGCGTGTATAACTGCTAATGTATTTACTTTTTTACAACTTTTATTTTGTCGTTCCTTGTAATTGAGTGTGCTTGAATAAAGGTGGTTTATTGGCTTACATTTTAAGTAAGGTAAGTAAAATAGCTACTAAAGTCTTTACCTGCCTCGGGCCATCTGCTGTTGTTGAGAGGGAAGCAAGAGAACAATTGCCACAGGTACAAAAGCATGTAAGCTGGTGTGCTCGGAATCTTTAAAATAAAAATTGAAAAGTAGGCATGATCCCATCCATATTTTCATATTCTAGGATGCTTCATACTCATCTTAAATCAGTGGGCCTGAAGGGACTAAGGGTTGCCAAAATGTGGCTGAATGCTTGCAAAGATAGAGTCAGCTTAAATCTCAACTTACTTGAAATTCAGTTTGGATCCCAATATATATACATTTATAAGATCACGTAAGTCAGGAAGTATGCTCCTTCAATTGTTTCTACAGATAAACTTGCATTCTAAAAATAATAGGACGAGGACTGCACATACAGGGAGACCCAGGGAAGGAGGACATGGTTATGTGCATGTGAGAACAGAGTGGCCCATAGAAGGAGGGCATGGCATGGTGTGAAGAAAAGTCGGGGGGGGGGGATTTGTAACCTTCCCTGCTGGCTTCCCCATTGACTTTGCTTGTGAGAACCTGGCAAGGAAGGTGACAAATGATGATCATATGTCAATGGAATGCTGCAACCATCATAACTGGGAACTGGTTGCTAAGCTTATGAATCGCAGTCACCTAACTATTGGGGTGAATGGCCAGAACTTTGAAGACTGGTTTTAAGTAACCCTTGTTCAGCACCATTTCAACTTCAAATAGCCACTGAATGAATGACTTGGTAAGCAAAATCTGTTGTAACAGTTACCACAGCAACAAATGAAAATTGAACATTCCACTTCTTATATTATTGTAGGTATACTGTAAGATATCCCATAATGTACTAAATAAAATACAATATAGGTAATATCATCAGTACTAGTAGGGAATGGGGTTTGTTCTCCTTTTCTCTCAAGGATAACACTGTCATACATCAAAAACATTTTAGAAACTACCAATAGAAACTATTATAACCACATGGTATCAGTGTAGCACATAAATGAACTAAATAACCTAAGTAAACCAAAAGAACCAGCAGCCCCAGAAAACAAAACAGGAGTCATCTACAACATGCAACATAAGGACATCAACAGTCACTAAGTAAAACAAACAGGCAAAAAACCAGCAGATTGCTTCCATAACACCAACTAGCAGTCAGAAGACATGATGAAAATTTCACAACCCACAAACAGATTCAACCACAGTTTCAGTTGGGAAGCAATAGCCATTCTAGATCAAGGCAAGTCCAAAAAGGCTAGAGAATTCCTGGAAGCTGACACTCAGACAAATGCATCTTCAACACTCTCTTTACAATGTAATTTTCAACACAGCTGAAAAATCAGCAGACTTTGGCCATGTAGTTTGCAATTCAAAAGCTGTCCACAAAGATGGCTATTTTAGATTTATGAATTAAAAAACAAATAATTAAAACTTTGCTTGCAAAAAATGGAATTGCATGAGAATTCACATGATAGAAGTGTGGCACCAAAAGTATTACATCTGAAAAATGTGCACAAAAATGTATAAACAGGCGAGCCCAACTTAATCTGAAATATACCAAGAAAGACCAGGGCAATAAATATTTACATGTTCTTACTGTTAGAGTAAATGAATTATGAAGACAGTAAGGTAGCACTAAGGAGATTAAACTAGAATAACTAATGAAAGTATTTCGTGAGGCTCTTTGACAGATGAAGACATATAGCATATCTAGTTACTGGAATATTATTTATACAATTAACCTACAATGTATGACAAAATGGTAACACATTAAGTATTAAATGTATTCACTGATGTAGCTTGTGAAGACAGCTAAACTTTAGCATCTGTGAGTAAAAACCACAGTGACAGATTTTTTAAAATAGTTTTTTATTATTCCATTTTCAAACAAAAATACTGTAAAATGAAATAAAAATGAACAATTTACCACATGCAAATAAGCAACATTAAGAAAAACATTATTCAACAAAAATACATTTAAAAAGTCAAACTGTGATGGAATGTACAAGTCTGGATTCCCAGGAAGGAGGGGCTGCACACGTGACTGCTGCTCACGCAAATGGAATGTACACACACAGACACACACACACACACTTGCCCATTGCTTGTAGAAGTGGGGATGCGCATGTGTGCATGCACGTTCACCTGCTACTTCTACAGCCAGGTTCTGAAGGCTTAAGGCTCAATAGTGGTCCACAGGCTGGGGATAGGTACCTCTGCTCTAGAAGACGCAAGTACATAACAGTAACATTTCTGAGATGATACTATTCCTTACCTGTTGTTGTTTTGGCATATGTTTTGGCATTATATCTGTTATTGTTTTAGCTCTGGATGTCAATGAATGCAGATTAGAATTGTGTAATTATCAAGAGAAACTTATATAACACAATGTATTAATTAAAAGGAGGAAGATGTTGAATCCTATCCTGATGAATCTGGTAATAATCTATAATCATGCCAGACAAATCTTATTGCATTCTTTGACCAGGTGACAAAATTAGTGGACCAGAAGAATGCTGGGGATATAATTTACTTGGACTTCAGTAAGGGATTTGATAAAGTAGATCACAATCTACTACTTGATAAGATAGAAAAATATGGCTTAGACAGCATCACCACCAAATGGATTCGTAGCTGGCTGACCAACAGTACTCAGCATGTGATCCTCAATGGAACTGCATCTACAAGGAGGGAAGTGTGTAGTGGGGTGCCCCAGGGCTCTGTTCTGGCCCCAGTGCTCTTCAACATCTTCATCAACGATTTGGATGAGGAGATAGAGGGAGAACTGATCAAATTTGCAGATGACACCAAGCTGCGGGAATAGCCTACACTCCAGAAGATAGTCTTAATATACAAAAGGATCTTGACAGACTTGAACATTGGTTGCTATATAACAAAATGAAATTCCAGGGTGAAAAAAGTAAGGTTCTACATTTAGGCAAAAAACCCCAAATGCACAGGTATAGTATAGGGGGTACCTTGCTCAATAGTAGCAACTGTGAAAGGGTTCTTGGAGTCCTAGTGGACAATCACTTAAATATGAGCCAGCAGTGTGCTGCAGCTGCCAAAAAAGCCAACACAGTGCTAGATTGCATTAACAAAGGGATAGAATCAAGATCACGTGAAGTATTAATACCACTTTAAAATGGCTTGGTAAGGCCACACTTGGAATACTGCATCCAGTTTTGGTCACCACGATGTAAAAAAAGATGCTGAGACTCTAGAAAGAGTACAGAGAAGAGCAACAAAGATGATCAGGAGTCTGGAGGCTAAAACATATAAGGAACAGTTGCTGGAATTGGATATGTCTATCTAATGAAGAGAAGGACAAGGGGTGACATGATAGCAGTGTTCCAATATCTCAGGGACTGCCACAAAGAAGAGGGAGTCAAGCTATCCTCCAAAGCACCCGAAGACAGGACAAGAAGCAACAGATGGAAACTAACCAAAGAGAGAAACAACCTAGAACTAAGGAGAAATTTCCTGATGGTTAGAACAATTACTCAGTGGAACAACCTGCCTCCAGAAGCTGTGAATTCTCCAACACTGGAAGTTATTGGTCTGAAATGGTATAGGGTTTCCTGCCTGAGCAGGGGGTTGGACTAGATGACCTCCAAGGTCCCTTCCAACTATTGTTATTGTTATACCTTCCTCTTATTGGAACTAAAAATCAATGGAATTACCTTCACTGAATCTATTAACATTTTCTGAAATGGGCAGAAAAACAGAATTGCTTGTTACCATCATCATCATACTAATGGTATTCTATTCCATTTTATCAGGATAGCTATTTGGATCTTATGAGAATGAATTGAAATTCTCCAAGACAATTTTCTGGAAGTAATCCAAAAAGCTGAGAAAAGCCAACGTATTATGGTGTCTTCCATTCCTAAATCACAGAACTGGTCTAGAAGATTAGTAGAATGAAAAGTCATGAGAAATCATGGACAAGCAGCAGTCATATTACCCTAATATTTCTCCATTCTATTACAACAGTTTTTTTTCAAGTAAGTGCCCTCTGAATATCTAGAATTTCCAGAATTCTTAGCCAACTATTATTGTTGCAACTTTCAAGGTTTTATATTTATTTTAGATTAGCATTAAATATATCTTCTTGAGATGTATATGATTCCTGCTACAAAGATATTGTCAGCTATGTGGGACCTGGCTAACTTTGACCTGGTCCTTGCCAAGCAATGAATTTGTTCAGGCCATTTCTGCTTATTCCTTGTGCCTAATGAAATTAAAGATGTTTACAAAACTCTTCCAATACAAACATTGATATTTTAGAAATCTCTATTTCTGTTCACAAATCATATTAATGCATTCATAGCATGCAAATCTTCTATTTATGATTTTCACATATTACTCAGATTGCTGGGCTATCATTCTTGGGTTTATACTACTAAGGTGCACCAGGATATATACAAGCTCATTAAGATTTATTTTAAAAAGAATTATGAATGCACCAGAGTATACAGAAATTCAGAGAAGAGGAACAAGTGGCAAAAATGGCATCATAAAACAAACTCCATTCCTTACGTGCATTTTTATGATATCATCAAGTCCATGACTTCGAAAATACCTATTATCATGGTTTTGGCATTGCGATGACTAGCAGCAAAACCTATGCTTATGCAAGAAGGAATCCTGATGAGATTGTATTTTGAACTCAGACTACCTTATCCCATCCTGATTAGTCTATGTATTAGCTGAAATGCATCAATAAATTATATACATAAAAAAGAAATGGGTGAGATATTAAAATCATAGCATGCTAAGCATACATTGTTCTGAAATCATTTTATGAAAATACTAAAATGTATCCAGAGGACAGAATAGAATGAAGAGCATAAATGCCTACACAGCTGTAATGGAAAAGACCAAGGGAAATCTTACTCAACCCAGTGAAAATATTAAAAACGGCTGTTCCAATGAATTCAGAAAATGTACCTTACTCAACAAAACATTCACAAACTATTCCCACCATTTGTTTCTCATTATTTCTTTTTCAATCCCTACCACAATGCATGAAAGCTCTTATGCTTTCTCAACCATCCCATAGGGGTTCCCATAGTAATATTTTTGTCAGATTTATTGTAGGGACAGATGAATAGATTACATTAAAAGAATTTACACTTGCTATTAATTTCCTGGAGGCTTTTTTTTTTCATTTGGCTTGACTGTCTTTTAATTGATCAAGGGCTGTTATGGATGTAGCCTAGTCTAGCTACTTTTTAAAAATTACATTCTACCTGTGAAATTTATTTTCTTACTTTATATGGTATTATTTGCTAAACTGTATTGGCAGCTGATTTTATTTTTGGCATTTAAATTCTACAACAACTGCAGATTATATTGCTCACTCTAGATGTGCTTCAAATATTCCTTCTCTGGTGCTTTTCCAAGCTATCATTAAATTGGGGGGGGGATCAAAAAAAGTCAAGATGACGGCTGCAACTATTGAGCAAAACCCCTCTGTCATATATATCTCACATTTCACCCACACATAAAAAGGTCACACCTGCTATTTTGATGTTGTTGATTGTTCCCATAGATGCCCCAACTAATACAGTGTCAGTCACTACATCTTTAGTGACCATAGGTTTCAATCTGGGCTAAATGTCGCTTCTCATATTTCAGATGAAAGAGATTCAAGAAAGAGATTAACTAATGTATATTAATAAGAAAACAGAATTTCATGTTCAGATGAAATTACAGAAGTATAAATATCAAATACTGAAAAAAAAAGACCAAGAAAGGAGAAAGAAAACATTGTTTGCTGAATTTTACCAAATTACATAGCTGTCCCTTTCCCACTCCCATATCTCATATCTCAGACACTACACTTTCACTAAACCTTCAAGGTAGCATATGGGGAAAAAGGTGGATATAAATCAGAAAATAAAATAATATCCTGCCTTGACACTCTCTAATATGCTGGAGTAGAAATATTGACCAGGAGTGACTACCTTGAAGGTTGCCTTAGAAATTCTACAAGTTGTAATCCACACTTCTGGATGCCATTTGGTGGGGGGGAGTTGGCTTTAAAACTGGCCAATAAATGCCCAGAAATAATGGGATTGTTCCTATAAAACCTGTTCTTTAGACTATTGAGTGTGCTCCGTTGCACTTTTCTTCATTTTTGATGGATTTCTTATCCAATATAATAGATTATTTATATTACAGAAGTGTCATAATACTTACCTATTTATTGGGTACTGGTACCTTGAGCCTACTTCAGATTTAGAACAGAGAGGACATAAGCAAGCATAAAGATGGGATACAATAGCCTTTTAAACCAATTAGGATATGATAGCCCAATTAAATGTTAATAGGTACTTCTATTCATGTTGGGAGCTAGAATACTACATTGTAGACTAATGAACGGCAAACGCATAATGGACAGTGAAGAAATGATGTATTGACACACTGTGGAAAATATCAAATTAACAACATGGAAGCCCCAAATAAAGAACTCAATAGAGCAACTAGCTTTTCTGATGAAAAGATTCATGACATAGGTTCATAGTCTAATGGAGTATAGTTATAAATGATGAGGGTAAGATCTTGATATGTCCTGCCTGTAATAGCTGCAATGTGTGAAATAAACCCAGAATTAATGAATGCCTCTTTGTAATCTTTAGATGTAATATAACATTTAACAAAGAAAGAAAAAAAGCTTGGCTACTCATTGTCTGGAGTTCAGAAAGTTAGAACTGCATGAACTAAATGTAGACAATAAAAGACAGCATATGTAAGATACATAGGGTGGAGAGAGGCAGAAAACAGAAATATGCTTTTTAAAAGTGTTTTCAAATATACTTCAGGAGCAAAGACAGTCTTGCCCAGCAAAATCTTCCTGAAGTTTTGCCTGCAATTTCATTATCCAGAAAGCTGGAGAAACTCAGATTAGAATTTGTTTGCATAAATTTGGAAGGATGGAAAGATTTAGGAAAAAAATGCAATCCATTAAGGGTCTGGGTGCAAAGCCCTTCATTGTTTATAAACAAAGAATCAGTACTGATAAAAGAGAATATTTGCAGCTCAGGGTTGAAATGAGGGGTCCTTGGTGCTCTCTGAGCTGGGTTGTTTTCTTGCAAACGAAGATGAAATGACTACAAGGAACCAACCAAGGATTTCTCATTTCAACCCTCTTACAATGCACACTAACTGAACAATTATCATGGATAATAGAAGAAGAATGCTGTGGGCATAACTTTAATGGAGCATTAAACAGAAATTCTTATATTTTCTTCTCCAGCAAAAGATTCTTCTATTTTACTACCATATTTCTCTTGATGATGATTCTGAACATTATTCCTGGAGCCTGCTACTGTTGCTACTCTCGTTTTCTGTTAGACAATTGTGAGGTTTCCCTGGCTATATGCTTTCCAAAAATGAGGAATTTTCTCCCAATGTCTTGCCTTGGGATTTATTTGAATATAGGGAACAAGGAGGCTATAGACCTCTGGAGAAATTATACAATAAAAAACAGGTTTGGCTACCTTAAGTGGAAGAACACCACATTCTACAGTACTTAAAAGTATTTCACTGAATTTCTTTTCATCAAATTGAGTAATATCTGCTTTTCTAAAAAATATTTTTTAAAAAAGATTCTTTGTCACTAACATCAAGAAGTGAAAGTGAAGTTTTAATACAAATAGCTAAGCAGCCTTGGAAGAAAAAGGTGTTAAATAGCCTTTTCTTTTGTTCCTAGGAGGGTAGGATATAAGCTGAGGATCAGTTAGGTTTAAACAATTCATGTCTCATGGAATTTAAAAGTTAGATGCTTTGGTCAATCTAGTTCTTAATGTTCTGAAACAGTTAAATTATTACTAAAGTTCCAGCATTATTTTTTTTAAAAAAAAACTAATTTTCATGTCTAAAGGATGAAAGTAGGGAAAAAAACCTTATCCAATCACTTGAAAACAGAGCAGCCAGTTTTAAACTTTCTGATAAATTAGTCAAATCACTAATATCAAAAAGAGAGAAAGAACAAATGAGTGATAGCAATTTCTATGAATGCTTTTTTCTCTGCTAAATGGCTACTGTACAGCCAACCTCATGTGAACTACAAAAAAAATGTCCAAAGCTTGCTTAAATTTGTGATATAAATTTAAAGTTTAAAAATGAAATGTACAGGCTATTTAGGACGCACAATTCAAAGCCCTGGATGTTTTATTAGTCTTGCTTTCAGACATGAAAAGACAATTCCCATGAGGAATTGAGGAGCACGGGGAATTTCACTCTTCCAATGATATATTCTTGTGGTGGTTTCGGGTTCTTTTCTAATTTCCTGAAGTTTGTCTCAACTTTGTTGCAGTAAAATATGTTTCTGATAGTCAACATTAAGTTAAAATAATAATTAAAATGAAAAAGTAAAAAAGAAGAAAACTACTGAATTCTTTACTGAATTATTTCAGGAATGGAGATACATAATATATTTCAAACCTCCTGTATATTTTAATAAATAGCCTTAAACTAGCAAGCTTTGAGGTCAGATTCGCTTTTTTTCTTTTAATGAAATCTACCTTCTGGTCTTACCACAGTCTGTCTGTCAGTTCTGGACAAAGGGATGGCAAACAGAACCTGCAATGCAATTTAATTATAGTCTGCTTTTTAAAATAAAAAATAAAAAATCCTCACAAACTTCACACTAGGTTTCATTTTCAGTCCCACTGTTAGACCAGACTAGGAAATTAACTCCACAGATTAGCTAAAACTACTTTGATTGAACTTGGCTTTAATAACAGAATCTTGCAAACCTGCTTGTTTATTACTTCTGCTTGTTGTATATTAGTAAATTTTGGATGCCTCTGCCTGAGCCACTTATCCCATTGTCCACTTTAAAAAATGCTTCAGCCATTTTTGCCTAGGCAATAGTTCCTGCATATCTTCAGCAAGTTCATCTTCCTTAATCTATATTTGGCAGTTGGTTTGTTAATTAATCAGATTTGGTCTATATTTCATATGTTTAGTGATCTGCACATCTTTTTAAGAATACTCAACATTTTTATTGGTAGTAATTCATATTGTTTGCCTGTTTTGCTTCTCATACAAGAAGCTTGTTCAGTTCTGACTGAACGGTGAAGAATGGAAGAATTTATATTCCTTGTAGTCATCTGGTTGTTAGTGCTTTCTCTGCTCCTTTAGAGCACGGTTTAATTTACATATTATTAAAATAACTCACCATTTTAAGACTTACTTTATGCACATACTTTGATAAGTATAAGCATCAAAGGTGGGGACACATAATTCATTCTTCAAAAGAATCATGTAATTTGCATAGTTTCCACAATGGATCATAATGTGTCTTCTATTCGACTCTCCTGACTGTAAGAACTTCTTTCTTTCTTTCTTTCTTTCTTCTTCTTCTTCTTCTTCTTCTTCTTCTTCTTCTTCTTCTTCTTCTTCTTCTTCTTCTTCTTCTTCTTCTTCTTCTTCTTCTTCTTCTTCTTCCTCTTCTTCTTCTTCTTTTCTGTTTTTCTTGTTGTCACAGACAAGAGGAGGTCACCCTATTCTCCAAAACACCTGAGGACAGGACAAGAAGTAACAGATGAAAGATGATCAACAAGAGATCCAACTTAGAATTAAGAAGAAATTTCCTGATAGTGAGAACCATTAACAATAGCACTTATATTTATGTACCACTTCACAGTGCTTTACAGCCCTCTCTAAGTGGTTTACAAAGTCAGCATATTGCCCCCAACAATCTGGGTCCTCATTTTACCAACCTCAGAATGATGGAAGGCTGAGTCAACCTTGAGCTGCTCAGGATTGAACTCCTGGCAGAGAGCAGTGAGTTAGCCTGCAGTACTGCATTCTAACCACTGCACCATCACAGCTTTAATCAGTGGAATGACATACCTTGTGGGTGCTTTGTTACTGGATACTTTCAAGAAGAGCTCATTTGTTTGAAATTGTATTGGGGTCCAACTTGAGCAGGGGATTGGAGTAGAAGACCTCCATGGTCCCTTCCAACACTATTATTCATTCTATTATTTTCTTTGCAGTCTTTAACATTTCAGCTGTGAAGCAACAACTTCAAAGGTCTTCTCTGAAATGTGTTAGTGCATATTTGGCGCATTGTACTACAAGCCAAGTATGCTATCTTACATAAGATCCACCTGTGGTTCATTAGCTCTGCTGTTCATTAGCCTTCCATTCTCTTTGGATTAACAGCTCTGCCTGACCTCCCTTTTCAGTGGAGATGTTACATGCTAACTTAATTGCTTCGCTAGGACACTGGAAAGCATTCACCCTGACAGCAGGGCTTAATGCTGATTAAAAATAAATTTTCAAAACAGTATAAAGCTAAGAATACAACTTGTGCTCTGTCATAGTGCATTATTACATAGTAGCATTCAATTACTTGGATGGGTGTGCAGATGCACTGCAATGCAGTGCACAGTGCAAACAGTAAAGGAGATGCATTATAAATGGAGTCTTTATCTGCTAGATAAACTTGTGGATTAGATTTACTTGGAGTAGGGATGAATATATTTATGGAAGGGATCTCTGTTACAGATAGCTTTCTCTGTTCCTCACATGCAAAGGTTTTGTAATGTACCATTATCTTGAACCTTTTTAGGAGCAAGGTCCTCATAAAGAAAGCTTCCATTGTTCTTAAAAGCAATATGGCTATTTAAAGCTAGCATTGGGATGCTGAAAGTTATTGAAATAGAAAAAAATAATTTAAACCTCTATAATTGGGCAAACTGTTGAAAATTGCCAATTAGTCTTCAATCCTTTACATATTCTTTATCACAGTAAGAATATGCTACAGTAAAATGGGGGGGGGAATATAGTAATAAAATAAACATGGAAGACCACTGTGTTTAACACTTAAATTTTAAATCTACAAGAATAATGTAATTGCTTATTTTAATGTTAAATTTAATTACTGCGGCTAGGTTGTTAATAGGGCAATATTGGAAGAAGGAATCTTTGCCTACTTTGCAAGAATGGTTTTTTAAAGTTTCTTACTTAGCGGAAATGGCAAAAATTTCGGCTTTCTTGAAAGATCAATCGCAAGAGAAGTATCTCTTGGTGTGGAAAAGATGGATAAATTTTATACAATATAAGTATGATATAAGAAAATATTATTTAGCTTTTGAATAATTTATATTTAAAGTTTAAGATATTATTTAGAAGTGTAATTATTATTATTTTTTAATTTTTTAATTTTTTATTTTTTTTATCTTCTCTTTTTTTTTCCTCTTTTTGTTTTTTATATATAATGGAGTTAAAGTATTTTATAATTTGTTTATTGAGTGTAATTATATTTGCTTCAGGTTTATTTGAGTTTAAAACTTTTTTTCTTTTAAGTTCTAGTTAAGCCTGTAATCAGCTCTGGGAAGAATGGGGAAGGGTTTTGGGGTGGGTTGGGAGGGATTGGGGAAGGGGCTTTTATTGTAAAATTTAAAAATTTTTAATAAAAAAAAGAATAATGTAATTGCATTTTAAAAGGCATATAGTACTCTTGTTAAAAATACCTTTTTTCATTACTCTAATGGTTTAAGATGAGTAGATATAGGCTACTTATTTCATTCATATATTTCTAGGTATTCTCATGAACATTTAGAAATCGTTCTTATTAGCACAATGTTACTATCTACAAAATGATCTTTTTTTTCTGTCCAAAAGCTGAAGGTTAATTTTATAGTATCCTACACTAACCCAAAAAGAAGCCAATCCTGAAATTCATCACCTTCCACATCCCAAGAAATTAGGCCTCTATTACTTTATTACCATATTTTCAATTAATCTAAGTCTAAGACATCTATCCCTGTTTAAAAAGTATATATATAAACCTATATATATATGTATATTTTAGGTTGCTAACAAAGAATAAAGAGAGAATGGTATAGCTATTTCGAGTTCCTTTAACTCTCTTCAGCCAAACTTACTCTTTTGAGATTCGAACCTGGGCTATCTGCATGTTAGGCAGTTGTTATAACCTCTAAGCCACAGGCTCTCCTCACTTTGTCAGCTGTATCAGGAGAGAGACAGGGGGAGGAGATTTTTACCTTGAATGAACACCCTGTCAGCCCAAATATGGGAGAAAGAAATCTTCTTTCTTTTCTTTTCTTTTGCCTGTATCAGCTCAATCTAGAGCCATCCACAAGCAGCAGTCGCCAACTGCGACATCATTTTACATTTTTTTTTAGGTTGCTAACAAAGAATAAAGAGAGAATGGTATAGCTATTTCGAGTTCCTTTAACTCTCTTCAGCCAAACTTACTCTTTTGAGATTCGAACCTGGGCTATCTGCATGTTAGGCAGTTGTTATAACCTCTAAGCCACAGAAAAGAAAGAAGATTTCTTTCTCCCATATTTGGGCTGACAGGGTGTTCATTCAAGGTAAAAATCTCCTCCCCCTGTCTCTCTCCTGATACAGCTGACAAAGTGAGGAGAGCCTGTGGCTTAGAGGTTATAACAACTGCCTAACATGCAGATAGCCCAGGTTCGAATCTCAAAAGAGTAAGGGTGTACCGAAAACCAACATGTACGGACAGGATTCTCCACTTTGGGAGTAATCATCCGATGGCCCATAAAGTCAGCTGTGTCAGGACATTATTCAAACGGGTGGAGACACACTGCAGCACCGTCAGAGCCAAGAAGGAAGAGAGAAATCATCTCTTCCAAATGTGTAGATGTAATGGTTACCCGGTAAAGTTTATTAATCAGTTCAGTAAACCACCTGGACCCCGGGGCAACCTTAGGGTAGCTTCAACTCCGCATATGATGTTTTCAGTGGGGATGCGTTTGGGGGCGACTGCAAAGTTGAATCCTTTGGAAAGAACATTGGTTTCTGCTATGGTGAGGGTCCTGTCTGATATGTTGTGTACTGTTCATTTCATGAGTTGCTGTGGAGGGGGGTTGGGCTTTTGATGTTTTTTTAGTCTGTGGAGTTTGTTGGTGTGTGTGTCTGTCTTGTGGGAGGTTTCTGTTTCGGCTCTCCAGAGGGCTGGTTGTTTGGATTTGTCCCAGAGTGCTAGGTGGATTTTATTGCTGAGTTTGAGGTGAAGAGTGAGTAGGTCCCTATTGGTTTGGTCTAGTAGGAATCTTTTCTTGTGGAGTTCGTTTCTGATTAGGGCTAATTCAGTTCTTTTCAGGATCTTTTCAATGGCTGAGGTTTTGGAATGGAATTTTAGTTGGAAGCAAGTGGGGATCACATTTTTGTCTTGGCAGTTGAGTAGGAATATGAGGTCACATAAGATGGTGGCTCTTCGGACTTCGAGTTTTTCGTAGGTCCTGGTGGGCAGGAAGGTTTCCTACCCATAGAGGTAAGATATTTGTTTTCATAGATTTTCACAGGTATAGGTATGCAGGTCTTGGCGTATTTGCATCTTTTCCAATGTAAGATTGAGAGCATCTTGGCGACATTTCGACAAGGTCCCACTCATTACAATGCTAAAGCTCAGGATGTTAAACACAGCCTACCACCCAGGATGGTGCAAAACAGAACTCAGGATATCACTACACTAGATCTCAGGATGTCATCACACAACCCATTGCCCAGGTCGTTACAACACAGAAGACTAATGGGCACACAGCCAGCACCTCAGCTACTCAGGATGTTACAAAACAGCTGAACAATCCACAAACAATAACTCCAACACAGCCAACCAACCCTCCTACAGTAACTAAGCCAGCACTCTACACCCACCCACCAATATTTATAGAGAGACGGCAGTTCTGATCACACTTTGCTCACACAAGCACAAAGCCGAAGACCTCAGCCTGAAGATGACAAGTGGGACCTCATCGAAACATCACCAAGATACTCTCAATCTTGAAAAAGGAAAGATATGGGATGAGCAGCTAATTCAGTAGTTGCTTATATAATACCTTCCTCCTTGTGAAAAACTGAGGCTACCTCTGTTCTTGATTAGTAATTTGGGAAGACAGTGTTGAGTGGAAAAATGTCCTTCATAATTTAAACAAATTTAGTGCAGTTAAGCTGAAAGGAGTAGTGATTTGGGTATATGTTTGTTGCTACAATTGCCCTGAAGAAGGTCAAGACTGAACCCTGGTATCTTGAATTGGGATTAAGTAGAATCCTGACTTTGAAAATTCGTGGCTGATAAGTATTGACAATACTGAGTCCAAAGCACTCATTGCTCAGCAGTGTTTTAATTTCTGAGTAGTTATGTGCACTATTGATAAAAGTCTTATTTGTATTTTCCTACAATGTGCAGAAACTTATTTACTTAGAAACTGAATTTTTCAACATACTGAATGACAAAATAGCCAACAACATTTTAGCCTAGCATTTGTGAAAAGCCAGCTCACAGTTCAGTATGTCAGGTAAATGTAGAAAATGGTTTAATTTCATAAACCATAGTTAGGCCAAGCATGTCTTGCAAAAACAGGTGCTTTTTTCAAGTTGTTTCTTTGAGTTGTCTTCTTTCAGTGGATGATGATGATGATGATGATGATGATGATGATTAATCATTGCACAGTCAACTAGATGTTCAAACCGGATTTGACATTTTTGTCTACTATTGAGTCCTTACCAAGGACCTGGGATAGGCAGATGTAGATGTTTGAAGGTATTACAGATATCACCACAGGATGGAAGCAGTTCCTAGTAAGGCCACCTTTTGGAATTGATTAATGGCGAATTTGTCAATGCCAATGGTGTTCAAGTGCTACTCCAGTTGTTTTGGGATTGTACCTAAGGCTATTATTATTATTATTATTATTATTATTATTATTATTATTATTATTACTATTACTATTACTATTACTATTATTATACTGATGGTACAGTTTAGTGCAATGGAAAAGGAATAAAAAGAAAGTCAGAAGTTTCCCAAATTGCCAGCTATGGCATTTAGAGTTTTCAAGCTTATAGTTGTTTATCGTCAGTTTTTCTGAAAACAAAGAATATTCCTCAAATTTAGTGCAAATATGGTTAATTTGCATCTTTTGTTTGGCCCTTATTTTAAGTCTGATTTGTCTCTGGAGTTTATTGGATGAAGGAGATAAAATCAGAAAGAGAGACAATTTCAGTGGATCCATTTTTGGCTCTGGAATGATTCAACATTTGGTATGGTCCTATTCATAATTGGCCTGCAGTGTGGACCACAGCAGATGATTCTTGGAAGGATGTTATCCTTGATAGAGAACAGATTGCTCACTGTTGCTGTACTAGAAAAGTCTGGCTATTCAGTGGTGCAGTACCCTTTTACTTTTTTTTTTTTTTTTTCATCTTCTTTCCATCAATGTTGCTATTCTGCCTGTGTTGCTATAATTGCCTGGATTTTCCTTATGTTTCAAACAATTATTCTTTGGATAGGGTCGTACATGTACATTACAAAATAACTGTATATGTGACTCATTCTTATCACTTTTACTTAAATTCCAACAGAAATCAAGTTGTTCTTACTTTTCCCTTAGCATGGTGATTTGTACAATTTCAACAATTTCATCGATTATTTCAACGATTATTTTCAATCTTTTTCTATAGATTTGACCTTCTGATCAGACAAGAGAGATTATAATACAATTGCCCTTAGTTCAGTCATTCAGAAGTCAGGGCACAAACCCATTCTTCAATTAACCAAGTGAGAAGGTTTAAGATTGTATGGAAAATGTGTCTTATTGACTTAATCTCAGTTCAGCCACTCTCAGCAGAGGAAACCCTAATATACGTCTCTGAAACATTCAAAACAAATAGTCCTATAAACTAAAGATAAATAAATAAAAAAGAACAAGAACAACAAAAGGGGAAGCATATTTTGATGATTTAAACCCATAGATACCAACTATAAGTTTTCCCCTTTTAAAAAGGAAATATATCTGACCAACACAGAAAAAGATTGCCAAAAGTCTGCAACACAAAATGAATAGAACGGATTATTTCAGACTTCTCTTTTTATAACTCTCAGAAGACCATTCTTAAGTGTTTCATTTCTGTTTCACACTGAATATTAATAAATTCACTTCATGGTAAAATGTGTCATAGTTTCACCAATCTTTTAATGTGTGTGTGTGTGTGTGTGTGTGTGTGTGTGTGTGTGTGTGTGTGTTTAACTGAACAGAGAATTAAGATGGTTGGTTCAAATATGCTACTCTTTGTTTTGTTTGTAACGGCCTCTGTAAACACTCATAAAACATAATAGCTCCTACATATTATCTAGACCATAGATCAAAAGCTCCAATGTAACAATATTGTGCAACTCCAGAATAAGCACTAATAATTTAAAACTATACCACTTTCTCTCATAGCTTTAACTTCCTTATCTGTGACCTTGCAAATTGACTCAGTTCTCATATTTTCTGATCATCTCATCATTTTTTCCTAGGTGCTTGCAGTTCAACTGTGCCATTGTCTCTGCTTCACAGAGTTCACATTAACATAAAGAAGCCAAGAGCAGACTCTGTGTCAGTACTTGGACACAAAAGTGTTGATATCTGTGATTTTTTAAAGTGAATGTTTTCTTCCTTTAACCATTTGGTTTCTCTCCCATTTTGTTCAGCATTTCTCCCTGTTATCTGGTTCACATGTTTTCTTTATCATTTTTTTTTCATTTGCAGATAAAATTATTGATAAACCTAGTTAAAAATAATTCTGATTTCTGAAGTCACTTGGGATAGCTTCAAAGCACAGAGTCATGTGATGAATCTCCAGATCCTTCATCACTAATACAGCATACTAGGAAAGTAGCCATGCACTCTCTAGTTGAAATGACAAACCAAACAGAAATTCCCATATAGTTTGAACAATGAGGAATTTCTTCCAAATAATTACTACAGAGTTGAACACATCTAAATTGTGTGTGTGGGAGGGGGATAATGGTGATTTCTTTTAATTTCTCCATAGGAAAAAGAAATTGGCAAACGTATCTTAAGGGTTCAGTTCTTCCTTAATAACAACAATAGCACCCCTACTGAAAAAGCCTATAGAAAGATGTTTCTTCCTTGGATTTAATGGGAAAATGGGATGTTAGGAAGACTGGAGAAGAAGTGATGGTGAAATTAAACACAGTTCTCTAGGTCACTTTTTCATAAAATAAATGCGGGCATCTAAAAATGATGGGAATTGAACTCAGGACCTTCTTCAAGCGAACTATGTGTTCTATAATAAGAAGTTTTAATCTGAGGGCAAATCAAATTACCAAATGGACTTGGTATCAATATTTGGTTGTTATATAGTTATATAGTTGTTATGTTTTATTGATTTATTGGCCATATTTAATTTAATCTTAGCCTTCTGTCCTGCCTGTTTGTAGATAGCCACATTCCAAAGACTTATGGTTTGGTCATGTAGTAATCAGCAGGGTATGTAGTAGTCAGTAGGCATCAGTCTATCCTAGACTGGTGTCTACTAGCTCTCTTGCAGTAGTTTAAAATGCTTCTGTTAAATCAATCGGCAATAGGTCAATATAATAAAATATTAGCACCAAAATATAGTAATAACCACAAGAACCTGATGCCCCTCCCCCAATCACTATTTTAAAAAGTAAAAGCTTTATAAAACAGCTTGGTTTTAGCTTTTTCCAGAGTGTTTGGAGAGATAGAGAATCATACCAACAGATATATAGTATTATGAAAATTTGAAAATACACATTTATTAATAAAGATTCAGGTTTCAATTTTCTCCATAAGCTACCAAAATTTAAATCAAATTTTACATTCAAGCTTTCTTAAAGATACCAACATGAGTAATGTGTGCAACCAACTACTTTAGAAGAAGATGAATGAAAATGACAGATGAATGCATTCCCTATGACATTGATGGCTGTAGTAACTAGACTTTTATAAATGATTCTCATAAGGAAGGACATCACCTTTAAAAATTGTATATCCTTTTACAGCTGGACAGCAACAAATTTTGCAGCCAGCAGGTTGGTACTGCCTGTAATAAATAGTACCGGTAGTTACTTGTACTAAGCAGTAGAATACTTTGGAAGTAAGAAGAATTGACAGGAACAGAGTTTGCAAAATGTAATGTAAACTGGAATTGATTTTTTTTTTAAAAGGCAGAATTGAGATACCTGAAATATTGTCTGGTTTAAATAATTTGTTTGTTTAGAATTCTAAACTAGAATATGTATTTCCATCACTTCTAAATACTTGTTCAGATTTCTAGAGGCCCTTCAGGAATTCACTCTAGGGACTGATAGTAGCTTTTTATACATTGGCTCAGATATAAACCATGTTGAGTCCTATTACTATTATTCATATGTAAATGTATATAGTATTGATGCCTGAAATAGGATAAGTCAGTGTTTGGCAACTTGAAGATATGCAGTCTTCAACTCAGCATTGCTGGCAATGCAGTTCTGAGAGTTGAAGTCCAGATATTAAATTTGCTAAGGTTGAGAAATGCAGTGCTAAGCAGAGATGTAAAGGTTTAGTTGTAAGAACCCTGTTTATGAACAAATAGCATTATTTTCTTCCCTACTGGTATTTTTAACAAGTATTTATTGATGTAATTATTTTTTGACATATCTATACTCGCTTACACTACAACAATAAACAACATTAATCATAATAAAAATGTTTATTTTTTTCTGATGTGAAATTGCTATGTGTCTTTAACCTTTTTGAGCCAAACTGTCCTAATTTTTATAAATGAAATACGGCTCTCCATGGTGCATTTATAATGTGGCAAGAGAGAGTGAGCAAAACATACATATGCATCCTAGGTCAAGGGTGGGAAACCTTGGCTCTTTTATGACTTGTGGACTCCAACTCCCAGAATTCCTGAGCCAGCTATGCTGACTCGGGAATTCTGGGAGTTGAAGTCCACAAGTCATAAACAAGCCAAGGTTCCCCACCCCTGTCCTAGGTCATGACTTGGCAGGGGCATGACAAAACCTAGCCAGCAATTGGACAAAATTCAAACCTAGAGACAGGTTTCTTTTGAAACCCGCTGCTGAGACTCAGGAAATGGAATTTGAAACAGTGCTCTTCTACTGCTAGGTTTTCACACTTTGCTGGTTTTGTTCAGTTAACAGCTCACCTAACCCCAGCATTTTATGGTTTATCCCATCCCAGTTTAGGAAACAATGTGGCCCATTTATCTTTATTTTTATTTATTTCAGATCTTTATTACCATGCTCTTCAGTTTGTAAGAGCTCATGGAGCAGCTTAGAACAAAATCAATAGAAGCTGTACAAACTCATCAAGCCAGTTAAAAGCAGAACAGATAAAGAGGGCAGCTGGGAAGCAGTTCTAAAAACTCTGTCCTGACAAACCTAGGGACATAAAAAAATAAATCTTTCATCTGGAATAAGACAGAAGAATGAGCTGGAGTTGTTCCAATTTCTCTAGAGAGAGAAAATGTGCAGTCAGTCTCCCTTTGAGAATGGGACGGAGGTTAATCTGGAGAGATCTATCAGAAGTCAGAATAACAGAGTTGGAAGAGGTCTTGGAGGTCTTGGAGGTCTTCTAGTGCAATCCTCTGCTCAAGCAGGAGACCGACCTATACCATTCCAGACAAGTGGTTGTCCAGTCTTTTCTTAAAAGCCTCCAGTGATGGAGCACCCACGACTTCTGGAGGAAAGCCGTTCCTCTGGTTAATTGGTCTCACTGTTAGGAAATTTCTCCTTAGTTCTAGGTTGCTTCTCTCCTTAATTAGTTTCCATCTATTGTTTCTTATCTTGCCTTCTGGTCCTTCTGGTCCTCCTCTTCTTTGTGGCAGCCCCTCAAATATTGGAACACTGCTATCATATCACCCAAGTCCTTCTTTTCACTAGACTAGACAATATATAGACTATTTATATGGGTCTTTAGGAATGAGCCCCAAACTAGAAACATGAGAATGCTAATTTACTCCATTAATAGCTACTGGACATCACAAGGTTAGATAACTATACCAGTAAGCACTAAAGAAAAAGCCATTCTATGAATATTTAAGACCACTTTTTTTAAAAAAAGTAAATTAAATTCACTGGCCATGGCAATGTACACTCATTAAAATTACCTTATGAATGAACCAGCCTTATGAATGGTCCTGATTCTTTGCCCCTCACAATAACACTGCAAGGCTACTAAGTAGAATGAGCTAGTATTTGTTTCAAAATATTGAGATTTGTCTTTAAAACCCTGAACATCCAATATCATGCTTGCCTAACCATTTTGGTGATTTTCAGAGGTCCTCCTTTAGGGCCACCATAAAATGAAGTGAAATGAGTTTCTATGTGGGAGAAGATGACCTTTTCAGTTGTTTATTTCTTTATTATGGAAGTTGGTATAGTGTCCCATTCTGTCAATTCCAGAGGTTCACATATATTCAATACAGTTAAAACACAGCTAATTAAGATTGGGCAAAACTGAAAAGTTGTGTTGTCGGCACAAAGAACTTTATCATTAAACTTAACAAAGTGGTGGGATTCAGCCAGTTCGCATCACTTTGGTAGAACTGGTAGCTAATGTTTTGTTGCCCAGGCCAGAATGGACTTACAGAAGTGGCATCCACACAGAGAACCAGTTGTTCACATATTTGAATCCCACCACTGACTTAACAGATACTTTTACTAAAGAATGGAAAAACTTTATGGACTTTTTCCTCAAAATGAACTAGTGCTATCTGGATTTGCTGATTAAAACAGGCTATATTTGGGGAGAAGGACATTACATTGTATAATATAGAAACAGTATTAATCATGTTTGCAATGCTGCAAAGATCGGAATTCTCTTTAACTATTGCTTTTTTCTTTCTCTTTGCTTAATCTCTACTGTTCACTTCTTCTATTTTTCTATCCTTCCTGTTTTCCTTTTTTAGGCAGCAATGTGCAGCAGCAGTGTGCGGAAGCAACCCAAAAAGCTAATACAATCCTTGGTTGCATAAACAGAGGCATAGAATCAAAATCACGTAAAGTATTAGTATTGCTTTATAAAGCCTTAGTAAGGCCACATCTGGAATACCGCATCCAGTTTGGTCACCACATTGCAAAAAAGATATTGAGACTTTGAAAAAAAGTGCAAAGAAGAGCAACTAAGATGATTAAAGGCCTGGAGATGAAAACATATAAATATAATAAATAAAAGACACACATACAAACTCACAGACACACACGTTAAGCCTAACAGTCAGTTTTATGTAGTTGTTAATATTTTGTATTGGTGCTTTGTGGAATCTGGGTTCAACTCTACTCTCAGCAACAGAAGCTTATTGAGTGAAATAAAGCCAGCCTTCCTTTTTTAACTCATCCTGTCTCATTGGATTATTACAGTACAGTTGGGAAGAAGAGGAAAAAGGGCTATGTATCCTTCTTTGATCTCCTAAAGGAAAAGATTTTTGATACATGAATAAATAAATAACAAATATGCAGCCAGAAAGCCCTTGTGGAAAATTGTTAACATTGGTTTTTTGTTTTTTTTAAAAAAAAAGACTTCTTGCTAGCATTTCTAGATTTTGATTATCGTCCTTCTATTTTTATAGCATCTTTCTCTGGGGTGCTTTTTAATGCTTTTTATTGCTTTTCTTGTTATATTAATATTATAACTGCTGGATAACTACTAGATGGATTAGGATTATGCTAATTAACCAACAGTATAAAAGAAGTCAGAAGAAATTTTTATATCAATATTAACTCTTTGCCCCAACAAACCAATTTGCCATTTTTTGATTACAATACAGCTTCAGATCAAGGAAATTGAACTAGTCACATACTATAGTTATGTATCTTAATTAATAATTATAAATGGTGAGTCAACAATCATTAAATAAATCTTTGCTATAAGAAACACAATCATTAGCTATAATCATTCCAAGAAGGATCAGAAGCTTTGCAAACAGAATACTTTTCTCCAGCAGCTCTATCTTGGCTCTTTCTGTTTGTGCCACAATTAATCATTTATAAAGCACTTTTATGGGCAAAATGCTTCATACCCTTTGAGTGCAGCCCTACAGTTTTTATGCAAAAGTTGGAGGGGAGATGCATATGAATAACTGGGAGTTGAATTATAGTCTTCATTTTCATATTTTAAAACAATCATCTGGCCAGTTAAATTTCATTAGTTCAGAAAACTATATGAAAAATGATGACTTTTTCAAATCCTCTCAGTTATCCATGCAATTTTACATGGCTTCAGCTTCTCCGAGTGACTTTTATGACTTAGACAATTGGTAGGGGAGATCCTTCAGCATGATTTGGAATAAGCATTTCTTAAGTGGGTATTTCAGACTTGATCTAGTTCCCATTACTCTGGTTCCACCACTGTCCAGGTAATACTGGGATCCAAAACGAATCTGGAGATTATATCTCTCAGGAAAAAACAATAACATACATTTCAAATATCTTGTTCGGGGGGGGGGGGGGAATCTGTTTCATATCAAAAGCTCAGTTGCAAGTTGGAAATCTCTGTTATCGTAGGAAAATAAAACTCCCTATGCTGGACTATTCTGTCCGGATGGACACACAGCTCCATGTTTAGCTTTATTTCAATTGAAGAGTTGAAGGATCCATTGTATTGAGGTTGGTCTATCTAGTGTAGTGGTTAAGCTGCCAAGTTCAAGTACACCCCTCAAAATGGCAACTCATTGACTTTGGGCCAGTTACTAGACTAAAGAATTAAGGATAAAGTGAAGGGATATAAGCTACCCCATATAAGCTATCTTGAGTTTGGAGAAGTAAGATATCATTCCAACAGCAAACAAATACATATTTATACCTGATTCGTCTATGAGGGTTGGTGTAGCATAGTGGTTAAGATACTGGAATTGGAGTGGGAAGACCAAGATGTTAGTCCTCCTTTTGGCATAGAAGCCTGATCAGTGAGCTTGAGCCAGTATCTCTCTCTCAGTCCTAGTTAGCATCAGGCTTTGCAACAAGCTGGTTGAAAAATAAAACTCTTATTGCATTAATTTCTTCACTACATGAACTCAAGTAAGCACAATGTAAAACAAGTGGATCTTGTTACCAAGATGGGCAGACAACCTATTCTACTCTCATACATATCAATTTCCTCTTCCAAAAAAAAAAAAAAAATGTGCAACAGCCCAGTATCAAATTATCTAATAAGATTTACTTGTACCTCTGGATATTCTTTCTCAGAATTAGGTCTAAAAAAGTTACCTCCAATAACAGTCATTTTCCCATCTCCACCCCTTTGCCCCCTGGATTTGAAGCAGCTTGCTTTATTAGAGAGTTCTTGGCTTATGAAAGCTTATAAATCTATGATTAGCCTGATAAAGTTATTTCCTTTGTGGATTTTGGATTATATTCTCATAGCTACTATTATGTTTTCATGGAGACTTGAGTATAAACAGAAGTGTTCTTGAACATCTGATGCTATTAATATTGAGAGGTTTTTCTCTCTCATGCAGGCATGATGTCTATATTGCCAGTCTTGCTTAATAATCCTACTTTACACTTTATTCCTCTTGTCAACAATATTTATGTAATTTGCCCTTGGCAGATTGGCCTTTAAATAGACTTACTTCTGGATTATTACAATGTAGAGTCAAAAGTGGTCAAGACCAGCTTAGTATCTAAGCAAAACTGCAGCAAATTCTTAGAAAAAGAATAAATCCTCAGCTTAGTCCAAACCAAGTTATTAGTTTTAATTTAGCACCTAAATTTTTAGATTCTTAGAATCCAGAACTCATTTTGTTGTCATGAACCTCACTGACTCTCCCTCACCAACATCTGCATACACCTCTTTCTCATAAGTACCTTAGTGCAGCAGTATGGCAAAATACAAAAAGAAGACATTTGGAACCTTTTATCTAGGTATTGTTTACTCTTTTTTGTTGTTCCTCTTGCAGAGATTATGTAACATTGTAGGAGACAAATATAATACAATACAAACATAAGCATATGCCAGAATAGTATGGCCACTCCACTGCATTCAATCATTTGACTGGAAGAAATTAAACTTTGTTTAATATTAGCTAGAAACTGAAGATAAAGCTAAGTCCTGTTGCAAAGACAAGGTACTTATTAGGACCCTTAAAGAAAAGTCAAATTGGTAAAAATGAGGGTATTTATTCCACCTTCTCATATGATCTTCAACTAGGGTGATTTTTCTCCAGGTGACCTTTGTGTGCCATTACCAATCAATCACATGGCCTCATGTCACCCCCAACTAGGGTGATCACATGGCCCCAGTCACATGACCTCACATGACTTCCAACCAGCATGGCATCTCCCCCAGATGATCCTTGCATCATGTGACCTGTCAATTACAGCCACCAACCACATAACCACACAAGACCATATAAAAGCAGAAGAGAACTGAAACAAGATGCTTCACCTGAAGTTCTATTAATGATGTTACTGAGCTTGGTGATAAAACATTTGGAAGCCAAACAGCAAGTTCGGAAAATAAACCACCACCAGTCTTTATTCCCTCAAAATTTCAGCTTTCTTGAAGGTTCTTAGTTCCCTAGCTCTCATTTGGCTCCACCCTATCTCTGCTTCTACCATTTGAAACTTTGGATTGGACCTCTCAATATCTTCACCCTTAGGGCTGGACTCTTCAGGCAGCATTCCAACTTTGGATCTTTCATGATTGGCATTCCATGCTGCATCTTTTCTGACACATAATACAGAACCACAAACCTATGAAAGTCTGTGCTATTCTCAAATTTAATGCATTGTCTTGGCGACCTATAATAGAGGTAATTCACACTCCCATCACCTCCCAATGACCTTTTCTAGACTCCAATGCCTACCCTTCTGCTTTTAGAGTTATAGCATTCCAATGTGCTATATATAGATAATGTAAGGTAGCCAAGAAATATAAAGAAAACTGCAGCAACTTTTAAGACAATTCTTAAATGTACGTAATGCCATTTTATTTTACTAACAGGGCTAATCCTATCAATCAGTATTATTTTTCAGTACCAGGTAGAGAAAAAGCAATGAAGATGGTGCATAAAGTTCAAACAGGAGGTAAAGAGTTCAAACATAAATATATTTCAGGCATAAAGTAGACTTGGAAGAAGAAGCTGTTAACTTCTAGGTGGTGCTTAATGACAACTCCTATGTTCCTCCTCATTGGCCATTCTGACTAGACTCCTGGCAATAGTAGTTTGGCAACATCTGAGCTAAAAGGATTTGTTTTCCTAAGCCTAAGAAAATATCATATACAAATGTCAGTATATAGACATAGATTTTATCCATGCGTATGGCATAGATATTGATTGCCACATACCTTTTTGATGGATGGATGGATGGATGGATAGATAGATAGATAGATAGATAGATAGATAGATAGATAGATAGATAGATAGATAGATAGATCAATTCCAGTGTGCCCTCCTACATTCAGGAATAGGTGAGGCAGCCCTGTGGAAACCCCCATGATTAATTCATATAATCCAGGCAGAGAAAATCAAGTTCATTTCTGGGGAAGAAATGATGCTGTTGCTGCCTGTTGCAAGGCAAACAATTGACAGTTCATTGCCTTTGACTATTTCCACTTCAGGAGTGTCTTTTAAGATTTCTGCAACAAGAAAAGATACAAGGAAAAGAGCTTAAGGAGCTATAAATAAAAATTAGCTTCAGTTGTTGAATGTCAGGAATAGAAGTGCTTCTGCTAAGAACTTGAAAAAAAATGCTCACTGATGCAGACAATTAAATGATTATGTTTAAACAAGTAATTGAATATCATTTTTTTTTTACTTTGTGGTTTCTCTATAGATCTTGTTTGTGTTTTTTAGCATCCTCTCCTGGTGTGAAGGCAAAGAAGAAAATAAAATGAGATTCTAGATTTTGTGAGAGACATCTCTGTAGAAATGTCAAAGATTGCATAACTTGCTATAATTT
This sequence comes from Crotalus tigris, assembly GCF_016545835.1. Classification (NCBI taxonomy): domain Eukaryota; kingdom Metazoa; phylum Chordata; class Lepidosauria; order Squamata; family Viperidae; genus Crotalus; species Crotalus tigris. The sequence goes on along the minus strand of NW_024100518.1, from coordinate 1,691,813 downwards.
GGTGCTGGCAACACCTCATGTGGGAAGGAAGAAAGTGTGGACAGCAAACTCCTTCACACCTTCAAGCATAAAGGGCTTTGGGGAATTCTGCAACTTTTAAAAGATCCTTTGCTTCCATCTTTCCTATGTGTGTGGGGGGGAGAGAGAGAGAGAGACAGAGAGAGACAGAGACAGAGAGAGAGAGACACAGAGAGAGATACATACACACACAGAGAGAGAGAGAGAGGGAGAGAGGGAGGGAGGGAGAGGGAGAGAGAGAAAGAGAGAGAGAGAGAGAGAGAGAGAGAGAGAGAGAGAGAGAGAGATTGAAGGCAGAATAATCTCTTAAGAGTAGAGGAGGTAAAATTTTCCATTTCAGGCATTGTCATCAGCTGTTCATAAGCAGTAGACACTTGCTATGCTTTAATTATGTTGTTTGAAAGTCACTTTGAAAAAAATAAGAATGAAAAGACTGTCTCTTCTTTTTGACACTGTGATAGGGCATGAAAGGAAAAAAAAGAAAAAGAGTACTTCCGTGTGAATTTTACAGTATATGATCAGAACCAGAGGTTTTTTTCCCCATGAGCAACTTTCTGATGTTCTTCTTTAAATTTCCAAATCATTGCCTCCTATCCAGTTCCCACTCCCATTCCCCCAATACACAATATCATAGAATTATAACAGCTTTAAAGCACTGTGACATTTTCTAAACGTGAGCTTGATGGATTCATTCTGCAATTGATGATGAAAACAAAAGTAAAGCAAAACCAATCAACTTGGGGAAGGTTAATTGGAGAAAAAATTGGGTATGTCTAGTTTAATGGAAAGGACTAGAGGTGATAGGATAGCAGTGTTTCAATATCTCAGGGGCTGCTACAAAGAAGAGGAGGTCAACCTATTCTCCAAAGCACCTGAGGACAGGACAAGAAGCAATGGATGGAAACTAATCAAGGAAAGAAGCAACCTAAAACTAAGGAGAAATTTCTTGATGGTTAGAACAATTAACCAATGGAACAACTTGCCTCCAGAAGTTGTCGGTGGTCCAACACTGGAGATTTTTAAGAAGAGATTGGACAATCATTTGTCTGAAATGGTATAGGGTTTCCTGCTTGAGCAGGGGGGGGGGTTGGACTAGAAGACCTCCAAGATCTCCATTTCTCAGCAGCCTTCTTCTAAAGGCAAGCTGTTTTGCTTTTAGGAATAATGTTTTCTTCTTTCCTCACAGCTATTTGTATCTCATTTTTATTTATTCTTGCACAGCCACAGCTCCAGTTGGAACCCCAAATTATTCTTCTGACAATACCTTATATACCGGTCTCTCCTCTGAACACATTTAAGTATTTGAAAACAAAGCTGATGTGGGGCTAGGACAGAAATGAAAGAAAAAAACGAGAGTGAGAGGTACATCTCGTATGACCACCTAGAGAAGAACAACTACAATGTTTCTTTGCATTTTTTGTGTACCTTTTATGATCATTTCACTTTGCTCTATCGATGCTAGAAAGTAATTATTGTTCTGGCTAAAGTCTATTTACTGTTTTTAGACATTGTGCTATGGGGAAACAAAAACTTCTATCATATTCATTGCTTTCTTTTCTGTTCTTTCTTCTCTACTGAGTCAGCTTGGATCTGCAGCTGTTACCAATTAAATTTTGCCTCTTGACACAGCCAGAGAGGATTGGCAGAGTGATATCCAAGGAAGCCCAATTTTTTTTTAAAATGGAATATTTTACAAGAAATAATCCAAAGGCATTCATATGCCAAAACAAGTTATGTGTCACTAAGGGAAGTATATAAAAGAACCTCAGGGTTTTTTTCCTCTTCAAAAGCTGTGAATGGGCTCTCTCTCAGGTAAATTAAAACTGGGTGAGCAATGAATTGTGCATCATCCTTGAGCTCATAGAGCTGCTTGCTCAGTCTTTGCTGGAGATGTAGAAAAACTCCATTAGGAATAATGTGCTTAGTGCAGATGGAAGAGGAGTTTGGAATATTGTAGTAATATATATTCCTATGATCCAAGGTCTACAGGATGCTACTGCTTTCAGAGTGCTAAATGAAGAAAATAAAACAGAAGAGACACTTCTTTTATTTCAAATAAGTAATTCCATATTTAAACAGGGAAAACTCATGAGTGTAAACAATGAGAGAGCTATTTTTTCTCAGAGCCAGAAAATCTAGTGCTCTCTGTCTTGGATGGCATCTGGATGCCACCTAAAGCCCAGTTAGGTTTGAGTGGAGAAAGGGAATCCTGATTTTCCATTCCTTAACAACAAGCAGACCATCCATATGGATCAGTGTACACTATGAAGGAGATTCTGAAAAAAACTGACAGAGGTAGGGTTGCCAACCAGCCCCTCCAGGAGGGTTTTGCTTATGTATCCAATATGCACTTTTAGTTACAGTGAATTATTTAAAGGATAGGAGCAGGATACCTAACAGAGTAAAAATGAACAAGAGCAATATATTTGGGGAGAGGTGGGAAAACAAACAAGGAAAAATATTGACAGACCACAATGGTTGGGAAAGCCGATATAAAAATATAACTTGGAAAGAGGTCTGAAATCTATGGGATCAGATATATCCAGGGCTTTTTTTCTCATAGAACGCCCAGAACGGAGTTCTGGCACCTTTTTTGGATGGAACCTTGTAGGATAGGCAAGGCAGATTGTATGACATGTGTGAGTTCTGGCACCTTTTTTTTTTCTTTAAAGCACTGGATATATCACAGAGAAGAGGTCATTCTATCAGACAGCTACTACCAGAGAGGTTGTCTATGCAAAAGTGCATATAGGTATCTTGCACACAATTGGAATATATCTAGGTTCTAAGGTGAGCCCTGTGTTATGAAGTGTCCACTGGTTTTGAAGTGGACTCTTTCTGTCTATAAAATAACATCCACAGTTATTACAACAATGTACTTCCAGTGCCCCCATTGAACTCTGTCTTCCAGACTGGGACTGCAGAGTCACTTTGTGTTTACAGATGAAGTGTGTGTCTTTTTCAAAACTTCCTATAGATTCTAAGGATGATGTAGAAGGATATTAGAGAATGCAGTTCAAAAAACACACAGTAGTGTATTCACTTATAGCAGAGGGGGAGATGGCAGACCATTGCATTATTAATCCTGTTGCTAATCCTCTGTTCCAGGGATGCTGTATATCACTAATTTCAGGGGTTGCATCAAAAGGATGTCACTGCCTGGTGTTTGGTGTCAAAAAGCCTAAATAAAAAAAAAATCTATAGATTTTCAGGAAGATAAGTACTTTACTCTTCTTTGGCAGAACTAAAGAGAATTTCAGGGATGGTTTCTCCTTCATGTTCTACATGAAAAGATATAGATTTTTGAATGAGCCTGTGTGGGGATAGAGGAAAATCATTATGAAGAATATGTTATATATCACAGTAAAGCCCTTAGCAAGAAGAATGAAAAACAACTGAAAGTTAAGTGTCCAAACCAGGAAATTATTATGAACAAAAATGGTTTTAAATGTCTGCTTTCTGTACTGTTGTTGCCATTATCATCTGTGATGTGACAAGGAATGGAAGGCAGCAATGGCAAAGGCCTTGAATGAAACATTTTTCAGGCAAACATGCGGTATTATACTCTCCCACTAAAATACAGCGAACTTCTTAATGACAAAGAAGTTAAATACTAGTACTATGCAGAAAAAAAAAATCTCTTGCACTTTTTCAGCTGGTCCACATCCCACACTTCAATTAATTTCCCAGTGGAAGACATTACAAGGGAGCTTTTCCTCTGGGGCTTTTTTATACAAGGAAATATGGGCAGCCAGAGAAGGTTCAGTGTTAGCACAAGCACCTTCCATCAATAAATTAAACTTGAAAATCCAGTCAAAATACATTTGAAAGATCTTCTTAAGCTTTCTGAAAACACAGCACACACACACACACACACACACACACACACACACACACAAAAAAAAAAAAAAACAAAAAAAACCCTGAAGCCTCTTTTGTAGGAGAAAACACGTTTGAGAAATAGCAAGACAGATGTTGCCACTGCTTGGCAACAATCCTCTAACACATTGCTTAAACTTTCCTCCCTGAAACAGTTTGATTGAAAACCCAGATAAATTATTTCTTGTGAGGAGAATTCAGAACATTCCTCTTTTCTTCCCCCCTCCCCCAACAGTTTAACACTGAGACTTTAGGAACAAATGCCCCAGTTTCAGCAAACACATTGCTCACCTCTGTGTTCCTACAAACCTTCAAACCTTTTATGAAACCTTTTTAGGAGGGTTCACATTTTGATTTAGTATGTTTTGGTTCAGACATCCTGACTGTGACATGTTGCTGGGTTGATAGGTCTTCCTCCCACTGTCATGTTCTTCCTAAATTTTGCTTTGCCAAATTACTAACAGAAATATCATCTGGCCATAAGTGACATCTCCACCACCAAAATAATCATTCTCCCACTTCTATTGACTAGCAATATAGGTCAATATGTTCACAATGTCTGAGGCTTTTTGGTATTCAGTGGAGTGACTTCCTTGTATAGGAGAAATTCCTAAGTTTCAAGATCTGCCAAGGGATTTAACTTTGTGTTATATACCACAAAGAATAAATTAGGCAGACAAATGAGAAAGGCCTTCTTCTCTTATTACAAAAGTCATTGTCCTGTCAGAGGGCAAGCTGATCCCCAACTTTATTACATTCAGTCCAGAGAGAGGATATGACTCTGTCTGAAAATTTTGGGGTATCTATGAATTTAAATAACTTTATTGTGCTTTATTGTTTTTTGTCTTATTATATTTATTGGTCATATTTTGTCCTTGATCTATTGATATAGATCAAAATTCAGATATTTTAGTTAGATAAATAAATAACATTTATGATATTATTACTGTTGGAGAGCTACAAAAGGAGCACCAATAAAAGCAGACATCAGAAGAAGGAGAATGGGAATCTGGTTGCCACAAGAACAGAAAGCTGCTCTTATTGGTCCCCCAACCTCTCAGACTAAAGACATAAATATAAGGACAGTTATGCAGTTTGCAAGAAATATTCCTTATAGCGACAAGCTTTCTGCAAACCTTTCCTTCTCCCTCTGTAGATTAAAAAAAGGAGCATCATTGAAAGAGATGCATGAGGCTCCTTGCTGAGATCCTCACAAGAGAGAAATCTTAGCTTCAGCAACATGCTGATCTATTTAAGAATGGAGATATCCATTTCCAGTGATTTTTATAGAAAAGCATAGCAGGAAGAGAGACAGCAGGAATCCAGATAATTGAATTTTCAAACTGCTGTTGTTACTCCATAACCACCTCACTCAGCAGTTGGATACCAATACCAATAATCCAATATCTCTTTTGTGATGCTCAAGTGACATCTTAGTTTTTCTGAGGCATTTTGGGAAAGCCAGATTAAAATTTCAGTGGAAAATACACCATAAAATAGTATACAATAGGTCACAAAAATCTTACTGAGAAGTCAAGCCATTGTGGCTTTTTATTGATAATACCCTAAGTTCTTATCTAATAAGCTTTATTTTTCTAGAAAGGCCTTACCCTGAAGGCTGCATGTTAACTAGGGGCAAACCCTGATAGGCCAAAAGGGAGATCTGCTGTCTTCATTGGGGTCTGTCAGAAGAATGGTCAAGAAAGCCATTTGGCCTCAGCCACAACTTCAAAGTGGGCCTTAGACTTGGATACTTGCTATTTTAATCAGCAAAGAGTAAGACAATCTCAGTCTTTGTTGATTGTTTGGGGTTTTATTTTATTTATATATTTACTTTGCTCTCAAGTTTTAAATATGTATGTTGGCTTTCACGTCACAAATTATAACAATGATGATTTCAATTTATATGGCCATCCATTTCAAAATCATGACCTGATAGCTAACAAGGTTATAAAATACATAAATATCAAAACTATATAAACAGAAACTGAGGTAAAAAGGAACCTCAACATTGACCAATCAACATAGACTCTGCCACACATCAGGTTCCCCATGCCCAGTGACAAAAACATGTCTAAGGCTTTACAACCAATCTAATGTTTGTGGGATGATTTTTCAAAGGTTGGGTGCCATGACATAAGACTCTCTCTTCCTGTGTCCTGCCAGGTTACATTTCTTAATAAACAGAATAACAGAATAACAGAGTTGGTGGAGACCTTGGAGATCTTCTAGTCTAAGCAGGAAATCCTATACCATTTCAGACAAATGGCTGTCCAGTCTCTTCTTTAAAACCCTCAGTATTAGAGCACCCACAACTTCTGGAGGCAAGTCATTCTGCTGATTAATTGTTCTATCTGTTAGGAAATTTCTCCTTCATTAGAGATTGATTTTCACCTTGATTAGTTTCCATCCATTATCTCTTCTCCTGCCTTCTGATGCTTTGGAGAATGTTTTACCCTTCATTTCCCTAATCATCTTTGTTGCATCTACACTCTTTCTAGAGTCTCAATATCATTTTTACATTGTGGTGACCAAAACTGGATGCAATATTCCAAGTGTGGTCTTACTGAGGCATCATAAAGTGTATTTACACTTCACATGATCTTCATTCTATCCCTTTGTTAATGTAGGCTAGGATTGCATTGGCTTTTTTTTCTCTTTTGGCAGCTATAGCACACTCCTGGCTCATATTTAGTAGTAGTAGTAGTAGTAGTAGTAGTAGTAGTAGTAGTAGTAGTAATAATAATAATAATAATAATAATAATAATAATAATAATAATAATAATAATAATAAAGTTGAAAGGGACCTTGGAGGTCAACTAGTCCAACGCCCTGCTCAGGCAGGAAACCCTATACCATTTCAGACAAATGGCTGTCCAGTCTCTTCTTAAAAACTTCTTCTGGAGGCAGGTTGTTCCACTGGTTAATTGTTCTGTCAGGAAGTTTCTCCTTAGTTCTAGGTTGCTTCTCTCCTTGATTAGTTTCCACCCGTTGTTCTTGCCATGCCTTCAGGCGCTTTGGAGAAAAGCTCGACTCCCTCTTCTTTGTGGCAGCCCCTGAGATATTGGAACACTGCTATCATGTCCCCCCTTGTCCTTCTCTTCATTAAACTAGACATACCCAATTCCATTACGGCTCCATGATCCCTCTCACAGTTACTACTATTGAGCAGGGTATCACCTATTCTATACCTCTGCATTTGTTTTTTCTTGCCTAAATGTAGAACCTTAATTTCTCACTATTGAATTTCATTTTTTTAGATAGGTCCAGTGCTCAGTCCAGTCTGTCAAGATCCTTCTTCTTGAGCCTATTTTCTGAAATATTGGCTCTTCCTGCCAGTTTGGTGCAAATTTGATGAGTTCCCCTTGTATCCCCTCATCTAAATCATTGATGAAAATATTGATGAGTACTGGGCCTAAGACAGAGCCTTGGGGTACCCCACTGCACATTACCTAAGACCCTGCCTCTCTTGCCAGATCTATAATGAGTTGAGTAGACATAATTCAAGAAGCGCTCTTCTCTGGAACTCCAAATTGGATCACTAAAAAGCCCCATTGCACTAAGGCTTTCAAAAAAAGCTGTTCTTCTTCTCTTCTATTATTGCTACTAGGAATAATCAGCTTCTTTTATATTGGGGCTTGGGGGCACATGAATCAGTCTTTTCTTTCCAAACCTAACTGGGATAACCTCTGCAGCAAGCTAAAGCTTCATTAGCTTTTTCTGAATTAAATTATCCACTTTTGGCAAATTTCAATTCATGTGTTATGAAGGTTCAGAAATCTTGGAATAAGTTGATACTGTAGTACTGTACTGTATATCAATATGTCAAATATTGTCATACTATGTTATGTTCAGAAATGAGTATCACCATATTGCCCTTTTACGTATCAGTTTAATATTACATAAATGCCATCCTCTAATGATCTGCCAGGTTATTTTAGTATTCAAATCTAGCAGTCTCGCATTTTTACCCAGCACTCTGCCTCCACACCACTTAATTGGCAATGGATGAAACAGACAACAGTACTATCTAAAAGAGATTGCTATGTATTTATTTTCCAGAAATTAAGATTTTAATAAGTATGCCCACACCACACATTAATTCCTTAACATTAAACCAGGGAAATGATTCCAATATTGCTTATTTTAATGGGTATTCATTAATTTTACAACATTTCATAACAAAACTTATCAAAAGCTTAATCCTTCCCTCCAACTGATTTACAGATTTCTAATTTCAGTAGTTGAGTGTGTATATATATATATATATATATATATATATATATATATATATACATATATGACATTTTTTACCTTGAGTCATTAACAGAAGGTATTTGTCCATGACCCCAGTTCAGGGCTGTAATTATTACAGTGGCTAGAAAATCCTTCTGATTCTAATAAAGAATTGGATTTCAAGATACTTAATCTATCCTTCCATGCCATGTTTTTGCATGTTTCAGGGCTCTTCTTTGGGAAGAGTGAAATTATATGAGGAAAAGATGTTTAAAATAGAGTAATTATAGGCCAAAGGCAACATTCCCATTTGCTGTAGTGCTATGAAAAGGGAAAGTTGACCATTTCATAGGTATTCCTGTTCAGAGCAGCTTTGGAAAAAAATGGAATTATTGTTCCAGAGCCCAGAAAAGCAAGCTAATAAAAAGTATCCCCTACTAACATAAGGTCTGTGGTCTCAGATTTTCACTGAAAACTATCTCCATTTTTATGGAATAACAACAGTTTGAAAGAGAATTAAAGAAAAATGCTCACTAGTTCAGAATTTGGGGTTAATCTATATGTATGGCAGTTTTTGGGGGGTGAAAGCTCAAAGAGTTTTATATACAACTCTGTATCTGGGAATTATAGAGTACTAGAAATAACTTCTGTAATTAATTGCTCCTATGGCTAGATGCCTTGAACTAGGGCCTGAACTTTGGATTGACTTATTGAATACTGATCTGATTTGTACTTTGTCTTTTTCTTTCCTTGTGCTTTCTGAACTGGAACTCTTGAAAGCTACACTAAGCTTTCTGCCCAACTCTCTAGTAGCATGCTGGTTGGCTGGGAGGGCATTAATCTACACAACTATATTTGCTTTCACTTTCCTGTAGTCTCTGGCTAAAAGAGACCAAACATGGAGAGGAAAACCCTGGCTTTCACTGAGAATCCTTAGGACCACAGAGATCTGGGTAAGAACATAATCTTCTTACTAACAAACCACAACAAAAAGAGTTTTGAATCAATTCTTTATTCTATTCCAACAAAGCACATTTCATTATTTGCTTGTTGTTCACAAGCAATTAGCAACAGAACTAATGTGATTGCATTCTTTTCATTCCTCTTTGTTTTTATACTAAGGCGTTGCTAGTGGAATTTAATAGTTAAACGTGTGGAGCTGTCATTGGGAAGGATTTTTTTTGGGTTTGTTATTTGTATGACCACCTATCTTAGAGCACAACTCTGGGAGTTCACAACAACAATAAAACTACAAAGCTATAACACCATAAAATTAAAATTAGAAACCCAATGCCTCAGTCATCTTAATAGGATGCTGAATAACTGTCCATAGGCTCACATCACTTCTGAGTGAAAAGTCATCTCTTTATGGCCTTCAGGGAAGCAAAAGGGTGGGGACCTGCCAGATTGCTAGAGGGACGGTGTTCCACAAGGTAGAAGCAGCCATGGTAAAGACATGCTTCAAAGGTCACACTAGAGGGCAATATTTAAGGGATGGGATATAGAGTGTGCCTATCTTATACCATCCTGGTGAGCTGGGCAGATACTCTCAGGGAGACTATATCTCCCTATATCAGGGAGATATAGTCCTGCAAATAACCTGGTACCATGCCATGTACAGATGTAAATGGGATAACCAATATCTTGAATTGCATCTGGAAACCAGTGAAACCCATGCAACAGGTATGTTAACTAAGGAGCGCCCAACACTGTGAACTAGTTGTAGCTTGCAGGTGGTCTTCAACAGTAGACCCATGTAGAATGCATTCCAGTAGTCCCAATAGGAAGTGACCAAGGCATGAGTGACTCTAAGCAAGGCATTCCCAGTTCAGGAAAGGGAGTAACTTGTCCAAGATGAATCTCTGAAAGTTCCCCTGGTCATAACTATTATCTGGTCCTCAAGCCAAAGCCATAAGTCTAGAAGGACCTCCAAATTGCTCACCCATTCAGCCTGAGGAGTGAAATAGTATCATTCAACCTAACCCAAACTGCAGATGTGTAACTGGATAAGATACTCAAATCACTTCCTTAAATTTTAAAAAAATAACACTAATACTGTAAAATATAATCAGATTCATTTACAAAATAAAATTATGCAAATAGACCTATTCCTACAGTAGTTACATTAAAACAGTAAAGAAAATGAGACATCTGCTGGCCATCGAACTCCAGCAAAGAAACATTAAAATGTGCCTCTTGAAGCAGTTCCATATTCTCAATCCCATAACAACAAGGGTTGTTCTAGTTAGCTGTTCATTAGAGGTTGAAATAAAAATATTCCCTCAGCAGGCTTTCAGCTTCGTACATGAGCAGATCCATGATGGTGCAAGGAAAGACTAACTTTAAGTACAGTATTGTAAAGCTCCTAAACTATCCAAGGTTTAACATGTAATTGCAAAGCTACATCCCATCCGTTAGAGCAGGGGGAATGATTATGAGCTTGGGAGTGTAGGGGGAAGTGAACATAGAACATCATCAGAGTTGGAAGGGTCATTGGAAGTCTGTTAGTCCAACCCTCTGCTTGAGCAGAGACCCTGTACCTTTTCAGACAAATGGTTGTCCAGTCTCTTTTTGAAAGCCTCCAGCAATGGAGCACCCACAACTTCTGAAGGGAAGCTCATCCACTGGTTGATTGTTCTCATGGTCAGATTGCTTCTCTCCTTGGTTAGTTTCCATCCATTGCTTCTTGTCTTGCCTTCTGGTGCTTTGGAAAATAAGATGACCCCTCTTTGTGGCAGTCCCTTACAAGTTCAGTAATAGTACAGAGGAGAACCAGTTTGATGTTAAGGCACCAGGATACAAAGCAGGTGCACAAAGCCAGGTAACCTTGGGTCACATGTTCTCTCTCAGCCCTATGAAGAAAGCAAGGGCAAACAACGGAAATTTTGCCAGGAAAACTGCAGAAATTAGTCCAGGTGTTTGCTAGGAGTCAATACTGATATGGCACACAAAAAAGTGATAGAGAGAGACTCATGCTGCACTTGACACAGAGTGACTAATTAAGAATCTTCAGTGGACAATAGATTGAAACCATTTCAAATAGTTGATTATCCTGTGAGAACATAAATATACATTCCTTTCTTATACTCTCAGCAAGCTAAACTTGGTAGTAAGAGATTTTGCTTAGACTGAGATTAAAAAAGAAGAGCATATTTAAAACAAATAACCAGCAGAGGGGGAAATCCAAATACAGGTTTTATATTAGTCCATCATGCAAACATTTGAGGAGAAAGAGAGTTCAAAGTTTCAGATATACCCCACTTTAAGAAAATTACCAATAAAGGAAGGCTGGAGGATTCCTATTACAGTTCCCAAGATTTTATGTTCTGCCCCAATTCTTGGCATTCAAATTCATTAAAGAATGTCCAGGTGATTCTTGTTTCCTTAACCATATTGTATAGTTATATCAGCTAATAGTTCTGCTTCTTTGCTGATCTTTTTCATGACTTAACAAATATCTTGTTTTGTGTTTCTCATCCATAATGCAAGATGGAAATTATATAGTCATATTTGGTACTCCTGTCCTGAGAAATTGTTCTTGATGTTACTCCCACACCAGGAAAGGAGTTGGTGACCATGATTTTAACCGCAGATTTATATGAGTTTTAAATATTCTGTCTATTTTTGTATTCCTTCCATTTCCCTTATTTCCCAATTTCTAAACACCCACACTAAGAACATATAAATGTGGACCAAATCCTAATGAAAAATAGAAGTACTTTACAAGCAAATATTAATGACTCCATCATGATTACTTTAACTGTTTAAGATAAGTTTGGGGAAAATAAATTGTGGAAAGACATTAAATTTAATTCATTTTTTTCTCCAGAACTTCATATTTCTGTTCTGATAACCTAAATCAAAGTTCAGCATGTAGGAAGTTAATTAGTTCATCACTCTTGGCTAGAAAACATTTGTGCAATTTCAATTTTACTCATACAAGATTCTCATTAATGAAAGTACCTGCTTGGGTCATCACTTTGAAGCTTGTGATTTAAAATTAAAAGCAAGAGTTAGGAAGAGCATTGATATGTCTATGATAAGAAATGATTCCTTGAACCAATTAGACATTATTAATGAAAGAGAATATGAAACAAAATCAATTCAAGGTTGAGTGTGACATATAGTGCAACTTGTTTCAGTTTTATTTACTAATGCTTGAAATGCTACTGTTCTGTTCTAAGTCTTTTTGGAACTTGAATTTTCAATTATTCAAGGGAAACTTCCACATCTCTAAAACTATTTGTAGAATCAGAATAACATAAGAAATGTCTTCTAGATGTAATACCCCAGACATTTCTAGACAACAAAGGCTGGTGATCATTAGTGAGAATCTAAGTAGCTAAGAGGTACAGAAGAAAATAGCAGAGAAATCATTCTCCCATGGTCTAAGCAGTTTCTCCAGCACTGAAAGAGAACTGGTCCAGCTGGATGTAGGTCTGCTCTCTATCCAGAGAGGAAGAAAAAAAAGAAAGAGGGAGGGGCAGGGAGAGAGAGAGAGAGAGAGAGAGAGAGAGAGAGAGAGAGAGAGGAATGAAGGAGGTTTCCTATGTTCACTGCCTGCTTCCCACAAGGAAATACATGGGGAAGCTGAAAGGAATTTGGAAGTTTTGGATGAAGTCTTGTTCATTTATGGGTGGTTGGTTGGTCTTGTGACTGGTTGAATCACTAGAATTATTGGATCACAAGGCTGACTGAATCATAAGACTGATTGAATCACAAGACTGATTCTGGACTTGTGACTTTGTGATTGGTTGCTGTGAGGGGCAGAATTCAACTGATGAGGGATTGATTGGTTCTGTTGTTGGTTGTTGGTTCAGATGATCCACTTTCTTATTGATTCATAAGCTGGTTCTAAGTCAATATGTTTGTTGATGGATACATTGGTAGAATGCCTGGTGGCCAAAGACTTTGGCTTCATCCCAGTCAAACTGGTGTAGTTTGTTGTTAGTGTGATGGTTGATCAGGGACCTCAGGTCATGCTGTTTGACAGCCAACTGGTGTTCATGAATTCTATTTTTTAACTATTGTCCTGTCTGCCTGAAGTAGAACTGGTTACAATTGTTGAATATTATGTTGCTGCTGTCTTTTTTCCGTGTTCTGTCTTTGATCTTTGCAAGTTCCTATCTGAGTGTGAATGTGGGTTTGTGGGCTATTTTATTCCTAGGGACTGCAGTAGTCTTGCAGCCACTTCTGATGTGCCTTTGATGTATGGCAGGACTTGTTTCTGTGTTGTGTCTTGCTGTGTGTTTTTGGGGGGGTTGGGTGCTATGCATCATAATATAAAGTTCTTGGGATAATTATTACAGAGGAAAATGTTGAAAAGATGTTTCTCCTCTGCTTCTCTTAGGGCTTTGGTATTGCAGTATGTTCACTGTACATGTACAGGCATAAACACAAAAGGAAAAAGGAAAAGGAAATGAGATGAAAGAGAAACACAAGAGAAAACTCAGGTGCCAGTTGCAACAATTGCGGAGTTCTTACACAGATTATTTTGAATGGAATCAATTCAGGGAATATAATAACAAAAAAATGTACATTTTAACTCAATCAGGCTAAAACATCCTCTGTTTTGGTAGGGTCCAGTTTAAAGGGGGGAATTGCTTTGTTTTAACTGTCTTTTGTTGTTTTTAGGCTTTTAATAAGTTTAACTCTTACAATTAATTTCAACAGGCAAATATGAATAACCAGCTTCATAATTGCACTTCTTTCACAGGATTGGGAAACTTTAGGATTGGGAAACTTTAGTACAGGCTGTCCTGTACTTGTGGATTTCAACTCCCAGAATTTCTCAACCAGCAGGGACACCCTTACTCTAGAATATATTCAAGGAAAGGGACTTTCTTCTTGTTGCAGTTTCTGGTACATCATTCAAAACCTAAATGCAATTCAACATAGTTTTAAAAAATGTATAGGATTATACAGTCATTCAAATTAAGTAGAATTATAAATTTGATTCAACAATGTAAAGCATTTGCATCCAAGAATTCTTGCATCCTTGGTAAGCTAGAAAAAGGTGGAATAGACAACATCACCACCAGATGGATCTGTAGCTGGCTGGCAAACCATACTCAATGAGTAGTCCTCAATGGCCCCACATCCACATGGAGAGAAGTAAGCAGTGGGGTACCACAAGGTTCTGTCTTAGGCCCAGTACTCTTCAATATCTTCATAAATGACTTAGATGAGGGAATTGAAGGGGAACTCAATTCCCCTCAATTTGTAGATGACACCAAACTGGCAAGAGTAACCAACACCCCAGAAGACAAACTCAGGATCCAAAAATATCTTGACAAACTTGAACGATGGGCCCTATACAACAAAATAAGTTTCAATGTGGAGAAAAGCAAAGTTTTACATTTAGGCAGGAAAAATGAAAGGTACAAGCATAGATTGGGTGAGACCTGGCTCAGATCAGTGACTGTGAGAGGGACCTTGGAGTCCTAGTGGACAATCACTTGACTATGAGCCAGCAGTGTGCAGCAGCAACCAAGAAAGCTAATACAATTCTGGGTTGTATAAACAGAGGCATAGAATGAAGATCATGCAAAGCATTAGTACCGCTTTATAAAACCCTAGTAAGACCACACCTGGGATACTGCAGCCAATTTGGGTCACCATTTCTCAAAAAACATGTTGAGAGCTTGGAAAAAATTCAGAGAAGAGCAACTAAGGTGATCAAAGGCCTGGAGACTAAACATACAAAGAATGGCTGCAGGACTTGGGCTTGGCTAGTCTTAAAAAAAGAAGAAATAGGGGAGAGATGATAGCAGTATTCCAATATTTGAGAGGCTGCCACAAAGAAGAGGGGGTCACGTTATTCACCAAAGCACCAGAGGGAAGGATGAAAAACAAGGTTAGAAACTGATCAAAGAGAGAAGCAACCTGGAATTAAGGAGAAACTTCCTAATAGTGAGGACAATTAACCACTGGAACAGGTTGTCTCCATAAATCATGGGTGCTCTATCACTGGAGATTTTTAAGAAGAGATTAAACAGTCTCCTGTCTAAAATGGTATAGGTCCTCAGGGGGCTGGACTAGAAGACCTCCAAGGTCTATTCTATTCTATTCTATTCTATTCTATTCTATTCTATTCTATTCTATTCTATTCTTCTAGACTGTCAAAGTTTCTTTCCATCAACTCTTATTCAATAGATATAACCGAAAACCTGCATTTAGACCTGCATTTCACTTCTGTTGTACTATCTCTTATTGCTATATGAATAAAAATCTACCAAGATGATATCCAAGGACAGTGGTGTATATTTCCTATGTCTTCTTGTCTTCATGGGTAGTTACTGAAATTTTCCAAATTAAATGTGAAAATAGTCTTAAGAAAAAAAAATACCTTCATAATACTTCCATTTTATTAGGATCAAATCCCCAATGGGCAAGTATATTTATTAAATTACATTATGTGTGAGACAGAAAGGGACAGAAATTAAACAGCACATATATTATTAATATAAGGCCGAATATAAGAACCTTAAACCTAGAAAAAGAGCTCTATTTAAAAACCAAAGTTATGGAAGAGAAATAAGATCTCCTCAATGGAATGACAGATTAAACCAAAGTTACCTTTGCTGCTTGTACATTAGATCAAACCATCCAATTTTGGTAAATCAAAAGGCTTCTTTGAAATATATATCTAATAACTTGATCATTCAAAAATGTCCAGGTAGCTCTGTATTTACAAGATCAGGCAGAAACTTTACTCTTGATGTGTATTGAATGATTATAGAATATATACTTCTAAATTCTGTGTTTAGCCAGTGAAATGATTCTTTTAAGCCTTTACAAAGAAGGATGAAAGGAACTTTTGCCTAAACATGTCATGAAATAGATTGCTTCCCCATAAGCATATACTTATTTTGTGTGCTTTATTACTGGGAAAGTAAGACATCATGACTGCCAATGTACTATGACTTTCAACTAAAAACCTCAGGTTGGGAGTGGAAAAGAAAGATTAAGGAAGGCAGTTACAATCTTTGCCTTGCAATCTTTATTCAGGTTATTGCAACCATTGGTATCTGAGATAAAGAGAACAAGCACCAGGATGGTACTTAAAGGGAACACACTGGTAAAATAATTCTAAAGGGACTGTGACTCCCATGTGAAACCATATGATAATGCAGAGACCTACCATTTATTTGCTGCCTTTTCTTAAACTAATCTGGGTGATTTTGAGCATTTTATTGGATTTCTTACTCATGTTAGAACTGCTTAGTCAGAAATGGCTGGAAGGTTAACTAGCAGCAGAGTGGGTGGTTAAAATCACAATGATGTAATGCAGG
This sequence comes from Crotalus tigris, assembly GCF_016545835.1. Taxonomy (NCBI): domain Eukaryota; kingdom Metazoa; phylum Chordata; class Lepidosauria; order Squamata; family Viperidae; genus Crotalus; species Crotalus tigris. The sequence goes on along the minus strand of NW_024100518.1, from coordinate 1,675,386 downwards.
GATCCCCAACCCCTGGTCTGTGAATCAGTACCGGGCCGCAGCATGCCAGCAACCAGTTCGCAAAACAAGCAAAGCCCAACCCGTGGGATACAGACAGCACACAAAACCATGCACCATCCAGTCCACGGAGCTGGTCCCTGGTGCCCAAAAGTTGGGGACCTCTGATGTAATGGACAGCAGAGCAACTGGAGCATAGTTGGAGAGGAGAAGAGAGGTAGTAGAGTAAGCAAGGAGAAATCCCTTTAGAAGGCCCAGCTGAGTTCCAACTTTGCAACAGTGATATGTCTGTAGCTCAGATGTATATGCACAGTCAGGATGGGGCTGCTTTTCCACACTGTGAGGCATTTCCTGAAACAAGATATAGAAGGAAGAACCTGAACTGCTCATTGTAGACAACGAATGCCTTTTCTTTTGAAAATGACTGCATCTACCTTTAGGCATACCATAGTGGTGGGGCAGGTAATTGGACCAAGAACTTGTCCTGTGATTGTTATTTTATTACAAATATTTGCTTGTTGCACCTCTACTTAAGCCACTCATATGTAATAATGGTTATCCAAATCTTGGCTGCAACCCAAGCTCTGCGTGAGGCGTCACTATAAAATATCCAGAAACAGAAACTGGTACAACATATTGCAGCTAAGTTGCTAATTGGTGTAAAATAAAATGATCACAGAAGGAGCCAATTTGATGTAGTGGTTAAGGCATCAGGCTAGAAATCAAGAGACTCTGAGTTCTAGTCCTGTTTTATGCAAAAAGTCAGCTGTGTCACTTTCTTTCAGCCTCAGGAAGGAGGCAATATCAAACCCCCTTTGAAAAACCTTTCCAAAAAAACTGACATTATCTGGATTTTCCCTGGTAATCTCTGAGAATCAGACACCGTTCAACAGAAGAAAAAAGATTGATCACATAATGCTTACATTGGAAAGTGTAAAAGGAAAAATAATATTATTTTAATATTATTAAAAAGAAAAATAATAAATTGAATACATACAGGTTTGGGTGGTATGAAACACTCTATCTTCTAGTAAAATTCAAAACTGAAATGCTTATATGGGGACAAAATTATTTGACACTGATATTGAAGTTGTCCATTACTGGAAGACAATCAACAGTCACTTGTCTGAAATGGTATAGAGTCTCCTGCTTGAGCAGGAGGGGTATGTGTCTATATGTGTGTGTGTGTCTGTGTGTATATGCATGCACACATGCACACTAGCTAGCAACAATAATCCTGTGAGTTACATGTGATTAAAATACTGTAATATGGTGGCTTCCGGTTCTGGTTCATGGAAGTGCGGTCAAGCGAAGGGAATCGTCCCTTTGCTGATCGAGTTTGCCCTGCCGGTAGACCCCTTAGAGGGTCAAAAAAATGCTCTGGAGGAGCGTCTACTGTTGAGGAGGCTTCTTGGATAGTTTCAGAGGAGCGGCGTCTTCTTCTGTGCACCGAGTATTTCCTTTGGGCCGACAGGGTAAAGATCGGCCAGTAAAATGGCCGATCATTTAGCTGTGCCAACCGCAAGCCACAAGATTAGCTAAGCAAACGGACCTACCATGGAGAACTCAGTGAGACTTTCCTTCCACCTCTATTTTCTTTACACCTGTGAAAAAAAAAATTTTCTTGGAATTATTCCCTTTTCTGGTGAAGCGGCTTTTTAAATGGAGAAAGAGAAACACAAAGGATTAAATTTACTTTTGTTTTAATGGTTGATTTTATTTTTGGATATTGGGAGCCTCAAGAAAATTTTTTATAATATTTGGAGAATATTGTTTGCTTTTATCTTTATGGTGGCCGGAAGGATTGAATATCTGATTACTTTCTGGAGGACACTCTTGGACAAATTTATTCATTGTATTTGCTATCTTTTCTTCACTGCAAAGGCTTTCATTTTGTACAAAGGAAAAGATGAGGAAACTGGGAGGAGATGGATACTGTGATCGTTTTTTAAATATAGTCTCCTTCAAAAGGATAAGGATTTGAAATATAATAAAGATGGAGGAAACATTTTGGAAAATGTGGAGAAGATAATTGCTTGTTCAAAGGAGATTTCTTTGTATCGACAAGGAAAAAGACAAGGACTAAGTGAAACATCAGTTCTCCAGCATGATTGGATGCAGAACCCACAGATGGGTTGTCTTAATCTATCTGCTCCAATTAGACTAAGTCTGAAATTTAGTACCGCCCCCTCTGTGCCAATTGCACCCTAGTTTTAGACTTAGTCTCTTTGCTCTAAGATGCGTTTTTCTTCGCTCCTGGAGCAGAAGACTATGTATTCCTTTTTTTCTTATTCCTGTTAATTGAGGCAGCTCCCCATTTTCATTAATTGGTTTTTGACAATATTGACACAGATTTTTCCAGTGATCAATCCATCCTCAGCCTACTGCCTAGCCAGGCTGACAGGCTGATATCTAGAGACCCTTCCCTTCGGGGGAAATCCCTTTTTCCTTCTTCTGAGAGCTTCCCAAATTTCCACCTTAAGAGTCAAGCTCAAATTTGAACTACCAGAGGCAAGGTAAACCTCCTACCAGGAGCCGTTCCTCTGCTTCGGAAGCTCTGATTCACCAGCTGCCACTCTGACGATTCCCCAGCTGCCAGCTGATCGTCGGAAGACGCGAATTTCGCTCGCTGACAGCCTGCGGCTCCAGAAACAAGGGTAAACCTTGCCGTTCGACTGGGGGGCTCTGCAAGCGACGACGAGGCTCGTCAGGCCTGGAGGGAGCCTTTTCTAGGTCCCTCGGCCTCAGCAGATCGTCGCAAGCAACAGGAGAAAGTTTTGGGCGTGGACCCAATTTCCGAAGCCTGGAGGTCTTCTTGGTCCTCGGCCAGCCTCAGCGCTTCCCAGCTGCCTCAATTAACAACCATCCGCTGCGTTAGGAGCCCAAGTGATTCTCCGGAACGAGGGTTCATCGCAGCTTAGGCCTCAGGCCTCAAGGCCTTCTTCTAACGGCTGTTTTTTTGGCATGAACCTTGTGGCTGCCATTTTGAATTGAAGAAGTAAACTTACAGTTGGATAATCTTTTGGAAAAAAGACTTGATATCAATGGACAATGGACTTATGATAAGGAACTGGATGATTTCGCTTCAGAAGGACAAGTTGGCCTGCAGACGCCATTTGATTTTGAGATAGAGGAAACAACATGGGAAGAAGAGAAAAACGTGAGCAAAGAGGACGATATAAAAGAAAGGACTTTAATTGAAATTTATTCAATGTTAAAAAAAAGGGGAAATGATGTTTTGCTACGAGTCATTCAGATTAACTATAACTTTTATACTAATTTAACAAAATGCACAATGGGAGCTTCCTTTTTGGAGTCTATAGTGTGACAGGTGGAGGCCCGATTATGGAAACCTGTTTGGATTAGAAAGAAACCCAGAATACGATATAAATATTATAGTAATGTGGTAAAGGTTTTATAGTGATCTGGATTGATTTGGATTTGGACTTTGTTAAAAAGGCTTTATATGTTTTTAATATTAGAGATGGTACAATGAGAAAAGAACTGAAATATGAGAAATGATGGAATTAATTATTAAAGATTTGGAGAAACAGTAAAAATCAATAGAATATTGGTCAGAAAGAGAAAAAAATATTTTTGGAGTTAATAATGTTTAAATAAAAAAACACTTGGGGCACTTGAATAGTAAGTGGATATGTTAGTTTAAGTTTAAATATTTGCAAAATTAAGAAAGCATGACACAGGATCTTTGGGATGGATATTGAGTTTTTAAACTTTTATTGATTAATGAAATTTATATAGAGTGATATAGTTAATGAAAATTTGTTTTAGAAATGTTTTAATGAGCTTATAATAATATAAATAGATAGAGAATGTTAGTTTATTTTTAATTATATTAACTTGGATGAAATGTTATATTAGTGAATGAATTGGTTTTAGAAAGATATTGACTTGATTATAATGTTTTTAAATAAATGGAGAGTTTATTAAGCTTAAGTTTAAATGTGTGAAGAAATATAGGTTTTTATAGATTAATTTTTTATTGATTAATGCAGTTGATGGTTAGATATAGTAATGAATGAATTCATCTGAAAACGTATCAATTTGAGTGTAATATTCTATATACTGTAGGTAGAGAGGGAAATTTTTAAGAAATAATGTGTATATATTTACTATGTTATTGTTTTCTGAGGTTTTTGCGGGTATTTGTATGTAGATCTTTGGTTGTTCGGGTTTTCTCCCGCATAAAATTGGAAGTGTCTTGGCAACGTTTCGACGAAGTCTCATTCGTCATCTTCAGGCTGGTGTTTTTAGCTTCGTGCTTTGAGCAGCAATGTGTGGTCTTAGCTGTTTCTTCCTTTTAACTGCCAGTGGGGGTATGAACTGATTGGGTGGGAGCTTGGCTGTGTTCTGATTGGGTGGAGGTGTGTTCTGAATGGTTAGGGGCTTGGCTGTGCTCTGATTGGCTGGGGGAGTGTTCTGTTTGGTTGTGCTCAGGTTAGTCTGAGTTGCAGAGGGGTTTAAGATTTTGGGCTGCCTTGCTATTTTTTGGCTTCTCGTTCGTGGTTGTGTCTCCTCTTCATGGAGGGTGTCAGTTTGCTTCATGTATGGATTGGAGGGGTTTAAAGTGGCTGATGATGCAGCTGTGGTCTGGCTTCTGGTTTGTGGTCGTGCCTCATCATCGGTGTGGCTTTGGGTTTGTTTTTTGCATGGATGTGTGGTGGTGACATCCTGTGTGGTTTTTGTGAGTGTGGGTCTGGTATCATTTTTTGTGTTAGGGAGTCGTTTGTCAATAAGGGCGGGTTTCCAAATGGCTGGTAGGCGGGAGGTATCATCTCGCTTGTTCATGCTGTGTGGGCGTTTTTCTATCTCGATGGCTTCTCTGATTATTCTGTTATTAAAATGTTCACTTTTGGCAATGGTTCTGGTATTTTTAAAGTCAATTTCATGTCCTGTGGCTTTAAGGTGTTGGACCAGGGAAGATGTTGGTTCCTCTTTTTTGACTGAGTTCTTATGTTCTTCAATGCGTGCACTTATTCTTCTGTTGGTTTGTCCAATGTATGTGGTGGGACAAGTGGTGCATGGGATTTCGTATACTCCTTGATTTTCTAATTCAATTTTATCTTTGGGGTTTCTAAGGATGGTAGATATTTTTCTGTTTGTGCAGAATGCTGTTTTGATGTTGTGTTTATGTCCATTTTTGTCCATTGTATTTTTGTCCATTACTATGTTATTGTTTGCTTTTTTAAAAAAATGATCACCATATTTCCACGTGGATTCTTAAGCTGTGTTGGTGTAAAATGGAAAACTAATAAAAATTGTTTGGGGAAAAAAAAGATACTGTAATATGGTTAGTTTTCATAGTTCATGCAAGGCTTGAATCTGTTTCTCCACAATCTTAGTCCAATACCTTATCCATCATACCATGTTTGCTCTTGGAATACCATTTATCTATCTGGCAACACTGTTCCTGACTTTCAGACTCAGATATTTCCTAATATCATCTATAATCTCTGGAAGTACAAACCTGAAACCTCCAGCACATAACATACATACTTCTTCATTATGATGTGACTCATTCCCGGCCCTCCCCATCCCTCTGTCTCACATATTTGCATTAAATATCATCTGGAAAATCTTGGGGAGCTTTTCTGCACTGTTCTTTCAGAGAACTGATGCTAATGCAATCAAATCTTTAAATGGAATTAACTCTCTGAATTGAACTGGAAAGTTGAATTTGAATTGATCCAACAATTTAGAAAGGAAAAAAGGCATTTGCTTCAATATCAGTTTGTAAAATTGACCTGATTTAATGTTTCAATTTAACTGAGCTTTCAGAATTTAGTCAAAATACTGAATCATGTGAAATAAATCAAAGATAAAACCGAATCTTATCTGCATTTTCATAACATGTAATCTTTCTGCAATCTCAACATTACCATTTTCTCTAGAAACAAGAGCATTTTATGGTAAATGCTGCCACTATTGCGTGAATAGGAAAAAAAAACAAGTGGTTTTATGCTATCTCAAGCTTCCTCCTTCCATTATATATTCAAGATTTAATATTTATTGCTACGTATATGTAGGATGTGGGTCTATACATATGTTGTTCATAGTATGTTTAGGTGTGTGTCATGTATGTGTTTCACTTTGAGAACGGGCATCTTATAGGCTAATTATCACTGGCAGGATAAGAGGACAATAAACCCATCACAGGAAAATGTATTAAAAGGTACAATCAGCTCACCATCTACATGCAGAATAGCATATTTCCATTTCAAATGTGAATCATATTACACTTTGAACCTTTCATATTTTGATACATTATCTTGGGGTTTGTGCTCCCTCAGGAACCGCGATCTGTATTCTCCTTGAGACTATATCTTCAGAATCGGCAATTTGACATTTAAGGAAATAGGGCACTGGGGCTTTTGTTGAAAACTAGATATGGCATCTAATGTTCCTGTTTTGATCACTGCTCCAGTAAACACAGAGATTGTTTTCTTTCTCATTCTGCAAAATACAGAGTGGAATATTGTAGTCTATTTGCAAGACACCACAATAAACCCCCTTTTTTAAAAAATGAGTTAAATTAATGAGATACTTTGTATCATTAAACTGCAAGACATCTTCAATGAAGTAAGTATTAATTGAACATGACAGAACAGAGTCCATCCTGGAATCTCTGTTAACATATAGAGCAGACCCTTAAAGATTTTGGAACTTGGCAATGAGAATAGAGAAATTCATATGTGTGCTCTGCCTTTCTTAAAAAATGTACCAAGTGTTATGTTCTTTTTAGACTTCATTTGGGAGAATAACAACTGAGAACGTCTGACAGACAAGAAGATGACTAGATTAGAAATGGTGTATTAGAAGAAGAGACCTGACACGTGGAGGGATGGAAGCTGCCATGGGCTTGATTAGGATAATCTCAGGTCCAACAAGCACAAATGGTCATATTCTAGCTCTAGTCTTTACCTGCAATTAATTGATATTGACAGATGTTAGATATATGTTTCATCATAATTCCATGGTTTCAATCAGGATCATATATCCCATAATGTCCATAGGATGAGAGGACCAGATATGATAATCTGTCATTGATCATCTAAATATGATGGATTTAGATCAGGAGTGTCAAACTGCTGGCCCATGGGACGGATGCATCATCCAGAAACCGCACTCACCCCATTGCCAGCAATGGCAAAACTGTCCCGAAACATCTTGTGACATCAAGTGACATCACAAATTTGACATGTCTGATCTAGATCAATATCTAAGGTTACTTGGGGTTTTTCCTTTCCAACTATTGGTGCAGAAAATATTTCTGCAAAATGTTGAAAAAAATCACACTTTCCCTCTCCTACTGCTAATTATTTCATGAACAAGACAACTCCTCAGACATTTTCTAAAGCACTAGCTAGGTTGAGCACTTGAATTTCATGGAAAGCAGGCTCACTACTATGGAGTTCTTGCTAAGAAATGTGTGAAAACACAGCACACTGACTTGGACATAGCAGCAACCATGCTTAGATAACAACTTGGACAGGAGTCACATGAGTGAAGACTTGAGGAGAGCCTAGCCAAGAGTCACTGCTTCCAGGAAACTTTTTGAAATTGCCTCCTATAATTATCTCTGTTTGCATATTTGGCAGGAAGAGCAGAAACTCCCCTTGAAATTAATATAAGAGGAAAAGGGCAGCCACAGACACAAGGAGAACATGTGATATCTATGGATAGTCTCTCCCCCATTTTTGCTCCAACATGGTCAAGATTGTTATTCTTTTATTGGTATAGAATTCACTTTGACTATAAAGCATAGATTGTATGAAGCGGGATGAAGTATCAAGGCTTGCTAATAGCTTTCACTATACAAGATTTCATATTTTTACTTCCTTGGAGTGTTCATGATTCTTCTTGTCAAATTTTCATTTAAGAAGAAGTAAAAAGTATTTCTTCTCTCTTATACTTTTAGTCTCATGACTTCTTGTACAGGTTTTGAATTCCTCCATATCTCTAAAAAATAAATATTGTTCAGCCAAAAGAAAAACTCACTCAAAAATTTCTGTACTTGAAGCAATTGTCAACTGCATGGCTTTCTTGTTGGATACCCTGTTCCTTAATAATGAACCTCCAAAAGTGGAGATTAGGAAAAGGAGGACTGTCATTTTTTGAACTTGGCACAGGATTTTTTTTATTATTCAAATCAGAACTATTGGAAGGTATGAATCCTGACAGGTACATCCACAAACATTCTGGAAGCAAGAGGAATCTTGGTTCTTTCATCACCTCTCTGTCAGCCATCTGTTGAAAAGAGCTCCCACTGAAACTAATAAGAGGTAGCCAGGGTTTTTGCTGGAGTTGTTATGTGCATGTGTGTCTGGAAACTCCAGTTTTACTAAAGATAAGAAGGAAAGAAGGAGATGACAACAATGAGTGAAGAGGAATGTTGAGAGAAAAAGAAAACAAGTAGAGGTGGTCGTCAGTTTGTGATGAACAAAAAAATGAAATTTTGACCTTGGTTTTGCCAATTAGATAGATTTGCTGTTATAGAAATGGCTAGTTATATACTAATGTGTACTGTAAAAGTAAAATGTTGAGGTTTGTTATTTTGTACTGTGCTAAAAAGAGTTGGAAGTCAGCGCCTTTTTCTTTCTTCCCTTTTACCTCATACTTTCTTTCCCCTTTTCTTTTTTCTTCCCTTAATTTCCTGTTTTTATTTTTCTTCATATTTTATACATTGATAAAACAATAAAAGTTTTTTATATATATAAACTTTATATATTTCTAAGCATATATATATATATATATATATATATATATATATATATATATATATATATATATATATATATATATATATATTCAATGATTCAATCTTCGATCTCCGGGAAGAGTATACTCCAGTTATTTATTGTTAAAACAACATTTAAAACAATAAAAACAGTTATATACAAGATTAAAACAACTTAGCTTTCGCTGGTCCTCTGCCAGCGTCCTCAGAGTGGGGCTTAGGGGGTGGGAAGTTCTTTTTATCCCCTTGCTGATCCAATTGTTTTAATCTTGTATATAACTGTTTTTATTGTTTTAAATGTTGTTTTAACAATAAATAACTGGAGTATACTCTTTCCGGAGATCGAAGATTGCATCATTGAACAAATATGCTCAGGATTTGTATTTTTATAACCATTAAGGATATATATATATATATATATATATATATATATATATATATATATATATATATATATATATATATATGAATAAAATAAATAATACACGATCACCGGGAGAATTTTAAGTAAAAATACTTTACTAAAAAATACTTTACTAAAAAGGTTGCCAAGCTTTCATTGGGGGAACTCCCCAACATCATCAGGGCTAAACGGCCGTTCTAACAATGAAAATGAAAGCTTGGCAACCTTTTTAGTAAAGTATTTTTTAGTAAAGTATTTTTACTTAAAATTCTCCCGGTGATCGCGTATTATTTATTTTATTCATAACTATGCCCGGGAGTCGCATTTTTACTAACATTATTGAATATATATGTCAAACTGTTTCTATTTTACATATATATATATATATATATATATATATATATATATATATATATATATATATATATATATGTTTTCTGAGGTTTTCGCGGTATTTGTATGTAGGTCTTTGGTTGTTCGGGTTTTCTCCCACGTAAAATTGGAAGTGTCTTGGCGACGTTTCGACGAAGTCCCATTCGTCATCTTCAGGCTGGTGCTTTCAGCTTCGTGCCTCGAGCTGCAGTGTGTGGTCTTGGCTGTTTCTTCCTTTTAACTGCCAGTGGAGGTATGAACTGATTGGGTGGGAGCTTGGCTGTGTTCTGATTGGGTGGAGGTGTGTTTTGATTGGTTAGGGGCTTGGCTGTGCTCTGATTGGCTGGGGGGTTGGCTGTGCTCTGATTGGCTGTGCTCTGATTGGCTGGGGGAGTGTTCTGTTTGGTTGTGCTCAGGTTAGTCTGAGTTGCAGAGGGATTCAAGATTTTGGGCTGCCCTGCCATTCCTTGGCTTCGCGTTCGTGGTCGTGCTTCCTCTTCATGGAGGGTGTCAGTTTGCTTCATGTATGGATTGGGGGGGTTTAAAGTGGCTGATGATGCAGCTGTGGTCTGGCTTCTGGTTTGTGGTCGTGCCTCATAGTCAGTGTGGCTTTGGGTTTGTTTTTTGCGTGGATGTTTGGTGGTGACATCCTGTGTGGTTTTTGTGAGTGTGGGTCTGGTATCATTTTTTGTGTTAGGGAGTCGTTTGTCAATGAGGGCGGGTTTCCAAATGGCTGGTAGGCGGGAGGTATCATCTCGCTTGTTCATGCTGTGTGGGCGTTTTTCTATCTCGATGGCTTCTCTGATTATTCTGTTATTAAAATGTTCACTTTTGGCAATGGTTCTGGTATTTTTAAAGTCAATTTCATGTCCTGTGGCTTTAAGGTGTTGGACCAGGGAAGATGTTGGTTCCTCTTTTTTGACTGAGTTCTTATGTTCTTCAATGCGTGCACTTATTCTTCTGTTGGTTTGTCCGATGTATGTGGTGGGACAAGTGGTGCATGGGATTTCGTATACTCCTTGATTTTCTAATTCAATTTTATCTTTGGGGTTTCTAAGGATGGTGGATATTTTTCTGTTTGTGCAGAATGCTGTTTTGATGTTGTGTTTATGGAGGATCTTACTGATTCTGTCTGTGATGCCTTTTATGTATGGGAGGATGGCTTTGCCGTTTTCTTGTTCTTTGTCTTGGATATATATATATGTAGGTCTTTGGTTGTTCGGGTTTTCTCCCGCGTAAAATTGGAAGTGTCTTGGTGACGTTTTGACGAAGTCCCATTCGTCATCTTCAGGCTGGTGTTTTCAGCTTCATGCTTCGAGCAGCAAAAAGTAAAATAGAAACAGTTTGACAAAGAGTTAAAGATTGACTTACCCATCAGTCAGCTAAAAACGAAATATTCATGGCAAAGAACTGGGAGAAGAAAATAAACTGAAAGTGAAAGGAATCCTCAAGAAAGTGTCCCCAACTATACAATACATTCAATGAATGGGAAGTTTTCTCTGTGTACCTACTGTACTTCCAATAAGAGCAGTCATGTTATTGTAAGATAATCATTCCTAACATTCCTTCTGAATCTGTCTTTCTGCATCTTCATGAGATTATTCAGCATCCTACACTCTTATGACAGTGGTGACGAACCTTTTAGAGACCAAGTGCCCAAACTGCAACCCGAAACCCACTTATGCATCGCCGGGTGCCGGGGGGCGTGGCCACTGAGTGGGCATGGCCACTGAGTGGGTGTGGCTATGGTAGTCGTGGCAGCATGGGTGGGCATGGTCAGGGTGGGCGTGGTGGATGTTGTGGAGAGCTGCACATGTGTGGAGAGGAGGAGGGAGCAGCTCGGCCCAGCAAAGGCTTGCATGCCACAAGAGACGTCTCCGCGTGCCACCTGTGACACACATGCCATAGGTTCGCCACCACGGCTCTATGATGTAAAAAAAAAGGTTGTGACATTGAACAGGGTTCCCTTCTTAGAGCTAAATACATTCATTCTTTCAGTCTATTCTTTAATCTGGAGACTATGTTAATACTTGCTGCCTTTCCCTGAATCTGTTCTGATGTTTCTGAATATTCTAAAAGTATAATCTATAGAACTGAGATAACTATTCAATATGTGCCTCATCCAATGCAGAATATAGTAGAAACATTGTTTTCCAAGCTTTTAAAATTGTATTTTTATTTATGCAATCTAGAGTTATTTGTCTTTTTAGTAACCACATTAAAATGCTGATCAGGGCCAGCTATGGAAAAGTCAAAAAAAAAAAAAAAAAAATCAAGATGGCAGTCACAGTTGTGTGATTGAAGTCCTACATCTAATGTATATGTGAACATCAATTCATGTATAAACTACCATCTTGATTGTTTTTTACACACACACAGCCTGCCACATACACACAACTGACATGAGTGCTGCTGATTCATCACTCCCCAAAAACTGCTACCTTTTTTAAAAAAAATATTGGCAAATAAATTGCAGCAATAAACTACAACTCCATTATACCTTTTATACATCATTATACAACTCCATTATACTTTTTATACATTATTCCGAGATTTATCTCACTGTTCTTATTAAATCACATTTCATTTTGTTAGTTTAATCTTCTTTTTCTATCTTATCATTTTGAATTTTCTGAAGTACTTTTGTCATTCTGATCCCAAATTGTTGAACAGATTTATTATGCATTTGTATGCTCCTCTACTGCCACATGACCTAGATCTCTCATAATAACATATAGTTCTGCATCTCTGAGGGAAACTATAGTAGAAACCCAGATAATATTGTAGTTAAGATGGACTAGGAATTATGGCATTCAAGTTCAATGTACTCAACTGTGACTTTGGGTCAGTCTCTTTCATGTTCACCAATGGAAAAAATGAAAAAAGTTATATTAGATATATTGTCCTGAGCTGCTAGAGAAAAGGAGGAGAATGTAATTGTAATAGATAAATGAATAGAGATAAGTCAATAAATTCCCACATCCAAGTAGATCCCTCAACACATAAATAACTTGTCCTCTCTTGACAACTTAATGAATCAACCCATAGAGACAAAGGACCTAGAAGATGACAAAACGTATGATGAGATTTCTAATTCAATAGCTTGATCCAGAGAAAGTCCACAATCTCCAAGAATCTCAATCATTAGGGATGTTATAAAACTCATTTGAAGAAATATCTTTTCCAAGAAAATGTATCTCATAATGAAGGCTGGTAGGTTGAAAGATCTCATCTTCTCAACAAAACTCAACTGCAGGCCATCAGATTGATGTCCTTGCAGAGTGTCAACACATGAGAAAGATGTTACAAAAAGTTTTTAAAAGAAGGTAAAAACTATCAAACACTAATACAGAATAAAGAAACAATGAAAGAAAAGGATAAAAAAATCTTATCTAATCTAATTTCCATTCTTTTTTTAAAGATTTAGGTTGCTTCAGTGTCACTGTCTGGCTCTATTTGTATAGCACACTAAACTCATTACTAAACACCAGAGTCCAAATGGTGCAGGAGAGAATTAGTTCTAACTCCAAAGTTCTGAAGTTATTTTAATTATCTTATCCTTATTCTCCAAAAGATGAGCAGTAAACCCAACAATGAGAAGTAGTTTCTGAAGCTTGCCAGTTTATCCTCCAAGAAAAAGAGTTGACAATATGGAATGGCTGAAGAAGCTGGCGCCTCTGTTCTATAACTTACTGCCAAGAAGTAATTGTGTAGTTGCAGAATTTGGGGTGGAAAACTCTCCCATCTGGGTCAAATAAATCCATCTCACTTGGATTTTTTCATAGCCCACAATCTACTCATCCCACACACATGGGTTCACAATCTACATGACTTGCTAATTAATGTAGACATATTCAAATGTATATATAAATATATGTACATATCTAGAGTACCTCACTTACTTAAAACTGGGAAGCTTATCTAAAAGAAGTGCCTAAATTTAGGCTGCCAACTCACAGTAAGATTCTTGATATGTTGCCACAAGAGTCTGAGACAAGGATTAAAATGAGCCACTACTGAACTGTTACTTTATTGGGTGCTATGCGAAATGACAATTTTGAAGGACCAATTTAGATTAACATATACACATGTACTTTTTATTGCTGGAAATGAATAACAAAATAAATTATGTAACTGTATTTGCTCCTAATTTATCTATTCCTATTATCAGCTCTACATAGTGACCAATCCTGTAAGATGAGTGAAGAAAGAAAATGAAACCAGCTGGTGAAAGGGCTGATGGGTAAGTGAAACAAAACATTAAGAAGACTAATGATATTTTGTGATGTATTTGTCACTTGATTCTCAGATGAAAGATTTATAAATCTTCTTTCTCACCATTTTTGAATCTTCTAGAAGACATTGCTTCCAGCACTGATGTCTCTGCTAAGGCATACACTACAAAGATTATGTAGTTGATAGCTGTCTTCCTGATTGGTTTTCTATCTTAATCCATGAGGTGATCATGTGTTGATCTGCAGGATATATTTGTCTAGGAACCAATTATCCTTTAAATGCAGAATCTAGGTATTCCTAATTCCATGAGTTTCTTAAAAGTTTTGTCACAGTCATCACAATCGTTAAAATAATCTAATTACAACCACTCTTATTTGTTCTGCAGTTAACATTTTAATCTTAGCATTTTCTATCTAGCCTGCTTTTTTAATCACACAATTTCCCTTTAATATCTAGCACAAGTTCAACCCTCTAAGTCAAGAATAATAATTGCAAAGCAAAACAATAATAATTATCTGAAGAAAAACTCAATAAAATAATGTAATCAAAAGGTTACATTACAGCACTTATGTATAAATCTCCATCACCTTATATAAGATTATGCAAACATTTTCAGTTCTCACAAAATTCTCCTGGGAAGATATTTCACTTTCTTTTCCCCTTAATTGAGCTTTACCATCCAGATAGGATAATTATGAGAGTAATTGAGCAAAAATGATAACTCATAGCCTTTTAATACTCTTGAGAGAAAACCCCCTGCTCTGATGATTCAAATTATTCTTATATGCATAGTTGTAACATAGTTGTCTTCAAAGCCCTATTAGAAAGATAATGCCCTCAGGTTGCCCATTCATATTTCCATCTGCATTATAGACTATGGGGTTTTTGAAGGAGAATGAGAATATAGAGTGAAACCCAATAACACTGTAGGATAGAAGACATGACTCATTGAGAATTTACTATTACTTTCTTTGAAATCGTTCTGTACTTAAAGTGAGGTACATCATCTGAAAAATATAAAGAGGGCCTTTGATCTTTTATTATTTATCTGTTTATGTAATGCACTTGTACTCTGCTCTTCAGCAGGAAAACCATGCAGAATTGCTTCCAGATCAATAAAAACAAGATGATCCTTGCCCCCAGGCTTACACACACAGAAGGGGGAGGAAATATTTCCTAGAATTTATTTGACGAACATATTAAACGCCTCCTGCAATGAAGGAAAAAAAAACACCTTGTTCTTCCAGCTGTAATTGTGAATGAAAAAAGATTATTTTCTTTATCTCAATTGGAAAAAAAAATTAGAATCTGCAAAACCCAATGCATGGATTTTACCTTCTTTTTTTTTTGCCAAAAATACTAGTCAGGTAACTTCGCAAATATTTATTGTTATTGTTACTACAATAATATCTTCTCAGTGGGAAAATCCATAATGAAAGATTTATTAATGGAAACACCCATCCACCCCACCACCCACCCACCCACCCACGCACAAACACACAAGTACACATATTCCTTTAATGTAAACATGTTTTGGGACTAATTGGTAGGAAGTAAATGATATGGAATACACAATTGTAATTGCTAAGCCAAAGGAAAGGTCCATTGCAGAAACATATACTGCAATGTTTATTATTGAGAACACCCTCTGGAGGTAGAAGTTAAGGAAACCACCATGTCACAAATCTATTTCTGACAAGTTAAATTATGTCTAACTCAAATCTTCATGAATGCAGAGAATGAGATAACTCATCATGGCCAACTCACTACAGCCAACTAGCCATGGGACAACATGCCATGGCTAACTCACCATGGGACAACTTGCTGCAGGTCAACTGAACAAATACAAAAGTTAAATTAATTTCAACAGAATTGTGGCCAATAATAATAAAAGAAAGAAAGTCAATCCAGAAATACAAAAGTTACAATAATTTTGACAAAAACGTAGTCATTGATCATAAAAGTATCTGAATGAAACAATTAATACAACATTGAATTATCCTGCAGCAAGTTGTCCATGGTGAGTTGTCCCATAGTGAGTTGTCACCCTTGGAGCATAGTTAGATATTGTTTTTTAAAAAGACTGTAATGAGTTGAAAATAAAGGATATTACGTTAGGCTATTACATCTATATTTAACTTTAAAAAAAAACTTCTACCATGAAATGTGCTACTTCCAAAACCAAGCTCTGAAATGGCCATCTCACTCTAGCTACTGAGCTATCAGTGTTTTTGATTAACTACAACCATTATCTATAGTTTTATTGCTGGTTAGATATTTCATGTCCTTTTTCTTTTTCTTCCATTCAGTCATGTCTGATTCTCAGACACTGCCTGGGCAGGTCACTGCAGTTTTCTTGGCAAGGTTTTTCAGGAATGGTTTTCCATTGCCTCCTTCCTAGGGAGGCACAAAGTCACCCAGTTGGCCTTATACTTCAGGCAGAAAATAATAATGCATAAATTAGTGAACATAATATGCCTATAGGTGAAAAATGTATATTATAAAAAGATATCCAAAAAGCCAGTAAGGTAGAGAAAGATTAGAGACATTTATTTCTAGGAAAGCAAGTACAAGTTTTAAAGAGAATCTCAGACTGATATTGAAATAGGATGAATGGGATGGAAATAAGATGAAGATCATACCTAAAAAATGGGGGAAAGGTGACTAAAATGATAAATTCACATATCATAATTCTTCATTCACACACATATGTTAAAGACACTGTCTCAGAGTGGTGGAGGGAAATAATAGAAAAATGGACTATATTGCATGAACTAATCCTGAAAACCTAGGTCCCACCCACTGTATTCCATTGGCCTTACTTTCATGAACATTTGCCCAGCAGAGGTAGAAGGTTTGCACCTCTCTGTATGTTGCTGAACTATAGTTCATGGAAATTCCAGCTAGCACGGCTAAGAATATGCGGGAAGCTATAACTCAGTGGTGGCGAACCTATGGCACGTGTGCCAGAGGTGGCACTCAGAGCTCTCTCTGTGGGCACATGCAACATGCCCTGGAGGTGGCAACTGTCCCTCTTCAACCAGCTGTCTGCTAACTAGCCAAGGTCCCACGTGGCCAGATGCATCCTGGCACGGCTGGTTTCCCTCCCCCCCCCATCCCGTCCCTCCTGGCCTTGCATGCTCTCCTTTTCATGGACACGATCCACTGCATCACCTCCTCAGCTGTTGGCCATCCATCCATCTCAGAGGTGGCTTCTTTGAACTGCTGGCAGTGGGCTGCAGAGCTCCAGAGTGCGCCGGTCAAGGGGCCGGCAGGTTGTGGCAGCTGACGGACACTGTTGGCCCCCATGTGCTCGCTGGCCTCTGTGTACAGGGGCCGATGGTGTCAGGCAGCAGCTGCCCCTTGCCTTGCCCCATGGCAATGGCACCCCTGCCCTGCCATGCCTCCCACCCCAGGATGAGCCTTCCGCTTACCACCCCACCTATCAGAGACCCCCTGGATCTCCCCCAACCCTGCCCACCTCCCACAGGCATCCCTCCACACAAGCAACATTGAGGTGACTATGCACCTTGGCCACACCCACCCAATCTGCCATAACCACAACAGCCACACCCACCCAGTGGGCCACACCCACCTGATACCAGGTGATAAATAAGTGGGTTTTGGGTTGCAGTTTGGGCACTCAGTCTCTAAAAGGTTCTCCGTCACTGCTCTAACTGATTTGGTTGGCCACCTTATATATAAGATGGCAGTCCAAAACAATTGAAGTCATTTAAATAATAAAATGAATTGTCCAAAATGTGTAGAGGGCTTACAAATACTAATTGCTGGATATGAAATCTTGCAAAAAATGGTAATGCTATCTCAGATTAGATTAGATTAGATTGGATTGGATTAGATTAGATTAGATTAGATTAGATTAGAAAATAGGTAGATAAGTACATAGATAGGTAGTTAGGCAGGCAGGCAGACAGACAGACAGACAGACAGACAGACAGGCAGGCAGGAAGGCAGGCAGGCAGACGGACAGACAGACAGACAGACAGACAGACAGATAGTGATATATCAATATCAATAATAATTTAGCAGAGCTAGTCTCTTATGACTTTTAATCATTCAGTAGAACTGATCCTTCCAGAACTGTTTCTTTGTCTGGAAACTTTGAGATGCTTTTTTCTTGTAATTTTAACATTCTTAAGAGCATGTTTCAGCAGAGATCTCTTTAGTTTATTTACACTGAATGGTCAATTAATATCCATCACTTAGACAAGCCTGTGAGCTGGACCCCATGTCTCTGAATCCCACTTCTCTGGAAGTACCGAACAAAACAATAATTTATCATCCGCACATGTCTTGAATCTCCAACCTCCATTGTTAGAAGCTTTGCTCTCATGTGCTACTCACGATACATGTTATTATTTATTAATTGTTCTTTATATTTTCCTTTTTTAAATACTGCTGAGCTAGACTTATGTAAAAATGAACTCTCCAACTCAAAATGGCTCATATCTACCACCATCAGACATTTTTATCTGACTGTGTCAATCTTTACTGCTGATATAAGGATTTTAAGGTGGTATAAAAGAAATTAATATTAGTTACTAACCCTTGCCATTAAAAATATAGAAGCAAGCCCAATGGAGTTTGCAAACTATAAATGAAGTAGCAATACTACATTTCTATTAGTATTGCTATCAGATGAACCCCAGGAACTGTGGTTACGGTATCCATACAACTGAAGGAGCCATATAACTTTACTGATATGTAGCAAATGTAATAAACATAGTGTGGGAAGGAAGAACCCCCATATCACCCTTGTCTCTCACACCACTTGCCAAACTGGACCAGTCACTGAACCCCAAGCAATAAGACAAAAGACTGTGTAAACTTTTCTGTACATATTGGTACATTGGAATAAAACTGACCAAGCGCATCTCCCTTTATGAAATTGGCAAATATCCAAAACTCTGTGAGAGATCCCCCTTAAAATACGGAAATCCCTTGCACACACTCTAAATACCCATCATCCAAGGTAAGAACCTGAGTACCCAAAGTGGTAGAAATTATCATTACCCTGAAGGAGAGAAAACTGCATTTCCTCCTTACCAAACTCAGTCCAACCCCCTGAGATAGTTATTTTGAAAGAAAGGCCAAACCCTTCTATAAATATTTGCCTTTCAATATGTGGCCACCTTCAATTGCTAAGCTGCCCATTTTTGTTGTCAAATAAATTCTACTTATGCTTCAAGCAGATGTCTGTGCTTATGACCCAGCCTGGAATGGACCAGAATTTTCTCCCAACAATAGAAAATCATTGAATTGTGATAAGATGCATTATTTCTTTCTGAAATGTTTTACAGGATGCTAGTTATCATGAGGCTTTGGGGCAAATGGGATCTCAGGATCAACTAACATGCAAAACATGACTGTGAACTCATCTGTCAGAATCCAATCATATTTCATCTTTAATTATCAAATATAGAAACTCCCAATTCTGCCTTCTTTGGATTCTGCCATAAGAGGGAGAGAAGGGGGAGAACAAAGGGGCTTTATGGCCCTCACTTCCTTCAGTAGACTTCAAAGAGCTGAATGCTGAATGTGTGTTTATTGTAACCTATTGTAACCTCAAAGCGTTAGCACCAGAGAACATTAGCATTAACAAAGAAGAGTATTTGCCTTTCATGTAGTTATCTGAAGTCTCCATCCAGACGGAAGAAAGAAGAAACGGGGTGGAATTGTGATACTTGAAACTATCACTGGGAAGGGGGGTTGATTGGGTGGGACTACTGGGGAACCCCTTAAAACCTTGAATGGGAGAGCTTGGACCCCAAGTCCTGTCTAGCATGCCTGCAACCATTTTCTCTTAATAAAGGATTCCTGTTGGAAGAATTATTCCAAGAGTTCTGTCTTCTTAAGATGCAAAGTGGGGTGGGTCCTTACATTAGACAGGACTTGCAAAATTAATCCACCTGGAAGGGAGACCCTTGCCGGGGGATTTTGCAAAAATTTACCATGTCAGACAATGGAGCAAGAGAGGGGGAAAACTCCCTGGAAAGAGAGCCGCTGACCCAGTTGGAACCTTGCCAGATGTTGGGATCCGAGAGGCCAGATTCCTCAGGAGAAGAAGTGGTGGAGACACAGGACCACAAGCCTCGCTGGTCGATGGGCGTTGGAAAGAAAAGTGAGTGGGGAAAGGAATCAAGAAAGGTGACCCTGAGACGGGGGACCAAGCAACCAGAATGGAAGCAGGAGATGGAGAAATCCCTGCACGCAAGTGAAGAGGGAGAAAGCTGGGCACCGTACTCAGACTGGATCCTAGAGAAAGCTATTGACCTGATGAAGAGAACTCTCAGCTCCCTAGGAGAGGAGAATACTGAACCCTACGGCTGCCCCAGTTCCTGGAGCCGCAAAGGGAGAGACACCGAGGGGGACGTGGAACCTGCAACCCCAGGGACATCTACTGATCCAGGAGCTCCCACCCCCTACCGGACCACAGATGGCAATCTGGACGGAAGGCACTACCACCCACAACAGAGGCACCGATCCATTCCAAGACGTCCACCGTTGGAAGTGAAATTCAAAGGGGAGCCAACACGCTTGGGGTTTTTCCTAACCCAAGTCCTCAGCTACATGGAGGAATATGGGCAGGATATTCCCAGCGACAAAGCCCGCATCCGGATCGTGCAATCTGCCCTGGATGGACCAGCTGCGGATTGGGTAGTGAACTTGCATGACTCCAATGCCCCAGAACTCAGTAACTTCAACCGTTTCATGTCCTCTTTGAGAAGACGATTTGAAGACCCCCTGGCTGATCGCAAAGCCCGTGAAAGAATAACAACGATGAGGCAGGGCAAACGCCCAGTGGCTGAGTATACACAAGAATTTCGGGCCATTGCCAGCAAACTGAATTGGCCAGAAGACATCCTCCTTGGCCATTTCAAAGACGGACTAAACTATGATCTATATGATGCTTGCCTGCCCCGAGGGGACCCACATCGACTTGAGGAATGGTACGTCTTGGCAGAGGAAGCAGAGATCGACATATTGAAGAGGCACCGCCGAGGAAAACAATGGAGCCGCCCCCCGCCTGAGCTGACACACCAACCGGTGAAATCATCGGATACAGCCAAGAAGCAAATGAGATGTTTCAAGTGCGGAAGAGAAGGGCATCGAGCTGTAGAATGCCGCTCAAAGGCCCCCCAGCACAACCCAGACAGATCCCCAATCAACAAACCCGGAAAGTATTCAGCTAAGCCAAAAGAAACGGCCATGAGAATGATGGAAATTGCAGAAACCCCCACCTCTGCTCACCAAGGGGAAAGGACTCCAGCCTACACCACAGGGCCGGTGGATGCCTCAGATGACAGCTCGGAGGGCGAACCCCTGGTAAGTGGATGCATCACACCCATCTTCAAAACAGTGACTATATTAATCCCCCCCATGCCCGAAGCTGTGAAGGTGAAAGCCTTAATAGACTCTGGCTGTACCCGCTGCCTCATTAGCCCAACACTAGTGGGGAATCTGGGCATCCCATCCAGGAGACTGGAACAACCAATCTCATTTGGCCAGCTAGATGGATCCATAGCAGGGGGGGTGCCAGCTACCCTAGCCACTTTGCCAATACATCTCTCCCTGGGCAACCATGAAGAGGACTTAACGTTTGTGGTGACCCCAGGTATGGAATGCCCAATGATTCTAGGGATGGAATGGTTGAAAAAATGGAACCCCTGGGTAAATTGGAGGACGACAGAAATCAAATTCCCGAAGGGGGACCCTATGGACTTAAAACCCCAAGGGAGGCTACCAGAATCAAGAATAGAAAAAGCATCCATAGGAGAGGAAAAAAGATTAACAGAAATACCAGAGGAATATAGGGACCTTGCTGAAGTCTTCAGTGAGGAGAGGGCGAATGAGCTTCCCCCCCACCGACCCACAGACTGTACCATTGAATTCAAGCCTGGGGCAAAACTCCCGAAGCCCAGATTATACTCCATGAGCCCAAAGGAGAAGGAGGAAATGGAAAGATTTATAAAAAAAAACCTGGAGAGAGGTTTCATTGAGCCAGCCAAGCCTAAAGTGGCTGCCCCGGTCCTTTTTAGAGAGAAGAAGGATGGCTCTTTACGTTTATGCGTGGATTATAGGGCCCTGAATACAATCAGTGAAAGCAACCTATACCCGCTGCCCCTCATGAAAGACATGCTGTCACACCTATCGAAAGGGAAAATTTTTCTAAACTAGACTTAAGGGAAGCTTACTATCGAGTGAGAATCAAGGAAGGGGACGAATGGAAGACTGCATTTAACTGCCCCATGGGGTGCTATCAATTCAAAGTCTTGCCATTTGGATTACAAGGGGGCCCTGCAGTCTTTATGCAACTAATCAATGACGTTCTAAGGGAACACCTGTTTAAGGGGGTCCTTGTTTACTTGGACGACATTCTTATCTTTACCGAAACAAAAGAAGAACACGTCAAACTTGTCAGAGCGGTTTTAAAGAAGCTGCGAGCCGCTCACCTATATGCCAAACTCTCAAAATGCGAATTCCACCAGGAAAGGATAGACTACCTAGGCTATCGCATATCCCCACAGGGCATTGAAATGGACCCAGAGAAGGTCAAAGCAGTATTAAATTGGGCACCACCCCGCACAAGAAAGCAACTACAAAGTTTCCTGGGCTTTGCAAATTTTTACCGCCAATTCATCCCCTCATTTGCACAGATAGCCTTGCCCCTCACTAACTTACTAAAAACGAAGGGAACACCCTCAGTAAAACCTAGCCAGCCACTAACATGGACAATGGAGTGCCAAGCAGCGTTTGAGAGACTAAAGAGACTTTTTTCTGCCGAACCATACTAAGGCACCCAGACATGGACAAGCCCTTCATAATACAGGCAGATGCAAGTGATGTGGCAGTGGGGGCTGTGCTATTACAAGAAAATGATGATGCAGTATTGCAACCCTGTGCATATACATCTAAGAAACTCACGGAAACAGAACAGCGCTGGCCCGTATGGGAGAAGGAGGCTTATGGGATACGTTGGGCATTACTCACGTGGCGACAGTTCCTGGAAGGCAACAAAATCCCCTTCCAGGTATGGACTGATCACAAAAATTTAGAAGCCCTGAAAACTTCCAGGAAACTCAATCCCAAACAAGCCCGCTGGTCCCAGCATTTTCACCAATTCCAATTTAAGCTCAAACATTTACCAGGAAGAAAGAACTTCCTGGCAGATGCACTATCTCGCATGCCCCAATATAACAGCGCACGAACCACAGACTCTAGACCAATAATGGCAGAGTCACAACTGGCAGCGCCAGTAACCACAAGAACCCAAGCCAAAATAAAACCACAACTGGACAGCCAAACTGGGATTGAATTCAGAAAAAGTTTGGAAACAGATGATTGGTTCCAGAAAAACAAACATGTGTGCACAATGAGAGACGGATTGCCTTGGGTAGGGGAAAAGTTATATATACCAACAACTCAAAGACTAACTTTCATGCAACTTTGCCATGACACAAAATCAGCAGGGCATTTTGGATTTGTAAAAACTTTACACTTAATTAAACGGCAATTTTGGTGGCCATCAATAAAAAAGGACATAGAAAGTTATGTTGCCAGCTGCCCAACCTGTGCATCAGCAAAGAGGTTGCAAGGGAAATCGCCAGGGCTGTTACAACCAGTGGCAAGTCCCTCAGCCCCCTGGAGGGAAATAGCCATGGATTTTATAGTGGAATTGCCTGAAAGCAATGGGAATACTGTTATCTGGACAGTCACGGACCTATTTTCCAAACAGGTGCACTTTATCCCTTGCCAAAAAATTCCCACTGCAAAGGCCTTAGCAAAACTTTTCATCCAGCACATTTACAGATTGCACGGGGCACCCCAACGCATCATCTCTGATAGGGGAGTGCAATTTACGTCTGCATTTTGGAAGGAATTTTTATCCCTTTTAGGGACCACTCAGGGATTGACATCTAGCCACCACCCTCAAGGAGATGGTCAAGCGGAACGGTGCCAGTCGGTACTTGAGCAATATTTGAGATGTTTTTTAAATTTCCAACAGAGTGATTGGACGGACTTACTTCCTTTTGCAGAAGTTGCCTACAATAATGCAGTCCACTCCAGCACAGGCTACACTCCTTTTCAAATAGCCAACGGCCAAAGTTTCAACCCTATGCCAGAGTTAACCCCAAAAGAACCAACGATCCCTTCACTGAAAGAATGGATGGAAAACCTACAAAACACCTGGCCAATAGTCAGAAAATCACTAGATGAAGCTAGGCGGGCATACAAAGCACAAGCCGATAAAAAAAGGGTTGAGCCTACACCATTCATTATAGGAGAAATGGTGTACTTATCTACAAAATACCTAAAGTCCCTACAGCCCTGTAAAAAACTTGGACCAAAATATATAGGACCTTTTCCAATTAAAAGGATCATAAATCCAGTAACAGTAGAATTAGAATTACCCAAAAACCTCAGGCAAATACACCCAATTTTTCATTGCAGCTTGCTGAAAAGAGAGCATCAGTCACCTCTACGGCCAAAAATCCCCCCCCCACCACCTCCAATCATGGTGGAGGGGGAACAACACTTCGAAATAAAAGAGATCCTTGACTCTAGGAGATATCATGGAACAACTCAGTACCTAGTTGCCTGGAAACACCTCCCTGCCTCACAAAATGAGTGGGTCCATAAACGTCACGTCAGAGCCCCGAAGCTATTGAAGAAGTTTCACACAGAGTATCCTAACAAGCCTAACTAAATTTTTTACTTGTGTTTTCTTTCAGGTGGATCTCTCTTATTGTTAAGAGGGGCCGGATGTCAGAATCCAATCATATTTCATCTTTAATTATCAAATATAGAAACTCCCAATTCTGCCTTCTTTGGATTCTGCCATAAGAGGGAGAGAAGGGGGAGAACAAAGGGGCTTTATGGCCCTCACTTCCTTCAGTAGACTTCAAAGAGCTGAATGCTGAATGTGTGTTTATTGTAACCTATTGTAACCTCAAAGCGTTAGCATCCAGAGAACATTAGCATTAACAAAGAAGAGTATTTGCCTTTCATGTAGTTATCTGAAGTCTCCATCCAGACGGAAGAAAGAAGAAACGGGGTGGAATTGTGATACTTGAAACTATCACTGGAAGGGGGGTTGATTGGGTGGGACTACTGGGGAACCCCTTAAAACCTTGAATGGGAGAGCTTGGACCCCAAGTCCTGTCTAGCATGCCTGCAACCATTTTCTCTTAATAAAGGATTCCTGTTGGAAGAATTATTCCAAGAGTTCTGTCTTCTTAAGATGCATCATCTTTTGGCCTTATTGGTAGTACAAATGGAAAAATCTTGATAAGATTCATTATGCAGAATTTAACTAATACAGAGAAACAAACCACTCTTTGCTTTCCTCCTGTGAACAGTTTTGGTCATAAAAGAGTCTGGTATGTAATAAAAAGCAGTAAATTAATTTATTGCCAGTTCTATCATTTCCAGGTTAACTAATTCTCCACCTACCATGTAATGTTTCTTCTAATGAGGCAATGCATCATTTAAACATGTGCAGTTGTCTCTTGTGGTTGACAATGGCATGTATCTTTCAAAAGATAATAATATCATTGTTTACAAAAACAAATGCCAGTTTCATGTGCTTGTTTTAAAATAATCAAAATGGATTATTTTATTATAGTTTTATTGTTTTCTGTTATACACTGTGATTGGGATTTTCTGTTATACAGTACATTCTGATTAGGATTTATAAATCTAATTGACAAATAAAGATGGGGTCATGATACGAACCAAGCTTCAACTGAACTACATATTATTTCTTTTTTTTTATTCTCTATGGTTCCCTGAATGGTTTACCATTCATATAATCTTTTGTTTCCCTTAAAGAAACTGGATTATTTCTGAGCAATTGATTTACTGTTTTACTCTTCATGAATAAAAGTGCTTTTTATGCTTACATGTATTCCCAAAGAAACTTTTTCAGAGTTTCTGCCAGAAGTTCACTGCCAAGAAGCAAACTGGAATTCTGACTCATCTGAAGCTCCCATAATTGAACGGAAGAAACTCCACCCCTAAATAGAAAAACAGTGTTGTTTGAATAAAACTTTGGCACTGCTACAAGCTGAACATGGACATGAGGTGAAAAGCAAGTATTTAGCCAGTTCAAAAATACTTAGTTGTCAATGGCTAGATATCACTCTCTTGTGCCATCATTGTTTTATAGTTTAGAGTAAAACTAGCATATCCAATGAAATATGTATGAAATTATGCTTTTTCTGGTACTTGAGAATTCTTGGAAATATTAAATAGGGAGGAAATTAAATTTTTGTTATCTAATCTTTGCTTAGACTTATACCTGCAATCAAGGGAATATGCAAAGGAGGGATGAAAGAAATGTAGGCAAGGCATTTTATGTCATTAGCTTTCAAAGAAATCAATTGTCCTAGGTATTTTCAGAGTTGAAACAGAAGTAAATCTGGCAGTAACAAGCACCTGCATTCAAAGTAGTTTCAGAAATAAAATAAAACACTTTTATAAAGTTTACCATTATTTCAGATATTATCTTGGGAGATCATTTTAACTTATTAATTGAATGGAGTAGGCAACCAGAAAGAATTTTCAGAGTCTTAAGGGAATAGAATTATAGTACAGAAATTTGTGGGAAACCTGCTATTTCTCTTTCCCTCTTTTTAAAAAATACACCTAAATTATGGATTAACTTCTTTTAGTCTCATTTTAGTGATAATTCAGCTAAAGTTGCTCTTCCATTGAAAGAACTGACCCAGTTCTGTGAAGTCTAATTCAGACTAGAGTGCTTTACAAGTAGGCAGAAGAAAATTTACTTCATACAATAGCATTTGGAAGTCCTTCACTAACCCTAGAGGAGTCTGTTCTATTATACAACTTGTAAATGAGATTATAATTTTGTGAAAAGGACTCTGATTTATTATTGTAAGATTATAAAATACTTTTAACTGTTTTGCCTAAAAAGTGGCACAAGTCAATTAGTCAATTAATCCAATATTAACACAACACTATCTAATTTGGAATGTTTGCATGAAGTTATTGATGCTCTTGTTCTAAAGAAAATAAAAGACTATAATTGATCCAAAAGTTTTATTTTTTCATTCTCTGGACAGATCATGAACTGCTCATGTACAAGTTCCAAGAAACCCAGTTAGTTGACAATATGTTTTTGTACATATGCCCACCATTTTCAAAGAGAACACCAGGAATCATTTTAAAGCCCTGAATGTTGTGAAATCTTATGGAATGAACTTTAAAAAGTTGTTAAAGATGAATGTGAAAAGAGATGTCTAAAAATGAAGAAACAGAAGAAAACAACAAAAAGGGGAAAATAATCTAGATATAAAGTTGATACATAGATATTTCTTTAGTTCTAAAGAAGCCATTTATTTTTCTCATATTAATTGAAAATGAAAAATCAAATTATAGAAATATTCATCAAAAATATCTCCATTGGTTTTGCTTTTGGGCCATTAACACACAAAGAGAGAAACATTTAAAAGACGAATATATAAATCATAACTAGACAGTATAATAAACTAAATAACAATGTGTCAAACCACCCAAATTTGGGGGAATGAAATTATCTGTTTGGACACATATAAGTAATTTTCCATCTTCTCTCTTGGTTTTTTTTTCCCCCTTCTCTCTAAAACTCCAAATTGACTGTTGAGGAAGTGCAAGACTTACCAGATATGTTTAAAATGGAAAAAAATTGGCCAGAGATCAGCAAGTAACTTTTGAAGCTTTTTCAAATGTGTTCTGTTAGGATTTTGGTTTTTGAAAAAATGCAATAAAGAAGCATAAAGATGGCAAAACTCCAGTGCTATTTTATCATGCAAATATGTAATTAATTGATTTTAAAAAACCATATTTCTAGTCATTACTGTTTCCCCCTCTCAATCCCAGTCAAGCAAAAGAGCAATTTTGATTCATCCTGGATTCCTCAATCAAGACAGCAGGTTCTAATTAGTTATATGCATTTTCTGTGGACTTGTAGATGATGACATTGATTGGGTGGAAGATCTATGGTTAGATTTCATTTTGAAATTCAAGAATTGAAACTTGTCTTCCATCTTCAGATCTAATCAGTTTGGCTTTTAAAAGCAACTTTCTGTCATGGTTCTTTTTTGACAGGTGTTGGAAAAGTCCAGGCAGAAAAATATTGGTAAAAGATGGCATTTCTGTGTCCTTCTCTTCAGCACTTCTGCCAAACCTGTAATGATATCCTGAACAAGATCATGAGTGAAACATTGACAGAAGCTGCATTGAGGACTCATCATCCAGTTATGTGAAGTTTATCCCATTTAGGCAGCAGGTCCCACAACAGTTCTCTAGAGAGAACTGGAAAAAGGGAGACATATTATGGAGAGACTACAGTCAAGGCAAGGATCAATTCCTGTCATCCATGAGGAAATGGCTTCTTGTAGTTGAAGAACACTTGACAGCTGAATGTATTCCTGCTCACAAGAGAAAATGGTAGAGAATGTAACACAGAAAATTATATAGAAATTATATAGATTGCCTACCATTTTATATTTTATTAGGTAGACCCTACTCTTTCCTTTGCATCTTGTAACAATTTATATTTAATTTGCAGATATTTTTCCCTCTGTCACGCAAATTTAGATGTAACCTATTGCCACTGTTTAAATGGTACATCAATTGTCAAGACAGGTATTGTTTCAAACAAAAACATCATTTTAGGCAAAACATCATTTTATTACAGAAAATCTTTTCAGCATGGACAGATGTACTATAGTGTCTCACTTCTTAACACGACTGTTAAGTCATTCCATATCTTAACATAGTTATATTAAATTAACATACCAATCATATTTGTCATTGTGATATTTTACCTTCTCAATATAAAAAACTATGATAGTCATAGATTCTATTGATCTTCTATTTTTATGTTTTTGATAACATCTTTGTTTTTTATTTATTAATCTTGAAACCTAATACATCAAATTCTTTTAATTTGCCCTTAATATTTAAATTCCCTTTAAAGGATCTCCTAAAACCAACACTAAGTCATCTGCAAAAACCTTTCAATTTCTTTTTTAATCTTTAATTTCTAAATTATCTCATCTTGTCTTATATCTCTACTTAATATATCAAGTGCCAAAATAAACAAGCGAGATGAGATTGGGCATTCCTGTCTTGTTCCTTTTTGTATCTCACAGAGGTTTGTTAGATCTCCATTAACAATTATTTGCACTTTCTATGAAATTGATCTTACTTATTTTATAAAGTTCTGTTGTTGTTGTTTTTTTACTTTATATGGCCACATTGTCCATTAATGCAGAAATTTCCTCTTGTAATTTCAATATCATTTCTTTTTTTTCTAATTAACATGCCAGCAAACTCAGTTTGTTTGCTTTATTTAATTCATGTTTATTTTTATTTAGCTTAGCATTAACATAGATATAGCTATAGACAGATAATTTGTTGAGAAATATTTATCTTCTCTGGAAATTTCTTTAATTCTATTTTCTTCTTTATCTCATCCAAAATAGCTTCTATTTTCTCTTGATTCTTTTTGAGTTCACTGTTATAATTTATTAAATAACTTCTAATAACAGCTTTACTTGTATCCCAAACCACTCTTAAATCAGTGGCTTTACCTAAATTATTTTTTAAAAATCCATTTAATTCCTTTTTACAGTCCTCCACTATTGCTTTTTTCCATAGCAACATTTCATTTAGTCTCCATTAAAAACAACTAGATTTTCTTTTATAAACCAAACACAGAGAATAATGATCCAAAAAGTATTTGGTAGTATCTGTTCTTTAGAAACCTTAGTAACCAAATTCTTTGAAATCCAAATCATGTATATTTTTGAAAAGGATCTATATCTATCAAAAAAGTAGATGTGCTCTCTTGAATTTGACATTTTTCTGTCTCCATATACCAACCAGCCCTATCAATCAGAATAGAATTGTAAGGGACCTTGAAGGTCTTCTAGTTCAACCTCCTGTTCAAGCAGCAGGAGATCCTATACCATTTCAGATATGTGGTTGTCCAGTCTTTTCTTAAAAATCTCCAGTGATGCAGCACTACAACTTCTGAAAGCAAATTGTTCCACTGGTTAATTGCCCTCACTGTTAGGAAGTTTCTGCTTAATTCCAGGTTCTTCTCTCCTTGATTAGTTTCCATCCATTGTTTCTTGTCTTGCTTTCTGGTGCCTTGGAAAATAAGTTGACCCCCTCTTCTTTGTGGCAGCCCCTGAAATACTGGAATACTGCTATCATGTCCCCCCCTAGTCCTTCTTTTCTTTAGATTGGCCATACCTAATTCCTGCAACCATTCTTTATATTTTTTTTTTGTCTTCAGGCCCTTAATCATCGTAGTTATTCTTTGCACTTTTTGCACATTTTACATTTTTTTGTAAAAATGGTGATCAAAACCGCATGCAGTATTCTTACTAAACTCTTACTAAGTGTTTATTGGGGATAGCAGAAGACTAATAATCATACTTTTTGTAGATCTGAAATGATGCCAAGTGAGGCACACATAGAATTATGCCGAAGATCATGCATGGGTATAGAACCAAATTTTTCTATCTTCATTTCAAAACTAGCTTGAGAAAAGCTTCACCTTTTTCATGTTCCTCTTTAGCATTCTGAGAATGATGTACTGTATTTGAATGTTCAATATTTCTTGAGAACCTTCTTCTTCCAGTTTCAAAGTCTGCAGTTTTAAGAGCTATCAGGTCATCAAAGTCTCAACTTATCCAATTTATATCTTCCTCCAAAATCAGAACACTGCTGAAGATCATTCACGTGCTCAAAGGATTTCTCTAGTCAAAGTACTTTTAGGGACCGCCTTTCTTTTTCTTTCCTTTTTCATAATTGTTATGATTATTAATTTTAAAATCAAAACATTAATGCTGTTCAGGGTACTTGTATTTTCTTCTTATTATTAACATAATTTTATAGAACAATGAAATTATTTCAAAAAAGGAGTGGATTTCTTAAAATCTGTTTACAAAAGAAAATTTTCAGCCCTGTAGAGAACCTGTCTCTCATTGCAGACTGGTTTTCAATTTCCCATGTGGATGTTAGAGCAGATGGGAGGAAAAATTCATTCATAAGATTACAAGGCTGATTTGCAAGCTTTCCAATGCTTAATTGGATACCAGTATGTAAGAAAGCTGTATCAAATTTGCTGGACAAACTTTTTAAAAGTATAATCTGACTGCAGTGGTGTTTTAGGTAGTCTTTTTTGTATTCATTCTGAAAGATGCAAGTATTCTATAAATTGCTAAAGAAAATTTGTGCCTTTTAGCAATACCCCAATCAAGAAACTGCCACAGAGCCAATGGCCCAACAAAGAATCACTAAGACTGCCCCACCCACCCAGACAGGCAAGACACCGGAATATAAACTGACAGCAAACAGCACTCCTTACTAGCACTGATGTTACCTAGTTAGAGTAATAAAACGTCTGCAAGAAAACAAGCAAGGTCAGAGAGCACCAAGGACCCCTCACAAATTGTGTCTGCTTAACAAAACTCAGAAATTTCGTCAACAAAGGAAAGGAGAATATTTGCAGCTCAAGTCAAACTATGGAGTCCTTGGTGCTCTCTCAACTTGGAGGCTTGCTTGCAGACATTTCATTACCTGACTAGGTAACAGTATCAGTGCTAGTGAATGTGGCATTAGCTCCCTGTTTATATATAGTTGCTTACCCTTGGTGAAGTATGATTTTCTACTTGGTAGTTCCTTGATTAGGGTACAGTTTTTGGCTACAGATATAGGAAAATTGATGGTTGCTAATTTTGGAGATAACTACTCTCTTTTTCTCTCTCTCTCTCTCTCTGTATGTACGTAAGATTTTTTTAAAACGAAGATGAAAACCAATACAAATTAATATAAATTAAGAAAAAATAAAATAAAAAGAAAGCTAAAAGTACCAAAAAAGAAAACATAGAAAAAAAGATGCAAAATAATAGCTTTCAATCTTTCTCACAGCAGTTATAAGTACATTATAATTTTTCTCATTATTCTATGGTTATGGCACAACTTTCTTCTTTCTATAATCTAACCTGTCTAGATTATAAATCATAACTTCATTTTTCTGTTATATGCAAAAGTCCATAAGGTATTTCCAGTAAGCAATAAATATAGATATTATCTTTTCAAATTATTCCATTTAGCTACCACCTCAGCAAAGTTCCATTATCTTCACCAACCAGTCTTCTATTATGGCTGGTGCTAAATCTTTTCATCTTTGTGCATACAACAATCTTGCTGAAGTTATCATGTACAAAAATAAAATTCCATGACTTTTTTTGAGCTCTTTGTCCGTCAATTCCAAAATAAAATTCTTTAGTGTCTAAACAGCTTTTTAATATACAGTAAGTTTGGGAATGGAGGTGAGATAATTCTCTCTCTCTCTCTCTCTCTCTCTCTCTCTCTCTCTCTCTCTCTCATAATTGATTTAATTTCCCAGGTTGCAATTGGAATACAGTTATTTTTTACATGTTTACAAGAATTTTCAAGTATGTTGTGGTTCATCTATTCTGTTCTGCAAATCACTGCTAGGAATGAAAATTATGTCTAGGAATATTCACAACCTATTTATATAGCTATTTATTCAACTCATTCAATTAAAGAGAATTTTGTCTTTCATATATTGATTAGATAAAGAATGTTGTTCACAAAGAACTACCAACTTGTGCAAATGCCTGCTCTCAAGTCATCATCCTTCTAGCTAATTCAGCCATGTTTTGATTCACATTCAAACTCTGCTGAATTTTACTGTCAGCCTAAATCCTTGACATTTTCTTTGATAAGGATTTGATAAAGGGCCAACAATGAAATGAAATGCCTAGGAAAATGCTAAAACAGGACTGTATAATTGTAAATATTGAATTGGTTAAGAAAATATACTGAAGAATGCCAGTGAGCTGTGCAAAAGCTTCCAGGCAGTAGTGTTTTATTTATGTAATGAACATTCATTCTATTCTTTTACCTGTATAAACTATATATAAAACAGACATAAGGAATTATTTAAAAATCTAGCCCTGATCAATATTTTAAAGAAATATTAATAAAGAGAGGCCAAATGTAAAAGTTAGAAATTCAAATTTTATTGATTTTATTTCAAAGGCATTTAAGGCAATTTTATGCTTAAACAATGATAAGCATACTCTTAAACTCTTTCCGTAATTTGTTGTTTGTTCTGATTACTTTTCATGCAAGTTGCTGA
Source organism: Crotalus tigris (assembly GCF_016545835.1). Taxonomy (NCBI): domain Eukaryota; kingdom Metazoa; phylum Chordata; class Lepidosauria; order Squamata; family Viperidae; genus Crotalus; species Crotalus tigris. Next base: position 1,642,410 of record NW_024100518.1, on the reverse strand, counting down.
TTCTCTACATTTTCTCAATACAAAGTTTGCTTAATTGACTTTTGAACATACACACACACACACACACACACACACATATATATACACATACATACATACATACATACATGCATACTAAAATGTGCTGTATCAATAAATTAATGGATTTATTTCAGTTAAAATTATACTCCTATGACTATTGTGAATCTGTGTTTTGTTAGCCACAAATAAATTATTTCCAAATTCACCAGCAGCTGAATCACAGAGAGATCAAGAAATGTTATTGTTCTGGGGTACCTAAAGTTTTTGAGAATGCATGAAAAGTAGTGTGTGAACATGTTGGTATATCTCCACAAGTATGGCCCTTGAGGCTCATAAGCAGCAAACATCAACAGAGATAACCAATTAAAAAATTTTAAGCTATTCCAATCCTTCTTTTCAACGACCTGCTTTAAAAACCTCAATGTCATGGTTCACTGCAGAAGTGAAATCCTCCATCTGATCTATCAGAGTTATAAAAGCAGAACCTTGTTAGTCAAACAGAGAAGAAAGCTTAGGGGAAAGGAATTAATGCCTGGGTGCATGTTGAATATCAGCCCTGAACAGAGTAGAGTAGAATGAAACAAACAACAACAATACCACACTCAATCCATGAGCTTCAATTTTGTTGTCTCAAATTGCATACAATTGAAAAGCAATACAATATTTCCCAATACTTCCTCTTAGTTTATTCTAAGGAGTTGTTGTTCAGTTCTCAGTCTCTTACTGTCCCCAGGGAGCATGATCTATGATCACAATGGCTATAAATAAGAAGAGTTGTCATCCAGGACAGACTGAGGGGAAGGCTGATGTAGAAGCTCTTGGACTGGACATATGTGATTTAGCTAGAGAAGGAAAAGCTGAAAAAACTTTGTCCCGGCCTTTCTTGTCATTTCCGATTCACAATTGCCTTGAGAAATAAATCAGCCAATGGGAGGATCCAGGAAAAAATAATTAAGGATAGAGAAAGATCAGTCTGGCACTTTATGTCAAGCAATGAAAATGTGGGACATTCGTTTCATCTTCTTCCAAAGTAATATTTTAAGAAGCTTTGTAAGCTTTTCTGTCCCTGAATCTGTTCCTTTTTTGTTGCATTATTCTGGGTTCCTTTTTTGGACCATAAACAGCAGAATAAAAATGGCTCAAATTAAAAAACATGCAGTAGTTAAAGCTGATGGGAGCCAGCGAAAAGGTTAAGTGGGTGATTTTGATCTTTTCTCAGCATCCCTCTGGACTATATTTGGATTGATGCACAAAACCAAACCAAACAAAATAATCTGTCTTCCACTCGACTAACTCCTGCATTCAACTTGAAAGTGAAAAGCTAAGATAAAGCATTAGGATTAGTTCTTGGCACTGAGACTGTTGAAATACAGCACTTAGTCAAAGCATTGGAATAAGGGCCATTAAATTACTAACCAAGACAGTTCTACCACTCAGACATATAAACATCAAAAGAAAAAAAGAAAAAAAAAGGAAAAAAGACCCTCAAACCTAAAAATAGAAACTTTCCCTACATTCCAGAGATTATCTGACTGTCTTAAATTCCACAAGTCAGTGATAAAGTTAATCTATATGAAAGCCTTGCCAAATCTTACATTCATCTTGTTCTCCAAGTATCTTAGATCCAGTGAAAAGTAAAATAGTGCAAAGAGAAACTTTAAGGTAAGGTTAAAATTCCCAAAGAAGATCCTCTAAAAACTTTGCTAGTTTCTAGTCAAGGGGAGGGAGGAATCACTCTGACAAAATACTACCTTGCATCATCAGAAGGGAAATATCAATTGTCTGACTATTAATTTAAGACTAGGTTCATACAGTTCACTCAGCTTTGGATTGCTTATCTACGGTTTATTGAACAGACCACAATGGGTTCATACATAATGCTAAAATACTATCTATAATTTGCAAACTTCAATGATGCATTCACAGTAAATGCAAAGCCACAAATATGCAAAGCATAACATGACATGACTTAGTGTTTATACATTCCCAGACTTAGAAGCACAATTTCTTTGGAAAAAAATTACAATCCTTACTCTTTAATTCAATAATTCCTTCAGACTCTTCAAAGACTCAACAGTTGCCTGTATTATAGACTTGGATACTTTCTTTCTAGGTCTAGGTCAGGGGTCCCCAACCCCCTGACTGTGGACCAGTACCAGGCCGTGGCATGCCAACAACCGGGCCACACAAATAAATAAAGCCCCATCCATGGGATGCAGGCAACACAGAACACCACACACTTTCCAGCCTATGGAAAAACCTTTCTCCACATAACCGGTCCCTGATGCCCAAAAGATTGGGGACCTCTGTTTTAGATGATCGTCAGTGAAATTACATCTCCTATCTATTATTGCTCAAGGTAAAGGATTTCTTGTGCTCTGAGAACAAGAGAAGATTGAGGTATGATATTCTGCATTGTTTTAATCAATGCAAATGAAAGCAAGCAAGGCTGTTAGAAGGGCAGATTAGGTGACTGAGATTTGTTCTTTTATGTACTGTATGTTTCAAAATCTTAACCAAAATTAGCACCTTCTTTACATCTGCAGAAGTTAATTCAAAGAATCCCAGGTGATGTTTTCCTTCTCAGTCTCTGTTATTACATTTCATTTTTTTTCCAGTTAAAAGGAGTTGTTTATTTTAGTGGGTATGGCATTTTACTCAGCTGTCTACTCCAAAATATTCAGAGTCCTCCTTAAAAAATATAATGAATGAAACAGTTATTGTATTTTCTCAGAGGAAAAGGACTGGGTAAGGAAATCTAGAACACTGGAGCTTTGAGAGTTCAATTACAGATTCTTACCAGGTTGCCCCAAGGTTGTTTTTTCAAAAGGCAACTGGACTTTCTTGTTTCTATAGCAACAACAACAACAACAACAACAACAACAACAACAACAACAATAATAATAATAATAATAATAATAATAATAATAATAATGTTGGAAGGGACCTTGGAGGTCTTCTAGTCCAACCCCCTGCTCAGGCAGGAAACCCTTTACTATACCTGTGCATTTGGTTTTTCTTGCCTAAATGTAGAACCTTACTTTTTCACCACTGAATTTCATTTTGTTAGATAGTGCCCTATATTCAAGTCTGTCCAGATCTTCCTATATCCTAAGCCTATCTTCTGGAGTGTTGGCTATTTCTGCCAGCTTGGTGTCGACTGCAAATCTGATGAGTTCCCCATCTATCCCCTCATCCAAATCATTGATGAAGATGTTGAAGAACACTTGGCCCTGAACAGAGCCCTGGGGCACCCCACTGCACACTTCCATGTAGATGCAATTCCTTTGAGGACCACACAGTACAGCCGGTACTTTTCTTTGAAGACATTTCACTCCTCTTCCTAAAAGCTTCTTCAGCTTCTGACTGGATTGTGGGAAATGGAAGGATTTATATTCCTTGCACACAGCTGGTCATTTGCATTATTTTAGAGAGTTGTTGAGGCTACTTGGAGGTTTGTCTGTGTCCTCCAGGTCACCTGAGTAGTGCAAATGGGTGTGGAGCCTTCATGGAACTGCTGAAAGGACTGTGTTGTGGAGCTGTGCTTTCTGCAGGATGTGTTCTATCCTGTGTCCCTTCACTGCTGAACACCAGTGCAGGTTGTTGGAGATGAGTCTGTATTGTCTGTATCTCAAACTGAAGTGCAAATGGTTCCTGTAGTCTGCATATTTTCTGGAAATCTGTTCATACTCCCACATTCTTGCACACAGACACAGACAAACCTCCAAGTGGCCTCAACAACTCTATAAAAATGCAAATGACCATCTGTCTGCAAGGAATATAAATCCTTCCATTCCCCACCATCCAGTTAGAGCTGAAGAAGCTTCTTGGATGAAAAATGAAACGTCTTCAAAGAAAAACAAGAAAATCCAGTTGCCTCTTGAAAAAAGCACCTTTGGGATAACCATGACCTGGATGACTGAGGGTATCCATAGATATTCCTACCAAGTTGTCATCAGAAGGTATGCCAGGACTGGGATGAGAAACATCTCTTAACTTCCCATTAATCTTTAGGAGCATGTTCAAGCCTAGAAAAACATATCCATAATCTGCCTCAAGTCAAATGATATTCACAGTGACCACACAGATAATCCATATTGATTTCTTGAGAAAATTACAGAAGGGGTTTATTATTAATTTCTTCTATGAAGCTTGTTTTGAGTTTGTAGTCTACAGTTCTGGCATTTCCTAGTGTTCTTCCAAGTAGAGTCTACAACAACTGATGAGGGTACAAAAATTGTGATGGATAGATGGAAGGAAGGAAGGAAGGAAGGAAGGAAGGAAGGAAGGAAGGAAGGAAGGGAGGGAGGGAGGGAGGGAGGGAGGGAGGAAGGAAGGAAGGAAGGAAGGAAGGAAGGAAGGAAGGAAGGAAGGAAGGGAGGAAGGAAGGAAGGAAGGAAGGAAGACTTAAACATAGAGGGGCTAAAAATTCTATAGCTGTTAATGTTCTCTTCTGTTGTGACATAGGCATGTATTGTGCTCCTTTCCACCTTGCATCATTGCTTGTGCACAATTTTCACTTCAGTCTGACAAGATACTACCCATCTCTGTAGGGCCTCTTTATTATTACATCTGCAGGACATAAGTGGGTGTCATAGAACCAGGCAAATAGAAAACTTGCCACCCCTAAAAAGTACCCCAAATCCATCAACTGATGCATCCCATACTTTACTGCATGAACTGACAGATTCTGAACCATCCAGATTTTTTTTATTTTTTTATTTTATAACCATCCAGATTTTTATTATTATTATAGACTTTTAAAAAAAATGTTCATCATTTAACTGTGCACAACATTTCTCGAAGAACATTTTAGAAATGTAAATTAGCCTATTCCCTCTGGCTAAAGAAGTCCATTGTGGAGTAAAATGATGTGCATGGAAAAAAATTATCTACAGGACAACATTAAAATGCCCAAGACTTCCTTTCTTGAATGCAAAAATGTTTTTTGTCATAACCTCAGTTTCATGTCCCTTTCTGCCTAATTGAAATAAAAGTTAACAATTACAGTATTGCATTGTGACTATAATAAAGTATAACCCCTTCCCACATCATTTGTGAGCTTTGACAACTAGCTAATGAGATTTGGGTAGAAGAATTTCACGACTGGGAAAGGAGACAGCTATAGAATTTAAGTGGAATTTGGAATTTGGAAAACATATCCTTCACAATCTAAAGAGGGAATAACTTTTCTCCATGTCATGGAGGAGCCACAGCCTGGCATGTTAAAAGACAAACTACAGTAAGTAGTAGGGTAGACCAAAGTTCACTTTTGCAAGAGTTTGGGGGCTCAGCTGAGTTCCAACTCTGTTAAAAACTTGTATTTTGCCTTTTGCAACAAGCTGGAAAAAAGTTCTATCCATCCAGTTATCTTGATTCCAAGTCCACAGACATATTTACATAATACAATAAGAAATTGTATATTAAAATCTTCAAGTTTTTCTATCCAGCAAGGAAACCCCAATTCCTTCCCAAGGGTGCTGCAAAGGTATAGTGCTCAGTACAGTTTATAGTCACTATTTACATGATTATCTATCTCAAACATAGAGATTTTGTAATGACCATTCATTGTGTGTGCTACAGATATTAATAGCCTATTTTCAATTACTCTGGAATTTAGCAGCCATTTCCCCCTTCCAATGTTGTACTGCAGGTAAATATTTAATTGACACAATCAAAATTGATACTTTATCCATCATGCTACACTTTATAAAAACTTCTGAAATAAAGGATTAAAAAAGATGATTTTTGTTATTGTTATTAATATCGTAGTTGGCTTTATTTACTCTTAGTGTGAATGTTGGTTGACCCCCAACCTTTGAACACATTCTCAATGTCCTGTCTTCATATGTAGGTCCTACTTGAATAATGCTTCGACAAATATATCAGTTTCTGGTTGAATGTTTAAATTAGTGTCTTTTAAAATTAGCAGCGAAGGAGGTGTGGACTTCAAATCCCAAAATTTCCCAGCCAGCCTGTATTCTGGGAGCTGAGGTCTACAGATCTTATAGTTGTCAGTCTTGAAAAAATGGTTTAAAGCAAAGGTTTGAACTATGGTTCTGCCTATGAGCGTGGGGATTTATGGTAGATCTGGCTATGTTGATTTTTAAGTATGAAGATTATTTTGTATAAGCCAGACTGGTGTTTGAGAATAGAATAGAATAGAATAGAATAGAATAGAATAGAATAGAATAGAATAGAATAGAATAGAATAGAATAGAATAGAATTCTTTATTGACCAAGTGTGACTGGACACACAAGGAATTTGTCTCCAGTACATAAGTTCTCAGTGTACATAGAAGCAACAAATGATAAATTATGATTATAATCATAAAAATTAATCATCATAAATCATAAGATACAACTCAGTGATGGTCATAGGATACTAAATAAGTGTAATATATTTTTAACATTTTTATTTATTGTATTGACTTGATGTTTTTCCCAATTTTTTAAATTGTTTATGAACTGTCAGAGTCTCATATGGAGATTGATGGCTACATATTTTTATAGATAAATAAATAAGTAAATATGTCTTGTTTTATAAATTAAGCAGAGCAGGATGCTTTTAATAGTTAATAGTTGAATCAGTGACCAACAGGAAATCAAGGGGCTAGTAGCTAGACTGGGAAGTTTTTTTAAAAAAATCAGAAAGCAGTCATAAACCATACTGTTACCAAAATAAAAACAAAAATTGTATGGAAAATGCAACTTGAAAGAGTATTATAGTAGCTATTGTCTCATATAGACAAATATTTTTTAAAAAATTTTTAAAAGTCATGGAAATCATTATTTTTCTTCAAATAATCTAGTCTTCCTATGACCTGGATTCAGTAGACCCTTTCCAACACCCTTTTCTTATTAGTCCCACTTTAGATCCCTCAAAAACTAAATCATCCCTCAGGAAAAAACAACTCTCTCAGTATTTTAAGGAATGATTTTGGACCTCAACTGTCAATTTCCTTTTCTGTGTTCAGCCTCTTAAGCTGACCTCAGAGCTGACTTATAAATGTCTATACCAGGGGTAGGCAACCTTGGCTCTTTTATGACTTGTGGACCAACTCCCAGAATTCCTGAGCCAGCCATTCTGGGAGTTGAAGTCCACGAATCATAAAAGAGCCAAGGTTGCCTATCCCTGATCTATACTACATCACATAACTGCTTATAGCTGCTCTTTGCTCCTTCTAAAAGGCTTTGTGTTGCATCAATCCAACTGTTGTCCTTAGAAGAATGAGCAGAAAACAACATCCCACAAAGGAGCTTCATTCAAGCAACAAGACTTTTTTTTCTCCTTTTCCTGCAAATCCCACGTTGTCTCCAATTTGCTTTATGAGTTTCTGATGGCTCCCAAAGAGCTACAAATCTGTTCTTTCCTCTCTCAATGATGAAAACTACTAATTGGATGCTGCCTTTTGTAATTACATTCAGAGAGAGCTCTGCCAGTGATAGCCGCCCAGCATTGGAACTTCCCACTGACTATATGTATAATTTGGCACTAATTCATAATTTCTGGATGCCAAGTCACATCTTTTAACTGGGCATCCTCTTTGTTAGAGAGATACCTGATTTTTCTTTCAGGAGCTCAGAACTTTTCAATTCTTTTGAACTCTGTACAATAGCTTGAGTTGGGAGATAAGGTCTATCACTCCAACTCACTTCATGGCTAAGTGTGGCTGCAAACCAGAGTACCCCTGCTCCTAAATTCAAGACTTTAATCTTTGCATCACTAATTCTGCATTTGAATGACTTATCTTTATATCTGAAATCAGAATGCAGAAATGAATACATCTTCATTGCTACATTTGATGAAGAATCAGCTGTTGTTTTTATGAGCATGCTTGGGATCTATTATTGGTTGGTTGGTTGGTTGGTTGGTTGGTTGGTTGGTTAGTTGATCAGTACTTTATAGTGTCATATTTTGCTCATGTACTAAATGGTGTTAAAGCAAGATTTTAAATACATAAATGGGTATGCTGGGGGGAAAGTCAGGAAGCAACAGGAAAAGAAAAGGCAAAATCTCCTATGAATAGAATAGAATAAAGCTAGAAGGGACCTTGGAGGTCTTCTAGTCCAACTCCCTGCTCAAGCAGGAGAACCTATACCATCTCAGACAAGTGACAGTCTAGCCTCTTTTTAAAAATCTCCAGTGATGGAGCGCCCACAATTTCTGGGGGCAAGCTATTCCACTGGTTAATTGTCCTCTCTGTCAGGAAGTTTCTCCTTAATTCCAAGTTGCTTCTCTCTTTGATCAGTTTCCAACCATTGTTTCTTGTCCTGTCCTCTGGTGCTTTGGTAAATAACATGATCCCCCTCTTTTTTGTGGCAGCCCCTCAAATACTGGAATACTGCTATCATGCATATGAAAGATCTTGCCTTGCACTGATAAAAGTAATACCTGAGGAAGGGAACCTGTATTTGTATCTATGTAATGTCCAGCATTTATTATATTTATGCAAAATCATTTATCAAACTGATTTGGGAAGCTACTGTTCAAAGAATGATCTTTTCCAGATAATCCCAGGGATAGTTACTATTTTTTTTTTACAATTTAGTCTTATATTCATTAGATCCAAGTCAATAAGTATGTGTAGGAGTGGGAAAGGAAGGTGGGGACCAGTATTACTCATAGATAGGGAATCTTGTCCCCTGAAGAAAAATGAACAAATTTATCTGTTAAAGAGGAAATGGATGCAGTCAGCTTTGCAAATTCTGAAAGAAAATAAAAAAAGTAGCCACAATTAGAATAGTGTGTGGGATCTTAGCTGTCTTTCTACCAAGGGTACAATATCAATAGCATTAAGCATATTTTAAGATAACTCTTTGCCTCTTTCTTACCCTCACCCCATTGTTTTCCAATTATAATGAGCTGCATTAAAATTATCTGCAAAATTTCTTATTTTAGTAGCTAACCCTGTCCAATAATATATTCAATATTTTTTCATAATGATACAGAAGGGAATGTATGAATCTAACCAATTGGTTCCCTTTACACCCTCAAATCCTTCATATTTAGAATAATTTCCTGCTGTTTCTCACTTTCTGAATATGCACACACATGGGAATAATATAATCTCAAAGACAGTGAGAGTATTCAAATTCAAATTGTATTTTAACTACAGTTCACAACCAGCAAGATAAAAAAATAAAAATTAACAACTAAAGACCAAATACAAACAGATCAGTCATAGGAAACCAAAAACTCTAGACTTAAAACCAGAGTAAGGAAGAAAAAAATAGTGTAAAACAATATAAAGGATAAACTTCTTTAAAAAAACAACAACAGTAGGATAAATACAATAGGATAAATGAATAAAGAAACCTCATAGAAATTGGGCTATTGTTGAAGAATGATAACTATATGACTGCACATATACATCAAGTTATTGTGCTGATAAAATGCCATCAAGTGGAATTAATGGGGCCAGAAAGCAGGCATTGAAGCTTAAACAGAAAGTCAGCAAATGCAGATCTTTGCCTCCAGTGGAAGCATACTCACTTCCATGAGGATTAAAGCATATGAAGCACAGCATGGAACATTGAAGAGTGCTTTTAAGAAACTAGACTAAGAAATGTTTAAGGACTTTAAATCATTGTAGGTACATATCTGTGAAGGTGAGAATGTGAATACAAATATTAGTGAAAGTTCCTGAGTGTGCTCTTGATATTCTTGACACTCACTGACAGGTCCGGTGGATATTCTCATGGATACTCTCAAAATGAAAGAATGAAGTAGTTTTAGATAGGTCCCTGTTTCTTTGTTCTGTTCTGTTTCCTTGCCAAAAAGGCAATTTGAATGTACATAGTAAAAATATCTCTTCCCCCCCCCCTCTTTCTCTGTGTGCATGTGTGTACTGTATGTGTGTGTGTATGTGTGTATGTGTATGTGTCTATGTCTATATCTATACTGTATATCTATGTCTATATATACTGTATGTGTACACACACACCTACAAACAAATATCCTTTTCCTTTAGAACTATAAAATTTGATGTAGAAATAGATATGTAATATATGAATCACATATATTTTACAAATGAAATTAATACAAATATAATACAATGTACTAAGACAAAAATGAGATAATGGCTGATTATTTTGTCCTCTTAAACCTGGGCCAAAATTTCTTGTTTTTATTTTTATATCATGTACATTTATTTAAAGTGGATGGACTTCAATACATTTTCCAGCTATATCAGTTTTCTTTATCTTTAAGACACAGATTATATGCAGTTCCTAAAATTTCCTGGGCTTTCAATCTTTGTGTTTGGATTTTCTGGCCAGAAATACTCTCACATTGCAAGAAATGCCTTTTTTCAAGATTATCTAGGATTATTCCTCTATTTATAATATTAGAATTAAAATTAGGAGTTGAGAGGCTAAAAAATCCAGATAATAGACAGACAGATGATAGATAGATAGATAGATAGATAGATAGATAGATAGATAGATAGATAGATAGATAGATAGATAGATAGACAGACAGACAGACAGACAGACAGACAGACAGACAGACAGACAGACAGATGATATTAGGCAGACATGGATGACTAAAAACAACTTACAGACAGACAGACAGTTCCATTAAACTAGACAGCAATTATTATAAATTATTATCTGCAATGCAGTAAAAAAGCCATATTTTCAACACCATTTTCAAAAAGAGAAATAAAAGAAACAGTAGCGTTCTTGACAAAGCTAAGTAGCCAGGTAGATGGAGCTCAGGCTATTCTTGTATTATATGATTTCTACATGCTGTTTTTACATCAGGCTGACTACTCCATTCTGCACTCATTATAATTTGAAGTTCCTTTATGTCCCTTTGGTGACAAGAACAAATAACAAATACTGCTTGGCATCATAATACTTTGAAACCCTGCTAAAAATCTACTGGACTAGAATGACCCTTTGTGATTGACCCTTCCCTCATGATTCTTATTATTTGCTCTTAGTTCTTTATATCCTTGGATGATCAAGCACCATCTTCTTTCCCTTAATTAGTAAGAATCATTCATATGATTGATTCAAGATAAAAAAGGAAGAGGCAGAGTCCAATGGTACCAAGATAGCAGCATGAAGAATTCAAAATTCAAATAACCTTATTGCAATCTTAACCAGCCAAAAAAATGAAAAAAAAGTATGATTCACCATCAAGATTCACTCCAGAGTTTTGTTTCTTTAAAAAAAAAAAAAAAACCTCAAAGATTACTATCCTGAGGTAATATTTTGCCATGAAGGCTGAAGTTTGTATGGGTAGATCTATCGCCATCCAGCTATAAGCAATGACCTCGCCTTCCATTAACTTCCAGCAGAGATTTCTGAAGTTTATTCTTGCCTTGAGAGGGAAGCAGATAAATCTTGGATTTATGTATAGAAAGTAAAAAGTTAAATAGCAAGTTGTTGGAGTTTTTTTATGTGACAGAAGATGGACAATCCTATAATCCACCAAGCATTATGTTTTTTTCCTTCTGATTTTTTCCTTGTGTTTTTTAATGGGTAAACCTGAAGGCTTGATTGTTTGACTGTAGATTATGTATCATAAAGCTGGTGCTGATATTTAAAGACAATAATTTTTTTACATATTTTTTTCCAGTATGGTCTTTTCCCAAGTCTTGTCTTTCAGGTCTTCCAATGGTGCATGCATCATTGCTATAATCAAGTATATCTGCGTTGCTGTTGCTGGCATCTTTTTCCTTCCACCTTTCTCAATAGTACAACTTTCTCTGAGCTAGGTTGCGGCATAATGTGTCCAAAATTTGATAATGTGACCTTGGGTCAGAATTCAAGATTGATTAATTCTATGGTTACTTTTCTAGGCTATCAATACCAGTAGTCCTCAAGGTATGAACCTAATGGAGCCCAGCCACTAGGCTTGTAAGTCAAAAAACTCATCAAATGAATCAGACCTAATTTTACAATTTTTTAAAATCAAATTCATTAATTAAATCAAATGAATTGTTAAATGAACCGATAGCTGCCATGTTAACTGAACTGGGAGGGTTCAGGAACTAAATTACTTCCAAGCAGGACTTGTAGCCATTGGTTATTTTTAAAAAAAAACAACTGCTACTAGCCAGCTCAAGTGCCTTTAGCTGGGGGGGGGGGAACCAAGCCGTTGCTTAAAAAAAAAAAACTTGCTAGCTTAAGAGTCTTCAGCCAGGCACCCAGAGGGAGATTGGGGAAGGGATTTGCAGAACTCTCAGCTTACAACAGTAACAGAGATGGAAGGACCTTGAGGTTATCTAGTCCAGAGCTCACCAACCTTTCCAGGTTGGCAGCCCAGAGAGAAAGGGAGGGAAATGTGTGTGCATGTACGCATGCGCAAATGGGCACATGCATGGCAGTGACACTAGCGTGTATGCATGCACAAGCAGACCACGTACACCCACAGCAGTGCTAGCAGCAGCTCTGGCACGTGTGCACATGTGCAAGCAGGCTGTTAGCATCCACACATGAGTGCAAACGGGCCACTAGTGCCCATGTGATTCTGATTGTTGTACTTGTTGTGATTAGTTTGGTCTTCTTTACTTTCATTACTGCAGCTTCCAGGTCATTTATTCTCAAGTATCAGAGTAGTGTCATCAGCATAGCAACAAGTTATTAATTTTTCTTCCTCCAGTTTTTAAAACCACTGTCATCTTTTAATCCAGCTTTCCTCTCTCTATATTTAGGGTTTAGGCTGAATTATTAAGGAGAGATTAGACAATCTCATTTCATCTGTAACTTATCTGTTTTGACATGTTCTATCTGAACTGTGTCTTCCTGACCTGTACATAAATTTTGTATGAGGACAGTAGATTTTCTGGGATTTATATTCCACAGATATATGGTCAATTAAACACATATCAACTTTTTTTTTCACTTTCTCAAATGTTCAGCATGCATCTGAGTAACATGTAACATGTCTTTTTCTCAATTTTTTTCTATAATTAACTTGAACACATGGTATCTTTCTTTCCATGTAGGGGTATAATCTGTACTGGAATTCTTTAGATAGTGTGTGAAATTAAGAATATTGAACAATAGTTTGCATATTCTGTTAAATCTTTTTCTTTAGTATTGTTATATAGATTGACCTCTTCAAATCTATTGGCCATTGTATCTTTCTCCAGATTTCCTGGCATAGTTTGGTTAGAAACTTTATTGATTCTTCTTCTGTTACTTGTTATATTTCTATATATATTCAATCAATTTCTGTAGCCTTTTAATTTGATAATGACCTCAAAGTCGATTTGTCTTGGTCTTCTTATACTGGAACTTCTTGTAAATATCTTCTAATGTATTTTGGGTGTTGATTTTCATACTTTTTCTTTCTTTCCATCCATCTTCAATGACTTTGTAATACTCTTTCTTTTTTTTTTAACAGCTCTCTTAAATTCTTTGTTAAGCTCCTTGCTGAGAGCTTTGTCTTTCCTGGCTATGATTTCTCTTGGCAATCTCCACTGCCAAGATTAGGACTTCAGAGCAATTCCTGATCTTCTTGAAAATTGTGGGTGCACGTTCAAGATTATATTATGAAAACTCATTGTCTTTGTTCTACTTTACCTTGACTTGACTTGGAACTTGAATATGAGCAGTTTCTGATCTGTTACAGTCAACCCCTGGCCTTGATTGGCTGGGTCGGACCATGTGGTGTGGAAGCCGATGGTGGTGGTGGGAGATACATAAACATGGAAGCCATCTTTCATGAGAGGGTGAGTGAGTCTTTTGCCTTCCCTCACAGAAGATGTGAGATTAAAAAGAGGCAAAGTGAGAGGAAAGAAAGGCGGCTGGCGTGGAAGCTTGCCCAACAGCGAAACCTTGCTGTTTCAGTTCCTTGGGTAGTTCAAAGGCTGGGATGCCTACAAAAATCTCTTTTTAGTCTTTTATACTTTATATTCAAACTGCAGAGGAGAAGAATAAGAATAAAGCCAATGTCTTGTGATTTGGAGGTATTATTATTAATAATAATATATATTAATTATGTATTGGCCAGATGTAAATGTAGACCTAATCAGATCTATTTATTAAATTGGGTTTAACTTAAACATAAATTAAAAATAATCTGAATTTTTCCACCTTGTTTGACAACTTCTTACAAATAATTCAATCTTTTACAAGCAACCAAATTTTGTTTTATTGGGCCAATTTCATTCCACATAGAAAGCTGGCATTTCCACTCATTAAACTAAATGGGTATAGCAATGGTAAATGTCCCCAAAGGTTAATAAAATGCCTTCTTGTAATTTAAAGCCACACAGTGCATGGTAACATTAATAGTATTAACTTACCTTGAACAAAATCCTAGTCTTTTAGATACACTAAAAATTGAAGAGATTTTTTTTTCAACTACAAAGGTAAACCTTGTAGGGTAGGCAAAGCGGTTGTATGACGTGTGTGAGTTCCAGTACCTTTTTCTTTACCAAAAAAACAAAAGCACTGGTCTGTAGTAATATTATAGCCAGAATGATTTATGCGTACTCCAGTAGAATGTATTGTGAATTATGACATCATGTCTTAATTATCAACTCCTGAAAAGCAACAGTAGAAATGAACTATTTATCCAGTTCACGCTTCTGTACTTTCCAAATGCACTTGATTTGCCTCTGTATAAGAAATAATATTGGACTGGATAGATCCTTGATTTCACTCATTAAGGTTCTTCTACTTGTATTCATATGGACTGGTTCACTAGTTTATCCCTTTAGGATAAAAAAAAACTAGTTAAAATGCTTTGAACAAACTGTAGACAGCTAAAAGTTGATGCCCAGATGATATGCAATTACCAAAATCAAAACTGTAACAAGTTTTAGCTTCATGCATAAAGTAATAGAATTTCACCAGTGTAATTTTGGGTGATGATTTGCATTCATAGCAACAATTATCTGAAATGCCCACTTATGTGTCAGGAATTTCTAAAAAAAAAAAAACCCTACCACTGCAGGCTACATTTTTCCCCAAATCTAATTAAAATTGATAGAATTATCCACATTAGAAGTCTAATAATTGGATCTTCTGCATATATATTTGTTTATTTAAAACAAATATTTTACTGGTTCTGTTGCCTAGCTACAGTTTATGTTACCTAAGACTTAGTTGAAAAATAATAATAAATAAGGTAGGTAGGTGGACACCCAATGAATGGACTTTTATTCACAGAATGTTTCTATACCTCTTTTATTAGACATAAAAATAAGTTGAAGTTGGAGAATTAAAGTCTGTGTTTGCCAGATACAAGACTAAATGAAGCTAAATTTAATGGGAATGAATATGTAGGCAATGCACTCCTATAGCATTATGATAATTTTATTTGTAAACAAATGTGAAATCTTCATGATATGTAGGGAAATCTCTGCATTAAAAAGAAATAAACAAATAGTGTGCTAATGCTTTTTACATATTCTCAGCATTAGAAAAGAGATTTTAGCAGTAAAGTATACCTTGGGCAAAAGAAGAAGCAAATAGCAGCAATTGAAACTTAATTTATATCCCCAGCATAAAATTTATAGAGGCTTATAAAAATGGACATGTTGGAAGCACATATGTGGTACTATTTGCCTGATTATTTGGACATAACCTGCACTATTACAATTCTGAAAAAAAGAGAGAAAAGTCACATTTTGGAAGAATTTTATGTGAATAATGTGATTTACTTGTTTATGTGCACATAACCATAGGGAGAAAAAATATCATTTATTGTATTCAGAAAAGCATCTACAAAGAATTCTGAAATACATCTATCTAAGTCAGGAAATCTACATAGTTTACCATATAAGTATTGTACTCCCCTTCTCTAGTGGTTTTTAATAGCTGCAGTCTATTAAAAAATAAACATTCAAAGTATTGCTAATCTTGTAACCAAACTGGGATGAAACTCTCCATGAGAACTATACCCCTTTTGCTTATTTTTGTTATTATTTTTAAAGAATAATAAATAGGCACATGGGAATGCTGGGGAGCCAGAGGTCTTGTCCTCCCCCCAATCAGCACAATTTTTTTCGGGAATAAACTGTGGTTATTTTGTATGATTTCTTAGGAAATTATTTTATCATCCCATAAAATCCTTTCCTTGTTCATGTGATATACCATATCTCTGTGTACTTCTGACTAAAGTTTGGTGAAGTTGTTTTCTTTGCTAAGTTTATCATTTATTTCCCACCCCCAAAATATAGCTGTGCTATATTTTGAGCAGAAATTCAGTTCTCCAGATGGACAGAAAGTTATTTTAGACTATCCCTCTACAGATACTTGATGTTTGAAGAGAGTCAGATATATTGTACAGAACTGATACAAGGTTTCCTCCTCTCCCACATGCATACAGGAACAATAATTGTTGTCATTTCAAAAATAATTAGGAAAGGAGCCTACTGATAACAACAAAACTCTTTCTTCCTATTCTATTCTGTCTTTCTATTTTTTTTTAATTTTAACTGGAATTATCTTTTATTATTGAAGTTAAAACTTTTAATGCAAGTATTATTAAACAACAACAGCCTTGAGGGAAAAATAATAAAAATAAAGGTTGAATTAATATAAAATCTATGTTTTTTGGAGAAAATGGTTTTTAATTTTTGGGGAAATTTGGAATGAACATTCTGACATTTGGAAAGATCAGAATAGGATTCCTCCAATCAAAAGAGACATAAGGAGTTTTTTTTTTTTTTTTCCCATGAGTTTCCCTATGTTGGAATATCATCCAGGCTAGATAATATTCTTCTTCTTCTTTTCCTGTAATGCCACCAAAACCAGATGTGTGGAGGAGCTGATAATTAGGTTTAGAGTCTGTTTTACTTTGATCATTTGCTGTCTGGATCACTGTAATGCACTCTGTATGGGGCTGCCCCAAAGACCATTTGGAAGTTACATTTAGTCGAGCATGTGATGGTGTGGTTACTTATAGATGTACCACATAACATTCATTCATCCTTTTAATACCTCCATTTTGTGACCTGCAATGACTTCTTCTAGGATTCTGGATGCAATTCAAAGCATTCATTCTACCTTTAAACACCTTCCTGGCACAAGTTAGCTGCAGAACTTTTTATGTCCCTTGTCCACCCTACAAGATCCAGCAGGTAAACATGCTTCAGATCCCTTCATTGAATCAAGGCAACCTAGTAGGACTCAGGAACCCTGGCTTTCTCAGTGCCATCTCTTCAAAACAATTTACCCCCAAACTTTCAGATTGCCATACCTAATTCTTTTGGCCTTGAAGCTTTGAAGCCTGGAGATTCAACTTTTTGTTATGAGACTGTTTGAAATCATGACAGTATGGAACAAATGGTGTTCAACCTTAGAATTCTGGCTATGCCAGCATCCCTGCAGTTACCTGATCATGATCTGGGCACTTGTCACTGGATGAAGCATTTTACAATGACATGATAGCCATTTACAACCTTCCCTGCTGAATGTCCCAGAAAGTCAATGGGGAAGCCAACAGGAAAGGTTGTAAGTCAGAAGGGTAAATCTCCCCCAAATGTTTGCCCTCCCCAGTCCTTGTGCTTATGCTCCAGGCCATTCATGGACTCCTGTGAACTCCCTGACCCACACTACACCCACACACTGTTCCTGACCTACACTTTGCTTCCCACACACTCCTTCACAGTCTCATGGCCTCTTCTCAACCTATTCTATTCTCATCACCCTCTTACACAACCTTGCACTCTTGTGCAACCTCCTTGACCTACACTGTGCCTCATATGCACAGTGTGCATTCACCCTAACCCATGCTAAATCTCTCACATACCCCATCAGCTTCTTGCACCTCCTCCCTAACTTTTCCCAACATCTCTGCACAATTCTTCACTTTCTTCCTCTTCCAGCAGCAGTCACTTATTTGTCTGCTGGCCAGGGATGCCAGCAGGAGGTTGCCTCACCTAACCATTGTGGGATTTGGTTAACAATGGCAACAGGGACTGCAGGGATTGCCATCACCAAATAATATAGTTGTGCTTTATGACCACAGAGTAAGGCAATGGAAATTTTGGTTCCAACTGCTGTCATAAGTCAAAGACTATCTGCAATTGGAGCAGTAGATTGAATGAGCCTATTCTGTAATAGTTTGGGATTTTTAAAAGTGTTTGCGAATTGACCCAGTTGTGTTGTGTTATGTTTGGTGGTTTTTTGGTTGGTATTTTATCTGTTAATCCTATATCAACACCCAAAATTGCTATTTGCAATTCATATAAATCAGTTGAATAAAAAAGTATGGAACTGTATGCCTCAAATCTGAAGGGCACTATCAGAATACAGAACATAGACCATTTTTAACAACTGAACCTTCATTCACGATCCAAAAGCAACATTAAAGTTGGGGGTGGGGAAACACCAATGAGGTGTTTAGAGGCCTCAAACCAGTGAAACTTTTCTCATTATATAATCTTTATTTTTAAAATGCATGTTAATAAATTAATTGGTGCCTCATACCAACGAAATCTTTCTCAATATATAATCTTTTTTAATGCATTTTAGCTTAGTTAATTGGCAAAGACAGTAAATTAAATACAATTTGCCTCATAAAATGAAAAAAAAATCCCCTCTTGCATTCATAAATGCAACTATCTTATCTATTTTAAATAAATTTCAGTAAAATATTTGCTTTTTCCCCTCGAACAGCTTGTTTGGTATTTGTTGAATTCCATCATCATAGAGCATTTTCCCCTCTCTGAAGACTCGCTTAAGGAAATAAATAGATTTTCAGTGAGAAGAAACATTCATTTTTAGAGGTTAGAATATTGCAATGATAGCATTACATAGAGTAGAGGTGAAAAATAATTCGAACCTTGGCACCATGTGTACGTTTTCCTTCTTTTTGAAGTTAACATTATTCTAGCTGAAAATGTGTTAGGACATCCACTTTGCAAGCTCCATTAAATAAAACAAAAGAAAAGTTTGGGGAAATGATAAGCAGTCCTACATTGGGAAAGGAGCTTTCATAGAAGAAAAGCCACAAATAGCTAAATCCTTTTGTATTAATGTAACTAGAGAAGAAAGCTGAATTTCCTGCTTTCTTTTTTTGTTCCCAAGGAGAAATTTTTAAAAATTGTCATTGATCATCTCAAGGCTAATCCAGTTCAAAAAGACAACCCATGGGCCTTATGGGAAAATACAGGGATCTGAGGACAATATTGGGAAATAAATTGTGCCATCTTTTTTTTCAAGCTCTTCTTTTTTCCACCTGATGAAAGAGAATTTGCTTTAGAAATTCTTGCAAAGGATAATTTCTCCTCGGTGGATGAAGGAACACTTTCACTTATTTAGTGACGGAGTGGTTTAGGAGTGTCTTCAAAGTCAGTTTTCCCAGATATCCAGTGCTGTATCTTTTCAACCTTCAAATAAATCTGAAGGGGTCATATGGTTTTTTCCTTCTATGGTATTTTTACAGTAGCAGAGTTATTGAATGTTATCGCTCAGTGGGGAGTCCCATGCTTGAGAAATTGCTGGGGGTTTTTTCTGCTTGCTCTGGAGAAATTCTAAGAAATCATACATCCAATTTACGGAACATCCTCTCCTCAAGAGATACAGATGGGCCTTACTCTAACAGCATTTTGAAAACTAGTCAGAATAGTATTATTCTAACAGATATCTGGCCCTCAGGTTAGCTTCATAGAATGGTAAACTAGATGAGTTCATGGGTTATTTTTATTATTAGTATCTGAATTTTAATATCTTTTTTAACCTTGACTTTGTTGTTTCCTACCCATGCTCTGATTGGAGTGGGCTATAAGTTATTATTTCACTGTTTCTATAGTTGTGTTACTATTTTCAGATGCTTCAAGACATTTTTTCCCTAATTTGTTGTGGCTCTTAGGGTTGTTGTTCACACCCTTTCACCACCAATGGAAAGGCGATGCCGTTTTGTTCTGAATTTAGGTAAAAGAATAAAAAAAGATGAGATGTACATTATATTTAAATAGAAACTGAGTAGATAAAATAAATTGTGTGACTCGACTATTTGAAAATACACTGTAAACATCATTTAATAATGCATTTACTTAATCAGCTGTTACTTTTGCCGTATATATTGCTTCAGAAAAATCTCTTGACTACGCTGTAGGTAAAATTGATTGAATCCCACATTTTTGAGCAAGACATTAAATATTTTACAGAAACTGGTATTAGTAAAACCTCAAAGATCCAAGAGTAGGATTTGAAGTTAAATATATATGTATACCTTATTCACTTAGCCTCCTGTGGAAAAAATAATAATTGCTTCACTATTAAATAAATTTCTCTTTCTAAATGTACCAGAAAAGAGTGACAAGTGTGGATACAAGCTGATAAAATTATTACTCAATAATTTATTGTACAACAAAAGTGTTAATTACTTTTAAGTGTGTGCTCTGTTTTCTGAAAATGTGATATACTTATGCATTTGGATTAAATGAATACCCTTGTTTTCCCAATCTATTCAGCTTCATATTGAGATAGCAGAAGGCATTTCACTACTTTTCAAAAGTGCACCTAATCCCTTATGAAATTGAAGATGGGCTATAGCAATCAGTGTGCTTTTGCTTCAGTCATCTTATCACAGTTTTACAGCTTTGTAATTCTTTCTTGCCTTTTTATTTTAACACGGAATGTGTTGCCAAAGTGAATTAGAATTATGTTACTTGAATATTCCTATATGTTATATTAAGACCAGCTATTCCATCTAGATTAGTCTTTCAAAAGCTAAAGTAGGAGAATGGTTTTGAGCATAGAGTGTGTTGTGATATAGTAGAAATTTTGTCAAATCTCTCTCTCCCTCTCTCTGCCAATGTTATCCATTTTTAACATTGGTATATTGATTCCTACTTCACAAGTTTATAGGGAAAAATAAGGTGTAGAAAATATACCGTAAATGCCGGCGTATAAGACGACTTCCGCGAGCGCTGAAATCGGCGCCAAAGACGGGGGTCGTCTTATACGCCGAGTCATCTTATACGCCGGAAATACTGGTAGTTTCCGGCGTATAAGATGACGTTCTAGGAATGCGGCCCAGCTATAAAGACGGGGGTCATCTTATACGCTGGGTCGCCTAATACGCCGGCATATACAGTAGATTTTTTTGTGTAAACGGAATCATACAGTTGTCACACTGGCAGCACTGGAAAAAATATTGCATATTTTGCATGTACTAATGCACAGCAAATGATATTCTTCTATTCCTTTCTACTTTTTCTAAAAGGGAATGGGATATAGGACTATCAGATCTAGCCTATGGAATGGAATGGAATGGAATGGAATGGAATGGAATGGAGTGGAGTGGAGTGGAATGGAATGGAGGAGGGGAGGAGAGGGAAGGGGAAGGGATGGGAGAGGAGAGGACAGGACAGGACAGGAAATCCAAATCCACCAGAGAGAGCAGCAAAGAGATATGCAAAACTAAAAGTCATTTGGATTTTTGTAGCCTGGATAATGCCAGATCTATGAAACCCCCCTAACATCTTGGATATGGTGCTCAGAACTTTTCCAAAAGTTTCTGCCCAACTGAAAATTTTAATTTATCAGATGGGAAGAATACGTAAATACGTGAGAACTCATCAGATCAATCATATTTCATTTAGTCAGTAACATTTAAATGAATTAAATCTATTGTAAGTTAAATTAAAAATGCTACTTTTTGTTCTAGAGTAGACACTTCCTGCTTAGCTTTGGCTTCGCACACTTTTGGAACTGTAGCTTTCATACATCAAGGTATGGATCCCCAACCTCATATACTTCATGCTCTGTGTCTGGATTTGGGCACCACATCTCAGAGAAATTCAACAGGTACTGAAAAAGGCAACATATTAATATTTAGAAGCAAATAGTCTTGTTAATTTATTCAGAATAATTTTAAAAAACCTTTACTCATTTATTTATAAAATAGGTGGCAAAATTAATAGGAAAATAGTTAATATAAATCTCTCACAGAGCCATAGTTATGCTACTTTCTTAACGTTTTCCTGTGTGTTTATTACAGTTATTTTTACAGTTTTAAAATAAAAATGTCTTTCAGAATAAAACCTCTCAGGATGACTCAGAAAAAATAAACAGAAATAAGTCTTAAAATATTAAAAAGAAAATAAAGACTAAAATGTTAAAAAGGCAACTAAAGCAACCAAACTAGATAAACATAAAAAGAATGAAAAACTGAATGACGCAAGAAAGTTTTGAAAATCCAGCATTTACTTTTTAAGTTCCATAAAATGTGTTTGTAAGAAAAAGCTCAAAGATGTGAGGCTATCAATACTCCACCCCACCCCATTAAAAAAAAAAGTTATCACAGATACCTATCAATCTTGGCAATGGGCCATTACTTAGAGCCCAAGGTCTAAGAAATGTAACAGAGCTTGAACAAGTGCTTATGGATGAAGAGGGGGGAATGGAGAAAGATTTACCATTTATGGTGCTATTCAGGTATTCATCAAAATAGCTGAAGGCTTCAGACTGGGCAAAGAAACAGCTTTTAAGCTATTTTTGGCCCTTCTTTCATCTCTATGTATGCCTGCAGCAAGGCAATGAATAGATCACCAAAAAAAAAAAAAAAACCAAACAAAGAACACAGAGATAGATCACCAAAAAAAAAAAGACTCAGTTTTACAGAGTCATTCTCAGCTCTTATTTATTTTCCAGTAGCCAGAGAAAGGATTACTCTCAGGGATCTTTTGGAGTTAATTGTCCCAATTCATAAATTACTGTATTTGCATAGTACGTTAGATCCAAAAATGATGTCTTTAAGTATTATGGAAAAAGTAGTCAGACTATTGGTCTGTCTCATCCAATTTAGCTAACATTTTATTTATCTGTATTGCCTAGTTCTTCTTGCAGCAGGGACAAGCAGCTGTTTTTGAAGGGCAGAAAGGGATGTTGATGATCTCCTCAATGCTTTCAAATCCAACTCTGCTCCTGGTTATGCTCCAGTGTTCCTGTCTATTTGGGCTACAGCATTCCAGTTTGTTGCAGGGTAACTTGGCACAAGCCACCCATGTTCCCAGTCTGCACTGTGGGTTCATATTGATGGGATTGATAGGAACCTCCTCATCCCCTGGAAAATATACACAAAAGAAATTCTAAGATGTGAACCAGCTATAGGTATATGCATGGACACAGTCAGGCACCCACATGCAGTATACCACCAGCTATTCAATTGGCTACTTTGTGATGGGTTTCTTTGTGGTTCCAAGTGGAGGAAAATATTATTGGCCCAAGATTTTTCTGTGTATATTGCAGCACAGTGCAAAGTGATGGATTAGTGCAACCTTCCAATCACCTGAGCCATGCTTTCAATTTGTGATGGGGCTCATTTGAATCTTATTGAAATAAGCATCAAAGGTATTCAAATTTAGTAAGATTTCAAAGGTATGAAACATGTGATTGGACAGCTTGTGGTTCAGAGTTCTATGGGAACCTAACTATTGTTTTGATACATTGTGCAAACCACTCATTCAGCTAAATTGCAGTATAGATGTTGTGATCCAGTGGAATTGTAGCATGTATACAGTTACTTTTGTTTACACTGGGCACAAATGTGTACAAAACTTTCTGAATATTTAAGGGATATTGTTTGACAGACATTTGTCTCCTAGTCATGTCTGGAAACTGAATGCTAAGAGGAAATTTCCACATTAAGAAAAGGAAAAAAAAACCTGAAGCTGGGAGAATAAACATCTTTTATAGGATGAAATATTAGCAGAAGAGGAATTAATATAAATCTGTCACAGAGCATTGGTTACATTGCCACTGAATTATCTGAAACTTTTTAATTGAGTATTACTGATTTTTTTGGTGTAAATTCAGCTACAGTTAACATATTCCCATGCCTTTAGAAAATAATCAAGAAAACAAATATTGGCAATGAGCTAATTTATTTGTCTAGAAATGATTATATTTTATTGTAGAATAGTCATGATATTCATTGTTAGAGATTAGTAAATGTCACACTAGGCTAAAGAAGACCAACTGTAGGGAGAGCAATGGTGTTAGGTTTTGTACAAGTTTTGAGGGATCCTTAATGTTCTCTGACCTTGGCTGTTTTCTTGCAGGCATTTCATTACCCTAATGAGCATCATCACTGCACTGATCAGTGCCAAAACATATGAAGAACTGTTGCAGGAATTGGGTATGTCTAATGTAATGAAATGAAGGACTAAGGATGACATGATAGCAGTGTTCCAATATATTTTCAATATTTGAGGGGCTGCCAAAAAGGAAGAGGAGGTCAACCTATTTTCCAAAGCACCTGAAGGCAAGACAAGAAGCAATGGATGAAAACTAATCAAGGAGAGAACCAACCTAGAACTAAGGAGAAATTTCCTGATACAACAATCAGTGGAATGATTTGCCTCCAGAAGTCATGGGTGCTCCATCACTGGGGTTTTCAAGAAGAGATTGGACAGCCAATTGTCTGGAATGGTATAGGGTCTCCTGCTGGAGCAGAGAGTTGGACTAGAAGGCCTCCAAGGTCCTTTCCAACTCTTTTATTCTGTTATAGCAATAAGGATCCTTCATTTCAATCCTAAATTACAAATATTCTCCTTTATTGTGTACAAGTTTTGTTTCTTTTTCTTTTAAGCTAACTATTTAACTGATTGCATTGCATTTTAGATAGTTAAAAGATCTAGTTTAGAACCCTGCTATTATCTACATTAGCCTACCCAATGTGGTATCTTTAAGATATGTGGAAGTGCAAGTCCAGAATTCAGCACACTGGATAGAAATTCTAGGAGTATGACAAACTGCCTAAAATCCCCCCAGAATGAGGCAGGAGTAAATGAAATAAACAAAGAAATATGATGTGGGTCTCTCCATTACCATAGAATTAAAGATAAATTCTAAGTTTAATAAGAATTACCTAGAGGTGTAGAGATTTCTATTTCATTAAAGTCCAACAACATAGATTTTTATTCATGAAATGAATGAATGAATGAATGAATGAATGAATGAATGATTATGCAGAACATGTTATTTATACAGTAGCTTCTTGTGTGAATCCTAAGGGAAAGAAGAAGAGATGAAATCTGTGTTAAGATTGTGGCACATGTAGACTGATTTTTTATATATAATCTCCCATAATACTGTTACCTTTCTTCAAAGTTGCTTCAGCCTTAAAGGAGAAATCTCATAAAGACTGTCTGCTTGATTTGTAAATAAATCCAGAGCTGAAGTACAGCTCTGCAATATTTAAAATGCAATCATGCATCTTTTGAAGCCACAGTTCTATTTGTTTCCTAAAAAGCAAAGTGATTGGGAGGGGGGAAGAGATTATTTGAGAAAACAAAAACATATTATCACACAAATGAGGAAAAAAGGATATGAGGAAATATAGACAATGTATGTCCCTTGAACCTTATGAATGCTCATAAAACTAGCATCAAAGTCTTAAATAATGACACCTGAATTTTTCCACAAAGGTATCCAGGTTCAGTTCTAAAGTACCATCACTGTCAAGATGAAGCTTTTCTATCTCTCAGGCTCATCTTCTGCCATGATTGCCTTCCTTCTTAAAAAGAAAAGAAACCATCAAACATGAAATACTAGTCTTTTTTTGTGAGCCTTACAGGATGTGCCAGAATAGATAATAGTTTACAGTACATATCATTTCAATAATTCCCTTTCTCTGTATTTCTGTGTAATCCCAGTAAATCAAAATGTGCAATGGTTTGAGGAACATGCTGGAGCTGGTGATAGAGATTAATGGTCTTGTTTTGCATAACTTAAAACAAATCTTCTTGGCCATTCACCACTGAGCAGCAACCATTTAAATTCCATCTCCAGCCTCTTGTCTTCATATAGGCTTCAAAACATTGGGGAGTATTCCAGTACCAATGAAATTTTGTAGACCATTTTGCTAATCTGCTCTCTGAGGTGTGGCCACAACACCTGAATAATTTAGTTCCCATGTTAAAAACAGACAGCAGTTTTGTTCAGAGAACAATTTGTCCGTGCAGATTTTTAGAGCAGGAGTGTCCAAACCATGGCCCATTGGAGCCACATGTGGCCCTACAAGATAGTAAATTTCCAACATTATTATGCAATTTTTTGTTATAAAACTATATTATATATTTTATATGAGTCCCACAATTCCTCTTTCCTCAGTGTGGCCCAGGCAAACCAAAAGGTTGAACATTAGAACATGCTTGCAACTGACATAAAAAAGGGGGGCATGTTGGATTCTGTTATCAGAAACATTTTGTTTAGCAAAATAACTTTTTAGCTGGGTTGATGTCTTAGCAGCGAAGGCCTACATGTCAATCCATATTTAAAACATCATTTTCTGTTGTATGAATTAATTTCTGAAGAAATGCTGAGTTTCTTCATGAAATGGAAGTCATAATCTGATTTTTAAAAATAATTTTATTAGTCTAAGCTTCTTTGGATGAAACTGAGGAGACCAAAGTTACCTCCAAAACATCAGCCATCCCTTATGCCACTTTAGCTCAAGTTATGAAGATCAAGTGGGTTGCAACTCCAGTGTGTATTAGAGTAAGCTCTCAAAGATGTCACTAATAAATATTTTCAAGTATTTCTGAAAATACTTAAGACCATCAAGACTTACTTGACCATAACATCTCACCTCGCACCATGAGATGAGCAGCATGTAAATTTAATAAATAACAACTTTTCTCCCTACTTCTGATAACTTCATTGGAATGGAGAATCTGGATTAGGATAAGAAATAAGGAAGTTTATTGTAAATGACAAGATTTTCCTCTGCTAAGGACTATGGAAAAGAGAGACAGAATGATTATTTTTCATGATATATAAGCAAATCTTCATATCCTATTAAACTGGCTCAGCTATTGTTTTTGTTTTTTTAAAAAAAGATTTCATTCATGTGTAACATATTTTCTCCATCTGTCTATAAGTCATGTGATATTTTAAAATAGATGTTTGGAAGTTCTGTAGAACTTTGATGTTTCTCAGATTATGACTTATTTGCCTCATTTGCAACATATTTTACCCACATAATTTTGTCTGCTGAGTCAGAAATTGCAGATTGTGATCAATGTCATTGAACGACCCTCATTAAAGCACTGAAAATAGAAACAGAAGTGTGACCCCTTGTTTTAGTCCACCTTGTTTTAGAAATCAAATTGAGATCCAAAAAGGAAAAAAAATAGTTTGATTCATTAAAATTTAGATCATCTCACATTATGGCAACTTGGTTATAATTGTCTTTCGAATTAATATTGGGGGCATCGGGTTTTCTTAGAAACATTTTTCAGAAGTGGTTTTCCAGGATCTTTTTCAAGGATGTATTTCAAGTTCCCAATCTACAGCTGATAGAAGTGATTGGCCAAAGATAACCCAGTTAGCTCTTATGCCTATGGGAGAACCAGAACTGCAATCTTCCTGCTCCTGGCCCGGCTTGCACCAAAAACTGGGTCTCATGGCAACAGATATGCGAAGACATACATACATTTCTGTTAAAATACATTTTAAACCAAATTGAGCAAATTTACACAACACACACACAAACACATTCCACATTGAAAATTGGGATCAGCAGCCGTATATGGTTGAAGAAGAGAAAAGGGAGTAGGAATATAATCTGTAAGAAAAAATGAAAGAGACAAGAAATGTCTCATTCTTCTTATGACTCCTTAATAAGGGTGAGGTTTCTTCTTGGAAGGAAGAACAACAGAAAACAGAACCACCAGCTCTGATGTCATTTCAGCCTCACTAAGAAATCCTTGTAATTTACCAACTGGTCATGCAAGTACATCAAAACACAAAGAAAGGGATTTTGTTGTTGTTTGGTGCTCCCTTTCTTCTCCCCATCTCTTTTTCCTTCTGTATCATCCTTCCTTTTCAATTGTAAACTGGGAAATCTGGATTGTATTATCATGTAAGCTACTCTGGGAATCTTTCAGCTAGAAAAGTGGAGCATGAATGCTTAAAATAAATACATGATTCATTTTCATACTGAAGTTATTTTACTATTCTTGATCTCCTGACTTTCAACTTACTTTGCCAATTCTAATATGCATTCTTAAACTTTCAGTAACAGGAATGGAAGATGGCAAACTATAAGCTCCACTCTGTCTTGTATCTGGTTTTTTTTTTGCCCTCCTTACATTCAGGAAAAAAATCTCTAAAACTAGGAATATCTTTGATCCATATTGCTCCTATAACAGAATCTGAAACACATCATAATTCTCTATCATACAGAGATCATCCATGGACATAAGGACTCCTGTTTTAGAAGTTAGATATGAATTCAGATTTGACAACAAAAATAGGGATGGGAGAGGGCAGAACTGGTGTCTCATTCTTACTTTGCAACCTTGCATATTTTTGTAATTTTGTCTTGAAATGCCTGAAGGAAGTTACTGTGTATTCATACTTGTGTCCCTATCCCTACTTACATACCTTACACACAAATAATCATCTAACAAGTTCACCCTGAAAATATGTTTGGGTTTATTTGGACTTGTTTTTGTTTTGTTACATTCTTGGGTGAAGATGAGACAGTTGGAAATAATGGAAAAGAACAAAGAGAATATTTTTCTACATATTTGTGGGAGGACTATAAACAGAAAATGGCATCTTGCACAATACTCAGGCTAGTTGAAACTACTCCACTGAATGGTAGGAGACATACTTTTTCCATTCCAATTATTCGTATGAAGCTCAAAACAAAGCCATTCACAGGGTGGAAATGAAAACAATAGACACAAATGCCTTGCAAATGACATTTTGCATTGATGCATTATATCATTTGCAGGCACAACTGTAAAATGCATTACCTAATTCTTAAAACCATTGCCTAAATAAGTACATTATTACCTTCTAATTGGTGCGAGGCACAGCTTCTAGAATCCCTTCATAACCTTTCCTAAGGTAGAGAATGATTATAGGCAACTGCCTTTAATTTCTGATTTTGTAGAGTTTTACAATACTACCAATAACTTTAATAATCAAAAGTCTCCCAGATTTAGAGATTGGCCCCAAATATAAGGTGAAGAAGGTACTTATGGTTTGTTGTCCTTTACAAATGTCAGTGGAGTTTAGCAGTTATTAAAATACTTTATAAAGACAGATGTTGCCTGATTTCATTCAGTGTTACCATCTGCGCACCAGAATCTCCTTTGGAGTCTCCTTTAGAACTTGCAAATTAGCTGTCACAGGAACTTTATACTGATCCCATCCTCCCACCCTTGCAACCCAGGGGGTTGCAGTCAAGTTGTTACAAGTCAAGAAAGGCTGTTAAGTGAAAACTACAGGATGCAGATGAAATAGGATCCTCAGAAAATGTAAACAAAACAAAATCCAAAACTGATAAAAGAATTCCTAACAGATCTTCTGATATCCAGGATTATAATTTAATTGTTGGCCTACTTATGAATTTAGCTTATGATTAGGCCAACTATTGTCTGGGAAAGATAGAATGGAGAGAAAGAAGATAGTTTTGGGAATAGGCAGAGTTATCCCAAAACAATGTAAAAGATCTCAATTATGGAAGTGGTAAGGCAGAACAGAGAAAGAAGAAGGTAGGGGACTGGCTGAGAACTGGTAGGAAGACTACTCATTAGTAGGAGAGAGAGAGAGAGAGGGAGAGAGAGAGGGAGGGAGGGAGAGAGAGAGAGAGAGAGAGAGAGAGAACATTATTCTTTCTTTCTCCCTGCATTATTTTGTCCAGCTAGGATTCTATTCCTCACAGCTAGCAAGGGTAGAGGGTAGCTTAGGGAGGTTATTCAAGGTGTAAGACTATCAGTTGGCATATTGGCCAAGTGGATAAAGAGAGGCTGGCAAGTATCACCAGCATAGAAATCATGAATGTATCAGTTCAGGAAGGTTTGAGATTGGAAGAGCTGACTAACTCATATGGGTAAAAAGGGATTAAACAACTAAGGGAAAAAACTGAGAAAATGTACTATACAGGTTTGTTACATGTGAGCACACTTGTCAAAAGAGATGTAAAATTGCTAGGTATGTTAGGAGTTTAGGTTTATTTAATTGTACCCTAAAGTAAGATGTGTAGCCAATAAATTTTTCAAGCAAACAAACAAAACAAACAAATAATGCTTCTAAAATGTATGTTAGGAATTTAGATATATTTAGGTATATCATGAGGTAAGATGGATGGCCAATAATTTAAACAAATAAATTAAAAAAAACAAATAAATAAATAAAGCTTCTGAAATGTACTGCACTTTTTAAGAAAACTGCTTAGCCTAGGATTATTACCTCAGAGCACTTGGCCCTGAAGGACACTGGGGAAAAATATCAATAGCTTAGTGTTACTTAAAGTGAGTACTATACCTGTGGGATATTATTTATGTGTCTGTAGGGTGTTATTCCTATAAGAAGTAAAAATTGTAAAAAGTTAACACTTAGACATAGGGGAATCATGTCCCAGAAATGTAGACAAACATCCCAGACAACTTTCTACTCCTTGCTAGTAAAAAAGTGTTTCAGAAATCAGGATAATTTCGCTACAAGGGCATCTCCAGGAAAGGGCCAAAAGAGTCAAAGTGGTAGACATGATTGCATAATCAAATCCATAACCCTTTTGTAACCTTGGGCTGAGGCTTTTGTATTGTATGCTTTTGACCACCCTCTTAATTTTTTTTAAACCATACAATTTTCCATCCCCACTCTGAGATTTTCCTTGTGTAATTCTATGGGGAAATCAGCATTTGAACTCAGGAATGTGTTCTGTGTTACAACATGAGCTAAGTTATAAATCCTTGAAAAGAGACTTACCATGTCTAGGTGTTGACAGTGTACTTTCTGTATAAAACTGTTTTCATGTCCTTAGAGAAGATATTGTGGAAGTCAAGTTATGAAGACTCCTACTCCCTACTGCTATGCCACATTCCATGACAAACACCACTGTTAAAGGGGAAACAAAATAGGTAGCATAGTTGGAAATATAATTTGCCTGCTACTGTTAACATTAAAAGAAGAAAAGAGTTTTTAAATAGAAGTTCAAAGCCAGTAATTACTTGCTAATGCAATGAATTGTTGAAGAACAACACAGTGTAAGTACAACTGAACAACAAAAAAAGTTGATTTGCAATACAATACTTTGAATGGCTTCCATGACTGAATCCAAATTCCCTATTGCTTTTGCTTCATATAATAGGGATTATTGATTCAACTTTTGGGGGATCCAGCATCTCCTGCGCCTTCTTCTTATCATCATGGCGATTAAATACATTAGCATCCTCTATCTCTGGGAGGCAGCTGCTTCCTTTTGCAATATATGTAGACCAGTCAAATTGCTTCTTCAGAACACTTTAAGTATCTTCTATAAAAACAGAGTACTTTTAGATAGCAAAATTACTATCTCATTTTCCCAGCTTGTTCCTGAAACTGTTTGAGAAACGCATCATTTCTCTTGATTTATTTGTGTTTATTTGACTTTGTTTTTAAATTGCTAAATACTCCTTCATTCTCATTCCTCTGTTACAATAATGGATTCCAAAGTGATGTACACAAATAAAATAAGTAACAGCACTACCAGAAATCACCATAATGACCAAACTATTCTACACAACAAAACCAAAACCTGATTTGTTCACATAGTGCTGTAAGCAAATTGAAGAGCTCAGATAAACACAAACATTTTAAACTGGAAGATAAAAGAATGCAATATTGGTGTTGATGTCTTGGGGTGTTTGGTGGGGGCATTGTTAACCCACCATAAAAATGCCCCCACCGTTATCTATGATCTCAATGTACAGGAAATGTATTATGCTTAACCTATTTGTGCCTAATAGAGTTATGATGTTTTAATAGACACTTATCAACATGGTTGAAGAGATGAAAGGAAGAAGAGGATACATTTTAAAAAAAATTCCAGGGAAGGTCTTAGGAGGCAGCAACCCCCAACATGTACTTGGAAACTTAGAAAACCCAGCAGTGTAAGCTAGACAGGGAGTGTGTATGAGAGAGACAGATAGAGATTAGAGATTGGAGATGGAGATGGAGATTAGAGATAGGAGATAGGAGATAAAGATAGGAGATAGAGATAGAGATTCATTTACAATCCTGATAAATCCTTGTTGCTTTCATCAGTATCATTAGATGTTTTCTATTACTGAAATTGAATGCTTAGAGGCAAGTCTGCACCCTTAAATAGCCTCCCCAAATCAAAGTTTACCTACAAGAGATAAATTATTTTCAGATTGATTAATATGATTTTCTCCCCTCCCCCCCCAATCTAGTGTTTAAATGTATTAGGCGCATCAGTTTGGAGCATGGAGAGGGTCTGCCAGTTATTTACAAAACACAAGAAATCAGGGAGAGGAGATTAATCTATACTTTTTATGGGCAAATTGATTAGTTTAGCTTTTTCCATTTCAATATTTTTCTCTGTGCTTGTCATTTAAAAAAATAACCCATTCTGATTATAGTCTGTCAGAATTTCAATAAACATTCTAATTTTACCGATCAGATGAGATTTCCAAGCAAAAGAATTGTTGAGCAACAGAGGCCAAAACTCAGGGAATATTTTTGATTTGGTGAAACATGATTTGCATGGGGGAAAACTTTAATGATATATTTGTTTCATTCATTTCTACATTATTTAATTGTGTTTAAAGCTATTTAAACACAATGGCTATAAATATATTGGTGAAGACTCTATAGCAGGACTGACAGCTCGATTCTCCCCAGACATTTCAGATTTCAGCTCATATTAGCCTCAGTAAACATAGCCAATTGGAAATGATTTTGAGAGTCATAGGCCTAAATATCTGAAAAGCAAGAAGTTGCCTACCATGGTTCAACTAAAAAGAATTTACTAAGTTCAGATCTTTGGTCCATCCAGGTAGTCTAGATGACATTGTCTGAAATCTGTTACTCTTTACATTTTCTAGTAGTGTTTTCTTCCACCTATCTCTGGAGATACCAGGTATTTAAATATATATATTTATTAAATTTATATTCCACCTTGTTTCTAAGAGTTCAGAGCATCATGTTTAAGTATATTATCCTTCACTTTTTAACCACAAGTATCAAACAATTCTGAGCAGAATGTGATTGGTCCATGTGAGCTTCCATGGCTGAAGATGGACTTGAATCAATAAATCCAACTCAAAAGGCAAATATGTTGGCGTAGTTTGCCTCTAAGAGAGACATTGGATTGGTAAAAGCACTTATGAATAGAAAATTAAATTAGAATTATTCAGAATTCTGTTGCACTTTAACTTTTACACTTCAGTATGGTATCCTCTCTATTTTATTTCCCCATTTCTGTCTTCTTGTTTTCCCATCTTAAATTTCATTATTTTCTTAAATGTAGGACATTGCAAGGACAGATCTTCCACGGGAGACAAGGAGAATAGCCTCTCACATGATCTACTTCAGCAGTTCTCAAAGCATGTTATGGGGACCTCTGGAAGTCTCTGAGACCCTTTTAGGAAGTCTGCAAATCAAATAAATAAGAAAATGAATATGCCAACATTTCTCTGATTTAATTTCTAATACAGTACATATTGATAGATATAAGCCACAAAGTTCTTCTGAATCCACAATTATTTTTTAAGAATGTAAAAGGGACCTGAGAACAAAATATTTGGGAAACACTGGTCTATATCAACATTCCACTTGCAGTAACTCAATAAAGATTTCAAGAAAAGACTAGTGAGCATAAAAAGGCAAGAAAAAACTCTAGGAATCTCTGGTTTGAGATTGTTGAGAACTTCAAAAACTTTAAAAACAATGTCTGGAATGGCTTTCATCTCATAGCACACTCAAAACTTTATGATAAATCATACCAGCTGCAACATTCTCACACAAATCAAAATATCATTAATATAAGATTACACAGCATTTTATGATAACCAACTTCATAGGATTGTTATTTAAGTGTGGACAAAGGAAATGATGGAAAAAGAAAAAATAATTCCTATGGGCTAGCACTGTCCTTGAACTTCTCCTTGTTTAGGGAGTTAGTGACTAAAAACCTATATTATCTTTGTGTTATTCTTAAAAGGAATCTTCTAAAAAATTTTCAAGTTCTTGATTTCTTAAAGGGAAAACCAGACTAATTAAAAACAATAGTACTGTGAAGAATTTGCACTGTAGCACTGTGTCCATGTCCTCAATTTGTTCCTTTGTTTTGCTTGTAGCAATATTTTTATTTATATCTCATCAGAAAGAATTTTGGCAGCTGTAGATACATAACAATATTGTAGAACTTATTGTCACTTGCTTTGACACTACAAGGAAATATCGTCATAAAGCAGGTTGACATTTTATCTGCAGGAAAAGAAGCTGTTATCTCTACAAAAGAGATTGGAGAAAAGCCTTTATATATATAATACTTCTTTACTCACTTTGTCTACATGAGGTGGAAAGTTGGCACAGATTCAAGAAAGAAAAGGAGGAAAGTGATAATTTTCATTTTTGGGATAATAAGCATTTAAAAAAAAAACTAAAGCAGAGCTGAAAATTTCATGTTAATTTCTGAATCTAAAAATCTGAATCTTAAACTCTCTAAAAGAATTTAATGGATAACAGAATAACAGAGTTGGAATGCACCTTGGAAGTCTTCTAGTCCAAACCCCTGCTCAAGCAAGAAACTCTATACCATTTCAGATAAATGATTGTCCAGTCTCTTCTAAAAAACCTCCAGTGTTGGAGCACCCAGAACTTCTGGAGGCAAGTTGTTCTACTAATTAATTGTTCTACCTGTCAGGAAATTTCTCCTTAGTTCTAGTTGATTCTCTCCTTGATTAGTTTCCATACATTGCTTCTTGTCCTCCCTTCAGGTGTTTTGGAGAGTAGATTGACCCCCTCTTTTTGTGGGAGCCCTCAAATATTGGAACACTACTATCATATCAGAGTCCTTCTTTTCATTAAACTAGACATACTCAATTCCTGCCATCATTCTTCATATGTTTAGCCTGATTCAGTCCCCATATCATCTTTGTTACTCTTTCCTGCACTCTTTCTAGAGTCTCAACATTTTCTTCACTCATCTTTTTGCTTCTCCTATCTGATCATTGATCTAACATTGATGGTATGAGTGGAAAGTTCTTCATTGCCCTTTATCGCAATAGCACTTAGACTTATATACTGCTTCACAGTGCTTTACAGCCTAAGCAGTTTACAGAGTCAACATATTGCCCCCAACAATCTGGGTCCTCATTTTACCAACCTCAGAAGGATAGAAGGCTGAGTCAACCTTGAGCCGGTCAGATCAAAGGAATTGAATTACTGCCAATGTGAGCAGAGTTAACCTGCAGTACTGCATTCTAACCACTGTGCCACCATGGCTCTTATAATATTTATACCCTTACAAGTCCTTGAGTAATTTGTTGTCTGTTGGATTATTGTAGTCTAGGCTATATATTAAATTATTTTAGACAGGACTGTCTGTTTGATTCAATGTTTTTAGCTGATTTCATGGTTTTCCTAGTTTTGTGTGCTGCCCAAAGTCCACTGGAGTTGGGTGGCCAATATGTTTAAATAAGTAAATAAATCTGTACATCCAAACCTCCACCCAGCCCGAAGCTTCAGTAGGAGTACTTCCCAAATAAAAGGAAGTCTTATTGATCTTTTTAGGATAACTTGAAATGTAGGAATGGCACCAAAAATGTAGAAGGAGCTAGAGTCTCCTTCTGACTTGGCTTGACAGAGCTTCAGTGAATGTTTGGCTTTCAGAAAATGAGTCATCTTTTTCTACTTTCTTTTGCTTTTCTTGGGCTTTAATGCAGCAGGTCAACTGATTCAATTAATCTCACTGACCAAAATCCCAGTGTGTACCTAACAGGAAGAAAGTAGTGACTCTGCCTGTTACTGCCACAATATTTTCAGGACCACAAGTGCCTCCTTTCATGAGTACCACCAATTTGCACCTGTTCAGCAGTTAGACCTACTTTCTGTCTCATTAGTGAACATTATATTTGTGGAGTATGCTTCTTTGCAATGACCCATGAATGGCTCCTCTTTGAGATAGGGACAAAGAACCTTCCTTCCTTGCCAACTCACTAAATCTTTCAAGGATTTTCCTACCACCTACTTTTCTGGTTCATATCTGTAAGTCCCTCTCCTAGATATGGCTTCCTATGGGTGAATATACTGTAGAAAACAAGTAGAAATAGTGGAATCAAACAACAGCAGGCTACAAATGCCATCAGACACTGGAAGTTTTTAAGAAGAGACTGGACAGCCATCTGTCCGAAATGGTGTAGGGTTTCCTGCCTGAGCAGGGGGTTGGACTCGATGACCTCCAAGGTCCCTTCCAACTTTATTATTATTATTATCGATCATCGCACAGTCAGCCAGATGTTCAGACTGGATTTGGCATTTTGTCTACCTATCGAGTCCTTACCCAGGACCTGGGATAGGCAGATGTGGATGTTTGATGGTATTACAGATCTCGTCGCAGGATGGAAGCAGTTCCTAGTAAGGCCGCCTTTTGCAATTGACTAATAGCGAATTTGTCAATGCCAATGGTGTTCAAGTGGTGCTCCATTTGTTTTGGGATTGCACCCAAGGAGCCTATTACTATTGGTACTACCCTTGCTTTCTTTTGCCACAGTCTTTCTATTTCTATTTGTAGGTCTTTGTATTTTGTTATCTTCTCCAGTTCTTTCTCTTCTATTCTGCTATCTCAGGCACTGCCACATCCACTATCCAGACTTTTTTGTCTTTCTTATCGACAATTGTTAAGTCTGGGGTGTTATGTTGCAGGTGCTTGTCTGTTTGAATTCTGAAGTCCCAGAGCAATTTAATTTTATCATTTTCTATGACTTTCTCTATTTTATGATTCCACCAGTTTTTGCTTACAGGCAAATGATATTTTTTGCAGATCTTCCAATGCACCATTGTTGCTACTTTGTCATGCCGCTGCTTGTAGTCAGTCTGCGCAATCTTCTTGCAACAGCTTACCAAGTGGTCCACTGTTTCTTCAGCTTCTTTGCATAGGCGGCACTTACTGTCTGTTGCTGTCTTCTCAAATTTGACTTTGTATGCATTTGTTCTTAAGGCTTGGTCTTGTGCAGCCAGAATTAGTCCCTCGGTCTCTTTCTTCAATTTTCCTGCTCTTAGCCATTGCCAGGTTTTATTGTTATCTGTTATCTATTATTATTATCTATTATTATTATTATTATTATTATTATTATTATTATTATTATTATTATTAGGCATAGAGCTAAGATTAGGGTTGTGATAGCTGGGGCTGGGTCCCTACTCTTTACTGGTTTCATGTTTTAAAGGCATATGTGTATAATTCCTATTTTTCCTATTTGTGCACATGGGAATAGGAGATATGCCCCTTCCAGATTAGGCTACTATAGTGTATTTAGTCTGGGCTGCCTTTGAGAGCAGCTGACAAACAGCATGTAATGATGACTTCCAGACTGATAAGGATTCAGGAGATAATGATAAAAACAAGCTCCTTCAAGTTCCGTTATCAATGAAGAATCTTGCCAGTTTGCTAGTTCACAGAGGGGCAATAAAAAAGAAAGAAAACAAGGAAAGACTTCATCCAAATGTGCTTTGAGATATATTGATTGTAGGTGAGAAATACTTCATTTGTTGGAATTTTTATAACCCCATCTCTTGCTTAATACATCTAATTAAAGAGACACCATGAAATGTGTCTCTTGGAAAAGGAATAATTTTTAGTTTCTGGTGGATGCCAGTGGAGCTTGACTTGCAATTAGAGCAAACAGAGCAAATATATCACTATATATTACTAACAAATACAGTAGTATATTTGTTAGTAGTATAACTATAACTAACTATTCCTAACTATGTTAGGAAAATAGCAAATAATAATTTAAATGATTTATGTAAAACTACTCAGGATCTGGTGAATATGAGCACTTCTGCCCCATATGATAGTACCCATGGTAATGTATTACTGTGAAATGTAATGACAGCTGGTTCATTAGAGATAAGTGAGTGTACTTTTCCATACTACTCATTAAGGTTGCACTATGAAATCTCCAAGACACAGGAAAGTGATAGCGCTGATTCAGGTAGCTTTGAAAGAGACAAATTCACACAGGACAATTCACAATAGCCATATATTACCTACCATAGGAGAGCTAATATGCCAAGGAACAGCAATTGCTAAAGAATAAGAAGTTACAATTGCCAAGTCCTCTATCGCTGCTCGTGATCATCTGGTCTGAGACGTATGTGAATAGAATATTAGAATAGATAGGTCTTTGATCTGATCTACCATTTTTTTCTGAATGATTATTCATTACACAGAATGAATCAGTAAATTAATGAATAAATCAGGAAAGTAACTTCTAACTATTGGGCCTTAAAATGTATAAAATTCTCTGTTCTATTCACTGCCACACATTAAAGTAACTATGAGATATTTGTGGGATACTTGCTTATTCTACCAAAAGGGATAGATTAGGCACATTCTAGATCCCTTTCTTTAAATATTGTCATTCAGAAGGACATAGGAATATGCCCATTTTATATAAATATTGTGAGACATCCCCCAGTTATATTTCTAAAATGAATGTCATACAAGTTTTTTTAAAAAATAAATTACTATTTTTATCAATATTTTTATATTTTCTGAATAATCCCTAATGATAAGAGTATAATGATTGCAACATCCCATACACCAGTGGTCCCCAACAATTCTGGCTTTGCGAACTGGCAATGGCAGTGGATGGGTGGGGGCTACCATGCAAGTGGTGGGTGAGCGCATGCGCCTGCAACTCCACCTGTGCATGCAGCAGGTGTGTATGCATGCCCTTCACAAATGGAGCTTATCGCACACACACATTCACCTGCCATTCGCGATCACCTGCCACTTGTGCAGCCTGGTTCTGAATGGGTCATGGCCTGGTTCTGGGCCATAGCCTGAGGATTGGGGACCCCTGCCATACACAACAGGATGGTATCAGAAAAAGGACCCCTTTTGTCTGATACAGGACACTCTAGATCAGTGATTCTCAACCTTTCTAATGCCGTGACCCCATAATACAGTTCCCCATGTTGTGGTGACCCCCAAGTGGGTGTGGCCACCAATAAGAGGGAGTAGGACAGATAGGGAAAAGGGAAAAAATGGCGGACAGCATGGTTTGGTGACCCCCGTGAAATAGTCATTCGACCCCAACTGGGGTCCCGACCCACAGGTTGAGAACCACTGCTCTAGATTCTATAGGAGGTGTTTATTTCATGCTTGCAAATATGGTGATGAATTCCATAGCAAATGTGAATTGTATATCCTAAAATGTGCCAGATAGAATCTATCATCTAATCCGAAAACTGGGGTTGTCTTGGGGCTGTCATGTTTACATGAATCCAGGAAGGAGCAGAGGCTTAGAGTGCATTTCAATATTAGAGAAACTGAGTCCCATAACTAACATAAAACACTTTCTTGCAATAAAATGCACATGACAACCCTCACTATGATTTAATGTAATGTATACATTAGTGCCTTTTCCTAATTTATTCTGTATTTAAGAAAATGATAAATAGCTTTATATTCATACTACTCAAATAAAAGTTGTAATTTAAGTAGTAGAAGATAACTAGATTTATACATTAATGTTGACTGCAGTGCAAAGACATGGGAATAAGGGTAGGAAACAAGGAAACTGTGAGTTCCAGTCCTGCCTTAGACAAGAAAAACTGGCTGAGTGACTTTGGGTCAGTCACTTTCTTTCAGTTCAACAGAATTGTGGCGAATATCTGTAGCTTGGATGTAGGATGAGGGTAAAGGTTCGTTCTCCAGGCTGGTGGGTTGGTTTCTGAATGTTTCTTTACCAGACTAGGTAACATCTTATGCGGAGTTTAGAGGATGTCAGAATCAGTGTTCCTCTGTTTATAAGGGCTTCAGGTATGGGTGTGTCAAGTGAGGGTCTTCTGATGGGTCTTGTGATGGGTCAGGTGTGAGTTATCAGTGAGATGCTTGTGATGGGTCTTGCGATGGGGAGGTTAGATCAAGTCAGGATCATTGGAAAGTGAACTGCCAGCAGGGGAGGAGGGCTTGACTGGATTGCTTTAGGATCAGTGCTGTCTCTGGTTGGCTGTGTGGTTGATTTGAATTCTGAGGGGTTCATAGGCTGGTTGTAGGTCAATGTATCTGTTGACGGAATAGCTTGTAGAGTGCCAGGCTTTAATGAACTCACTAGTATGGTGGGTGATAGCATGGCCCATGATTTTAGTGTTGCTCCAATCAAACTGGTGTTGTTTGGTGTCAGTGTGGATAGAGATTAAAGATTTGGGATAGTGGCATTTGACTGCCAGCCAATGTTTGTGGATCTGGGTTTTTAATTGGTGTGATGTTTGTTGCATGTCAAATTGGTTGCAATCGTTACAGTTGATTTTTTAGATTACATTGTTTTTTTTTCACCTTCTTCTGTAACTTGTTTTTGGTTCTGAATAATTCCTGGAGGACTGTGGCTGTGGAAATATTGCTATTCCTAAGCGTTGGAGAATTCTGGCTGTCATTTCTGACACTCCTTTTGTGTATGGTAGGGTTAGTTTTTGCATGGTGGTTGGCTGTGTGGTGTGTTGTAGTTTGGGTGCTTTGTGCTGGAATATGAAATTTTTGGGATAGCTGTTATAGAGAAAGATGTCAAGCAGCCATTTCTCTTCTGCTTTTGTTAGTGTTGTGGTGCTGCAGTGTGCCCTGGCCTTTCTGAAGAAGGTCTGGACACAGCTTCTTTTGTGTGTGGTGGGATGGTTGCTTGCAAAGCTGAGGATCTGGGTTGTTTGCGAAGCTGAGGGTTATTATTGTAGGGAAAGAGGAGGAGGACTGAGTATTAGGTATGGTTGCCACCTTGAATTATTTATTTTAAAAAAATATTGTAAAGGAGATATATAAATTAGATAAATAATAAGATATGCCTGGTTTGTAATTTATTTATGTGCTAGAGTAAAGTTGCTATAGGACGAACTTCATCTTGAAAATGGCATAGATATTTGAAGCCCATATACAGGTAGTCCCAACTTATGACCACAATTGAAACCCAAGAGTTGTTAAGTGAGTTTTGCCCCATTTTATGATCTTTCTTGCCATAGTTGTTAAGTGATTCACTGCAGTTGTTAAGTTAGTTATTTAAGTGAATCTGGCTTCCTCATTGACTTTGCTTGTCAGAAGATTCCAAAAGGGGATCACATGACCCCCTGACACTGCAACTGCCATGGTACATGCCAGTTGCCAAGCATCTGAATTTTGATCATGTGAGTGTGGGGTTGTTATAATGGTCGTAAGTGTGAAAGTCATGAGTCACTTTGTTCAATACTATTGTAGCTTTGAACGGTGACTAAACAAACTGTTGTAAGTCAAGGACTACCTGTATTCCTTCACTGATGTTGAGATAGTAATTTTCACCCAGATTCTCACAGTGCTAAATACATATGCCACTGCAAAAATGCCATTAACATTTCATACCTTTCAGCTGAAGAATAAATTCTGCTTCTCATGGACTGACGCTGTGTCTCCTTTCTGCAGCCATGAAAAGAAATTCTTATATAAAAACAAACTTCATAACTTTAAAATAGTTTAATGCATACCTATATTGAAATATGTATCAAAAGAAAAACATACTATTCATATATTCCTCAGAGATCCCCTGTGCTGAAATAAGACCATGTCTATACTTGAATTCTCTCTGGAGAACATACCTGTCCAGTGAGTTGCTCTAGTAATTCCTAAGAGTGAGGCATCAAGCTGGATACATTATCCTGATAGCAGAATGCCCCAATGACTTACCCTGAGGACTCAGAATGAACCATCAGAACTACAAGATATTATGAAAAAAACATAGAATTGTGTCCTCCTTTGGATTGAAACCCAGTAGTCTATGTTATTTCAGATACTTTCAGTAAAAGAAAAAAGCCATATTGTTTACTAGTTCTGAATAGCTTCATAATATTATGCTCCCTTTAGCATTTCAAGATTGAAATGCCAACTCCAGAGCAAGAGCATTCAATCTAAATGTTAAGTGGATTGGCTTAAATTTGAGTAAGACAGCAAGAGGCAGCTTCATCATGGTTAACATTATAAATGAAAGTCTGGTTTCCAGCCTATGATGTGATCCTCATCTCACTATCATTTATATGTGTAGTTAAATTAACCACTGTGTTTTAGCAATTGGAATGTATTCTTTCCATTGAAATTCTGACCTGCTAATTACATTTTGATCCTACAACTCATATAGTAAGACTAGTTGACAGTAATTTTCTTGTTCCGTACAGAAGAAATAAGAATGTTTCATTGATATCTTCTGATGAGAATTCATGATTGCCCAGTGGAAAATGCAATTGTAAAGACAATAATTCAGGTTATGCCATTGTCTATTTCAACAGAAAAGGACTAGGAAATGTACTTATTAAAATGCTGAGTATCTCCTCTGTAGTAATGATAACATCATCAAATTCCGAAACCATTGGGGCAGCAAAAGCTAAAGAATTGATTGACTCTCCTGCAAAGTGACTCTAATTCAACTAATTAGATGTTGAAAGGGTGTTAAAGTTCAGCTTGAGTGATTCATTGCTTTTTCAGCAACTCTACCTTTCTCATTTAAACTTTCTGAAAGTTAAAATAGTAAGTGGCTATGAGAGAAAAAAGAAGTGGCTTTATATTATGGGGAGCTAATTATAAAGTGGTCCAAAGAGCAACATGCAAAGGAAAAATCAGAGTAAGTCATCCTCAGCCACTTGTTCTGAGTGATATAAAAATTATACTAACAAAGCAGCACAAGAGGCAACCCAAATTGCCTCCAATCCACACCTCAAGTTCCCCTGACCCATCTACTAAAATGCAGCAGAAAAATGCTGACGATAAATAGATCTTCTGCACTCCCCACTTAAAATTAGTTTTTAAAAGGACAATGGAAAAAAATTAAAATAGCTTCCACCCAAAATGAAGCTCCTTGCCAGAGAAAGTTGGTTATTGTTCATTCCTTGCTATAATAATAATAATAATAATAATAATAATAATAATAATAATAATAATAATAATAATAATAATAATAATAATAATAGTAAAGTTGGAAGGGACCTTGGAGGTCATCTAGTCCAACCCCCTGCTCGGGCAGGAAACCCTACACCATTTCGGACAAGTGGCTGTCCAGTCTCTTCTTAAAAACTTCCAGTGTTTGGAGCATTTACTGCTTCTGGAGACAGGTTGTTCCACTGATTAATTGTTCTCACTGTCAGGAAGTTTCTCCTTAGTTCTAGGTTGCTTCTCTCCTTGATTAGTTTCCACCCGTTGCTTCTTGTCCTGCCTTCAGGTGCTTTGGAAAATAGCTTATTCCCTCTTCTTTATGGCAGCCCCTGAGATATTGGAATACTGCTATCAAGTCCCCCCTTGTCCTTATCTTCGTTAAACTAGACATATCCAATTCTAGCAACCGTTCCTTATATGTTTTAGCCTCCAGTCCCCTAATCATCTTTGTTGCTCTTCTCTGTACTCTTTCTAGAGTCTCAACATCTTTTTTACATCGTGGTGACCAAAACTGGATGCAGTATTCCAAGTGTGGCCTTACCGAGGCATTGAAGAGTGGTATTAATACTTCACGTGATCTTGATTCTATCCCTCTGTTAATGCAGCCTAGCACTGTGTTGGCCTTTTTGGCAGCTGCAGCACACTGCTGGCTCATATTTAAGTGATTGTCTATTAGGACTCCGAGGTCCCTC
This sequence comes from Crotalus tigris, assembly GCF_016545835.1. Taxonomy (NCBI): domain Eukaryota; kingdom Metazoa; phylum Chordata; class Lepidosauria; order Squamata; family Viperidae; genus Crotalus; species Crotalus tigris. The sequence continues at coordinate 1,598,859 of NW_024100518.1, read as the reverse complement.
TCACAGTTACTACTATTGAGCATGGTGCCACCTATGCTGTACTTGTGCATTTGGTTTTTCTTGCCTAAATGTAGAACCTTGCTTTTTTCACCATTGAATTTCATTTTGTTAGTTAGTGCCCAGTGCTCAGTTGATAAACAGTCTAGTGAATTTAGTAGCTTCATAATATTGAACCACTTGAGTGGATGGAAATATTTGCAACATGAGGAAATTAATTTAAACCAACTCCATAGGTCGTCTCAGTTTTCTCTCAGATGACAGCTACAATGCAAGCTACTTGAGGGACCATCTGATTCTACTGGGATTGGCCTGCCCCACCTGTGCTGGCAGAGGAGGCATGTTTTGGGCCCCATCAGCCAGAGTATTCTAGCTGATGGGGTCCAGAAAAAGAGCCTTCTCTGCCATTGCATCTGTCATTTGGAACATCTTGCCCCCTGGAATAAAGTCGGTTCCAACCCTCCTGATCTTCCGCAAGAGCTTAAAGACCTGGCTTTGCCAGTTTGCTTGGGGCTCCTAAGGTGAGGGGGGGTCCTTCACATTGAGGGTGGTTGATAGATTAATAACAGATCCTACTTTCCCCCTCTCCACTCATCCTACTCCCTCCATCCCCATATTGTAGCTAGGGTTGTGTATTGTATTTTTGTAGTATTTTTATTTGTATAGTTTTATCTTTTTAATATTGTAAGTTGTCCAGAGTTACCCTGTGGTAAGATGAGTGGCCAATCATATCATACTCATGTTGAAAACACCAAGATGTTTCCTGGTTGAAAGAATTAAGTGGGGGACGTCCAGCTGGGAACTCCTTTCATGTCTCAGTAGGAATTAGAGCAAAGGACAGGAGCTCACCCCATCCCACAACAGCACTTGGGTCTCGAAAGCGGACTTGCTAATCTCTAACTGTAACTCACCATGCTCCTTAAGCAGATAGATAGATAGATAGATAGATAGATAGATAGATAGATAGATAGATAGATAGATAGATAGATAGATAGAAGCTGAGAATCCTTCATGGTATCAAATACATTTCAGGGGCTAAAGGACAGCTGTTGACTTTTTAAAGGATAAATTTGGCATCAGATGCATCTTTTGGAGATCCATCTTGAAGCACTTCCCAGCCTTATTATGTTTAATTCCTAGTTTAATGTCTAAACAATTAAACTGTGAAATTCCTATAGGATGTGACAACAGGATAAATGGTTCCTTGAATACCAGTTAGTGTATTGGTTAGGGAATCAGGGTACAAACCAGGAGGTTGTGAATTCTAATCCCATCTTGGGCCTGAAGCCAATAGAATGACCTTGACACTTTCTCTCAGTCCTAGGAAGGAGGCAATGACAAACCACTTCTGAAAAACCTTGCCAAGAAAACTGTAAGGGTTTGACTTGGACATGATTGAACTGAAGGAAAAAATGTTCTTTAGAAGAAAGCAGTTAAAATGGCTAATAATCATAGTGGTTAAATTCTATTTCTAGGAAGGGCAATAAATAGTTAGAGAATCAGAAGCAGAAAAAACTATTGTGAATTTGCCCACTGGCATCTAGTGGGTCAATGTAAAAGACAGGATGTAGCTAGGCTAACAATGAACTTATGATATTATGTTGTTCCACTTGGTCTTGATTTCTAAATACAAGGGAGCAAAATTGTAACCTGGGTCATTTTTAAATTGTGTTGTATGCACTATTTACATTGCATGATTTATTATTTAGGATTTTTTCCCTTGAAGTGATGATAAAGTCTTTCTACATCAAGAAAAAAAATAATAATGTTTCAATCAAAACTTATTCCTGCGTCAGGGACATGATATAGAGCTGGGTCACCCTAAGATCTTTCAAAAATTGCATTATTTTTCTTTCATATTAAGAAATGTCTGTTCTTAGCATTATAATTTAAATGAAAAAAGGGTTCTCACTTCATACATGTTTGTTGGAAAAAAGACAATTCTATGGACTGAGATTTATGGGCCATTTTAACATTTGACAAGGAATGGGGTAATTCCTGACATATCACCAAGCTGCAAGAAAGACAAGGTCAGTCTTAGCCTTTCAGGGGCATTCTTCCCTCTGAGATTCATAAATAGGTCTATCTGTCAAATATTTACTTATTAATGACATATTTTCATTTCAGGACTATCAGGTCCGGTGCTGTTGCTCAGGAATAAGAAAATCTAATGTAAATTGTCCCTCTGATGAGCAATATCTTGCTGACATGAAATGCACACCTTCAAACTATTGCTGTCATGAGGGAAGGAGAATAAGGAAGCCATATTTTTAAGAGAATGTTCCCCTCATTTAAAGGAGCTGGAATCATCTGACATGTCTACCAGTACTGCACTTATCAAGGACCCAACACTTAATTAAATGAAAGAAACCACTGCTGTCAGTCATGTTGAGAATGAAAGCACTTTTTCAATTCCTACACTTTTGAAAGTCTTCATAATAGAAATCCATTTTTAATGATTTTGCTTTCTGGGTGATTTCAGATTGTTTTGCTGTTTTTTGTTGTTATTCTGTTCAATTTCAGTAATGTTCAGTAATGTTTCTGTAATCTTTGTAATGTTATTTTGTAAAGGTTTGCATTTATTGATTATCTGAACAGTTTGATGTTCTAATGATTGTGACATAGTCATTTGATATAAACCTTGTTCAAAGACTCCCTGTATATGTCCATCTATTTATGTCAGATCTGTAGCTGATTGAAGCATCAAAATAAAGCCAAAGATGTTGTGTTCCCTACAACCTGGAGGCTCTATTCATCACAATATTCCTTTTCTGTCAGACTATTTATCCAACAGGCCTTTAAATGGGAACTAAAAAAAATCAATTATATGTTCATTACCATGATTCCCCAAAAGACAAACCATTTATACCAAACACTTCAAACATTGTTTGCTTGCTTCTTTTCTCCTTTACTGGATCCAATTATATGTTTTCTGTAAAGTGTGCAATTCAGAAAATAAAGTCTTTTCTGTGCGTTATTTGCCCAAACTTTTATCACTCTCTATTCTTTAAAACCACTATTATGCCCGTACATTTCAATCACCTGAAGAGGTTATGATCCAGAACGCAAAGAGCACTTGAAATGAACTGATAGAACTTGCAAGGGGACAGGAGAGGCAGTTTTCCTGCTTTGTACGTGGTTCGATTTCTTTCTTATTGCAAAAAAAGAATTTCAAAGCAACGGTACAAGAAATGCGAAGCTGACCTGATGAAATTTGCATAAGGAAAAAATTCTGTTGAGTTGACTCATGGAAATAGCCTTTTAATTTTCTTGACAGCTGTCATCAGTCAGTAATTATTACAGAAGCATTTTAAGAGAAGGACAAGGAAGTGGTCTGCCATCACTTGTTTTTATAATGTGTTTTCAACTTCCCAATCTTGCCTATACTGTGTTTTTTCTTAGTGATCTCCCAACCAACTACAGTCAGATTCAAAGCCACATTGACTGCTTTATTCTGAAGTGGGAGATGGGAAGTTTTAATGCTCATGAAAGTATTTGTATCTCTGATTGTTTCTCTCAGATAACTGACTTACAGACTTTTTTTTTTTAGACAGTAGAGGACTGCTTTCCCTTTACCAGATGAGGTGTAACTGGCTCTTGCTGTATTTCCTCAGTAATTATAATATTTATAAAAGAGTCAGTTCTAGATATCCCTCAAATGTTTAAAGTGGAGAAGCTATTCAAAATTTCAAAGACGAGAGCCAGTAAAATAATATACAATATGAATCGATGAAGAAAACAAAATGAGGATTTGGCCATTTTGTATCTTATATCGCTGAGTAAAATGCCTCTAAGGAGATTTGAAGTAGAAGAGCTGATATTCTTGTCCGTATTCCTTTATCATAATAATCTATCTTCCTCTCTTCATACCTGAGGTCATTCAGTGAAGCAGAATTGTGGGAAATTCAGTAGAGATGAAAGCACTTATTTTCAGTACCTTGTTGTAAAATTTGCTCCCAGTTGAATTATGGTGACCTACTTAATGGCTTTAACAGGAGATTTGATAAATTTGTGGAAGTTACAGTTATCAGTGGCTACTAATCTTGATAGTCATATATATCCTTTATTATCTGAGATGTCTGAGTATCAGCTGCTGGGGAACAGGAATGAAAAAAAATTACTATCCTACCTTTCCTTCATTCATCAATGTGTTTGTTAAGATAGGCCTTTCCTATTGCCTTTGATCGTCTTTCTAATGAAATATTGGTTTAATGGGGAGAATCTAATAGCTTATTTGAAACAAAAAAATGTTCATCTGTTTTCTTTCTATAATATTTTGAACATTTATATTTTCATGCCCAGAGTCAAAGATTTCTATCATGAGATGCCTCAATGTTTTTCCTGAAAGTGCTATAAATAGACACTAATATGCACATATTCACATCTCCAACCAATATAACTCTGACATCATCACAAGTATACTTTATACTTTATCTACACAGGCAGTAGGAAAGGAAGAATATAGAATGTAGATGTTCAAATGATGCCTACAAAACTGGGACCAGGCCTATCAGTGCAAGAAAAAACAATTGTATACACACACAAACAGCTTTCCTCTTGTATTTCCCTTCATACTTGATGGGCCTTTCATTTATCCTCCAATTGTTAAAAAAAATGATTAAGATTTTACCCTTAGAACTAGGCCCCCAAGACATTTGTCTGACTACATAAGTGAAGACAATCATTTGTTTACTGTACCTCTTTCTGAGGCATAATATAAACATAATGTATTATCATAGTATTGAATAGAGATATATATTCAATAAAGGGAGAGTATTCATTTGATGAGTTCACTACAGCAGTTCATTGAACGCTTCATGTAAATGAATTCCAACAACTTCATTATTACCCTTTTCCAAGCTGTTCAGATATAGTCAATAGAAGTTACCCATTTCTTGATTTTAATTGTCTAGAATAGATTTTCTTGGCTGGTTTTCTCTTTTCCTTTAATAATACCCTTTTGCCCTTATTCTGACTTGGATAATAATACTGCAATTCTCTGCTTCTCCTAACTTTTGGATTCTGCTAGTGAAGATTTCAAAGTGATGAAATAATTTATTTCTTGTTGTGTGGAGATTTCATATGGGGATAAATAGAGTCCTCTCTTTTTTCACACATCAAAAAAGATATGAAACCGGACAATTGCACACTTTACTGTTACAGAGTTGGAAGGACACATACATTCTTTGTCAGCCTTCCTTAACTTCTTACTGTCCTGATATTTGGAATACAATTTCCATAATGAGACAACCATTTGAATAACTCATCACCTTCCATAGTTGAATAAGTACTTTACTTCTGGGAGTTTCCTTAGAGAACAATTTAAAATTGTGCTTAATTTTTACCTTGTCAGGATTATGTAGCTCTCCAGACTTGATTACCAAAAATGTGTTTTGGAGCTTAGCAATTATCTTTGGCTTTTCAAAGCAACCATGTCTTTACCCAGGACTCTGTGGATGCAACTCTCAGGTGGTCCAGGAAAAGACAGAATTTATTTAAAAGTTGCAGACAAGGACCGCATTTTTATTCATGCACTTTCTGAGCACCATTTTGGAACTGTACACTCCTAGTTTACATGCCTCATTTTCTATGTTTATCAACTGTTAAATAAACTGCTAGAAGTTAATTTAACTGCATATTATCACATATGCATATCCCTAAACTAATTATTCTAAGGAAATGAAAGATATATAATTCTTCCAAATCTTGATTTCTTTCTACATCTAAGTAAAAAATAAAGACAGACTTCACACTTGTCTATAGAATTTAGATTGTTGTAGTTACTGGATCTTCCAGATACAGAAAAGTTTGATCAATTAATTAATTATTATATTCACTAAGTCAATATGCTTGAAAGTCTGTATTACTACTTCTAAAAATGACAGAGAATTATTATTATAAATGTACAAGGCACGCCATTTAAATCTGGGGATTTTTTGCATTTTGCAATTCTTTGGTCAAGAAAGGGGATGATTTTTTCTGATTGATGACAATCAACATAAAACTTGCCTGTATGTTAATCTGATCCAAATAAAAGTAACTCCCCACACTCATTACTTCTTGTTCACTATTCTTAGTGGCTTATCTGATACTGGAAAGAATAATATTATCATATTGTCTTTTTCATTTTCTTTGTATCACATTATTTGGTGAGTCTATCTTCAGGAACCCTAGATTAATGTGTTTCCTCTGGCATCTGATGTCAGAGGTCAACACCTGCCAAGGTGTTGCAAGACACAAATTTTATAGTTCTCTTTTGCCTTTTTTATACTGGTTCTGGAGCAACAACTCAGAAAGTAATAGAATTTGAAAGAAAGAGTTGGGAAATAGAACTCATTGTCCTCATGAGCCCAAGGGAGTCCAAGTTGATATGTAATTAGGCTTGAAAATATATTTTCCAGAGTTGAAGAAAATTGCTCAATTAGATACACCTAATTATGAACTGAGCCCAAGAGGGTTCTCTCATCACTAATTAATGTTTAAAATACAAGAGTGTATTCAAGGTAATGATGGACCAACTTCAGCTTGATTTAGAATTGGATGTGTACTTCTGATCTTTCTTTAAAAAGTTTTTTGGGAAAGTGTCCATTATCTGAAAGTTATCTTCAGGCATCCATAATTCCATGAGGCAAGCTTTTCCATTGATTAATTGTTGTCACTGCCAGGAATTCCTGCTTATTTCCAGGTTGGATCTTCCTCTGTCAAGCTTCCCCTCATTGTTTCTTATCCTGCCCTCAGGTGCTTTGGAGGATAAAATGACCACTTCTTCCTGTAACAGCTCTTTAAGTATTGGAAGATTTCTATCAGGTCTTCCCTAAGGCTAAGCATACCCCGTTCCCTTAGCACAGTGGTTCTCAACCTTCCTAATGCCGCGACCCTTTAATACAGTTCTTCATGTTGTGGTGACCCCCAACCATAAAATTATATTTGTTGCTACTTCATAACTGTAATTTTGCTACTGTTATGAATCATACTGTAAATATCTGATATGCAGGATGTATTTTCATTGTTACAAATTGAACATAATTCTATTCTATTCTATTCTATTCTATTCTATTCTATTCAACAATTTAGCATCGTCTTCCTGGTTATTCAAAAAAGATTCAGTTATAGAAATGACAATATTCCGATAATTCTCTACATCTCCCAGCTTTGCATTTGGAGTGAAATGAATCCCAAATTGTCCTTAGTATATTTTATTATTTTATTTCAAAATGGTCAGAGAGGAGGGTAATTTCCCTAAGAACTGCCCACCGTGGCGCTCAAGGAGCTCCTATCTCTCAGTCCCGCCCTTTCGAGGAGGAGAGTTCAGGTGGGGGGGAGCAGAGGGAAAGCGTTCTCTTCTCACGGAGGAAATTGGCCTTGGTGGCTCGCCATACGCAAAGCCTTAAGCAGCGTGAGAGTTGGAAGAGAGAGGGGTTCCCCTTTCCATCCCTGCTGCAGCGCTTGCAGGTTTGTGGGTTGGTACTTTCACACTCATGGATTCAAAATGTCACAATGGCTCAGAACATTCAGAGTGTTACATTGTCTCCTTCCTTCCTTCCTTCCCTCTTTGTCCCTTCCTTCCTTCTCTCCCTTCCATTGTTCCTTCCTTCCTTCCTTCTCTCATTGTCCCTTATTTCCCTCCCTCTTCATCCCTTCCTTCCTCCTCCCTCTGTGCCCAGGAAGGGACAAGGGGAGGGGGACAGGCTGCCAGAGGCAGAGGAGAGCTCCGCCCAGCTCACTTACTCAGCTTCACCAGAAAACATGCCGTTTGCTAAGTTAGCAGAAGCCCCAGGATCAGCACAGGGATACAGCTGATTCAAGCTTCTGCTTGTTTTCTAGCAAAGCTCGAGCAAGTTTTCTGGGCAGGAACCAAGGAGAGCTGCTACAGCTGACCTGCTTCTTGGCTGTTCTGCAGAAGCGCGGATCAGCTGTAGGGTTCACCCAAGCCTGGACAAGAGGTAAGGAAGGAAGGACAGAAGGGACAAGGGGAAAGAGGAAGGGAAGGAGGGACAAAGAGGGAGGCGAAGGGAAGGAAGGAAGGAAGGAAGGAAGGAAGGAAGGAAGGAAGGAAGAAAGGAAGGAAGGAAGGAACAATAGGAGAGGGAGGGAAGGAGAAAGAGACCAAGAGGGAGGGAAGGAAAGGAAGTTCCAGCCAGCAGAGGCTTAGCAGCCCAGCTGCCGAGGAACAGAAGAGCGTAAAGCCAAGGAGAAGAAGGTGGCGGTTTCCTCCCAAAGGGGGCTCCTTTTCTCCACCCCTTCCCTGGGTTTGTGGGGAATTTCTCATCATCAACACTGACAGGTGCTTCTTCGAGCCCGCCGCGAGCTTTCTCACCCCCTTTGCTTCTCCCCCCCCACTTTTGTGAGGATTGTGGCACCCTTGGGAAGCTGATCATGCTTTGATGCTTAGGAGAGTAGGAGGAGTCCCTTCCCTCCCTCTCTCCCTGTCAAGCCTTGGCGGGCTCGACATGAACAGGCAGAGGAGGACTCGAGGATGGGCAGGGTGGCAAAGGAGACCGATGGCCGTCACCAGACCTCCCGGCTGACAAGCGCAAGTTTGGGGGTCACCAGCTGACAGGCGCAGGAGTTGGGTGCTGTGGCAGCCTCCCCTTCACTGACCTGCATGCACGAGAAGAAGTCAATCCGGTTGCTGCACAATAAGTCTCTGGGGAGGGCGGGGCCTTGCTCTGCACCTGAGCTCTTCATGCACCCCCTGAGGGCAGATTTGGTAGAGTTCGTGCAGACTGCCACCAAGCAGCATATTTTCCACAAACAAGTGAGGTGGAGCAGAGGGGGGAGGGAGAGAAGGCGGTTGACAAGCCCTGCCTAAGACCATCGGAAATATGTGTTTCCGATGGTCTTAGTCAACCCCTGTGAAAGGCTCATGCGACCCCCAAAAGGATTGTGACCCACAGGTTGAGAACCACTGCCTTAGCAAGTCATTGTACAGCTTAGCTCCAGACCCTGTATCATCTTGTTGCTCTTCTCTGCATTCTAGCCTAAGACCACAGCATCTTTTTTATATTGTGGTGATTAGGATCAGATGCAGTATTCCAAATGTGGCCTCACTAGTGCAGCATAGAGTGATACTACCACTTCCTGTGACTTTGATGCTATCTCTCTATTGATGCAGCCTGAAGATTTGGGTAGTCTTCTGATGCGCTGCACTGCACAAAACATATGCAGCTGCATTCAGGGATGGTTGCATATGTGTTCTTTTTATAGGTCAACAAACTTTAATGTTTCCCACTTGAAAGCACCTTGCCTTTCCCTGTGTCCCAACAGGAAGTCAGAACCAATCAGCATGCAAGGTGCATCCCTCTGCACAACATGGAGTTGGGATTTGCATTGGCCAATCTGCGGCGCTCTGCAACCTTTGCTTACCCATTAACTCTTTTACAATGTAAGTATGCAGTGACAGCTATGGGCAGTTGTGAGCAACTTTAAATCAGTCTTGAGACCACATGGCTTTTTTGGCAGCTGCTGAACACTGCTGACTCATACTTAAGTAGTGGTCTACCAGGACACTTAGATATACTCTCATTGGCACTATTGTTGAATCAGGTACTGCAAAACCTATGCATCTGATTTTTCTACCTAATTGCAGGACCTTACTTTTCTCACCACTGAGCTGCATCTTGTTGGATGGGGCCCAAAGCTCAGGTCTGTCAAGATCCTTCTGAATCTGTGTTCCAAAGTGTTAGCAATTCCTCCCAGTTGGAGGAGGAATTGACCCCTCAAAGGCCTCATCTAGGTCATTTGTGAAAATGTTGAAGAGCACTGAATCCAAGGCAAAATGCTTGAGGTACCTCACTGCATGCTTCCCTTCAATTGCAAATCTATCTGGTGGTGGTACTATCTATCCCACATTGTTCTATCTCCTCAGACTCCTTTTGGTACTCCCTTCAAGATGCCCAAGATGAAGAGATTTGCTTTGCATATAGATTTAATCTCAGATAGGGTTGCCTAAGAGTTGTTCCAGTCTGTCTAGTCCAAAATGAATTAAGTGAGTCTGGTTCACTACAAGACAACTTCCCTGGTTTCTCTTCTAGAAATGTGATAGATGAAAAAAGTGTTTTTGCAAAAACTGTCCAAGCTCATACATACAGAATAAATGGACATATGTGATGTTGTGGTGAATACTTTGTATACAAATTAGAATCACAGGTCTGTAACTGCAGCTCCTCCGCAACCCACTTCTCATAGATAACTGTTTGCTGTTTTATAGGTAATCCTTGAGTTACAACCACAATTGAGCCTGGAATTGTGGTCATAAGTTATTATGGTCATTAATCGACTCACCATGTGACCTGTCTTGATTTTATGAACACTTTAACAATGGTCATTAAACATGGTTATTAAGCAAATTACATGGTCATTAAGTGAATTCAGTATATCTAATGGGCCTTTCTTGCCGTTTTCTCTCAGAAAGCAGCAAAAAAGTTGTAAATTGTTGTCGTGTGACAACAGGACACTGCAACTGATCATAAACATGACTCAGTGGCCAAGCACTGAGCTTATTTTAGCTTATTTTTGAAGAATGCTGACCAATGGTAAACTCCAGTGCAGATGTACTAGAGTGGAATAGATAGGCTGAATTGAATGCTTTCGTTGTCAGATTTACTACAAAGAAGGTTACAGTAAAATTTCACGGACAATGGTTAATTTTTTCATCCTGACTGCAGTGTAGCAAATCCACATCGTAAACTATCATCTGGGAACCACACAGGCAAATACAAATAATATTCAATATCCCTGCAGAGCTCCAGTGTGACTATCTTCAACTGGCTTTCTCCCCTATCCTTCAATGAGAAATGAAAAATGTCAGCTAAGAAACTGGAGCAAACAAAACCAATGTTTAGTAGATAAATAAAATAATTATATCTCATTTATAAAACAGATAAGGTATTGCTTTCTTCACCACATATTGTTCAATAATAGGCCACGACAGCTTTTCTGTTATTCATATGCATGAAAACTCTATTTGCAGTGGAGTATGTTGCCATGGTTTTGTTTTAACACCTATCTAGGATTTACAAATCTTTTGTGTTATAAAAAAAATAAAAATAAAAATGGGGTGGAGAGGCTGGCAAGTGTCATTTTATAATGGAATGTTTTCATAGGGAGTTATAAACTGGAGATTATAAGTTTTATCTGTCCAATATTGTGCATCTGCTGACGGTGCAGCTATGATTTACCACAAAATGTAATGGTGATAACAAAAATACTTTGGGCAACTAGTTACTATAAATCATGCAGAGCTTCATGGCTTTAAAGCCGATGCAGTACAGTGGCAAACTGTTCTATGACTGTATGTTTCAAAAATAGGAGATGTGGAAAAATAGATGCACTTTTATGCAGTATGAATTTTTAGGCCTTTATCTTTTTCTTCTTATTCCTAACACAAGAGAAGATTGCCCTCTGGTGTTTTAAGTCTGTGGCTTTGGTGTATGCATATGTATGCATATATGTATGCATGCTCTATCATCTATCTATCTATCTATCTATCTATCTATCTATCTATCTATCTATCTATCTTGATATATCGATCTATATCAATCTATCATTTAGCTAGCTATAATCTATCTATAATCTTTATTTCATTTCTCTGTCTATCAATCTATCTATCCAACTATCTATTAGCTAACTAGCTAGCTAGCTATAATCTATCTATAATCTCTGTCTATCTATCTATCTATCTATCTATCTATCCATCTATCTATCTATCATTTCTTTCTCTTTCTATCATCTTTCCTTTTTCTGCTACTATGGTACTATCTACCTGTCTGTCTATCTATTGCTACCTAGCTATAATCTATCTATAATCTCTATCTATAGTTGCTATCTATCTATCTATCTATCTATCTATCTGTCTGTCTATCTATCTATCTATCTATCTATCTATCTATCTATCTATCTATCATCTTTCCTTTTTCTGCTACTATGGTACTTCTAAATCTATGTCTCAAAAAGTTATTGCATTACGTTTGTTTCTACCAGTATATGGATATGTAAATCCGAGAGCCAGATGGAGAATAAATACCTTGTTAGCATGCTCTGTTTTGTTTTGCACATCAAAGAATCCTTTTGCATAGAGAGGTAGAACTCTATGTTGCTATGGAGCAAATATAAACATTTTTCTGGGCTCTTTCTTCCTATTTAGGATTTCAGTCCTTGTGACTATTCCTTTTGAAATCTTCTTTGAGATAGTCACAGTTTCCCATGTCAAAGATGGATGGTAGAAAGGTCAACACTGGCCCATTTTGCTGCTCTTACAAATGTTACTGTGTGCCCCTTTTTGATTCTATGTATAAACACTGACTAGGATGTCAGAAGAAACCCACTTCAATAAAGAAAGGAAGAAGAGCTAACAAATTTAGGGGATCAGTAACTCACAACAGAAACATTTCCAGCTGCTGCCTCATTCTGCTTAATGGGAGAACTGGCTGTGCCAAGTGAGTGTTGTAGACGTTGTATGATTTATTGCTCCTATTATTCCAAGTGTTGCTATAGGACACGGGTGTCAAACACGCCATGCCACGTGATGTGTTGCAACATATCGTGACTTTTACGCTTTGCCGGAGCTGAGGTGGGTGTGGCCTCCACATGATGCAACCAACCCGCGGACCAGCAGTTTGACACCCCTGCTATAGGGTGTCAGAATTGACAAGCAGTTTTTGCTGTTATTCCATTCTTCTTCCCATAGACAACCCAATCTGAAGCAATCCAGTCTGGAAGGCAAAGACAAAAGCTGCCTGCAATACGAGCAGAATATTTTTTTAAAACAATATATATTTGCATGTTCTAAATAAATATTATCTAGAAAGCTCTAAATAAATGTCAACAAACCTAAATTCAGGAAGACTAAAAATGTATATAGTCATCAGTAACAATAAAAGGAGTTAGGTAAGTAAGCAATGCATGATTGAATAAGCAGCAGAAGCAAAAAATCAGTAAAGGGTGAGTGAAGAGGTGGAAGCAGAAAACAATTGTCACATATTTACTTATTTGTGTGATTATATAATAAATTATTTAATTTATTAATAAATAAATATGGACGTAATCATTTGCTGCTTTTTCTTTTAATTTTTAAATTTATCTGAGTTTGCCTATTTGCCATTTTCTTTGCCTGACTTAATGCATAGTGACATGCATATTTAATATCAGACATACAATTACATGTGAATAGATATTTGGAAATTGCTATTACTTTGAAAAAAAAGTTTATTTCCCTTTCAAGTTCTTATTTTCAGTGCTTATAACACTCCAAGAAAACAGTGCTGAAATGTAACATCTCCAGGACGTATAAGGCATTTTCTCCTGACACTAAGACAGTATTTTCCTCCCCCCACACCACCTCTATTATACTTGCTGTGTGATTTTTATTTTGACAGTCACATCTTCCGGCTCAATGCCACTAGGCGCATAATATGAAAAATGATGCTCCATGTTTCAGCAGCAAATACTCTAAAGCAAATCAGAAAAAAATAGATTGCAAAAACAATCGAGAATGAAAAGTGAAAGAAGAAAAAAAAATTGCATAGCTTTTGTCTCTTTCCTTTGGCATTTTAGGTCTTCTTTATTCTGCCAAGATCAATTAAACTTCACGTTCTTCATCGAAGATTAAAAAAAAAAAACATAGGAAAGTTGATATTCAACATATCAATACTCCAAGTCTCCATTTTTCCCCAGCAGCATATCAAAACGGCATTTTTAATGTTTTTGCAATGTCAGTGAATATCCCTAGCAGAAAAATCACACCAATAACAAAAAAAAAGTTCTAATCAGAGGCTTTTCTCTTTTGCAGAAGCACTTCTATCTCACTACCGCTTTCTCAAGGTGCTTCAGGATTTTTTTACTATAAGCCTTGACTGAATAAGAATCAATAAAATAAATGTTTAAGGCACTTTTGGGGAACAGTAGTTCAAGCTCGTGTACAAAATTACTGCAGTCATTTGCAATTCCACAGTCTTTATTAAATTTACACCTCACCTTATATAGGCAGTCCTTGACTTACAACAGTTCATTTAGTGACTGTTCAAAGTTACAAAGGCCCTGAAAAAAGAGATTTTTGATGGTTTTTCACACTTGCATTGCAGCATTCCCCAGGGTCAGGTGTTCAAAATTCAGAAGTATGGCAATTGACTCATGTTTATGACTGCTGTTGTGTCCCGGGGTCACGTAAGAGACCTTGTGACAAGCAAAATCAGTGGGGAAGCCAGATTCACTTAGCAATTGTTAATTAACTTACTAATTAACTTAATAACCGCAGTGATTCATTTAACAACTGTGGCAAGAAAAGTGGTAAAATGAGGCTAAAATTCACTTAACAAATATTAAGTTTAGCAACATTTAGCGACAGAAATTTTGGGCTCAACTGTAGTCGTAACTCGAGAACTACCTGTATATAGTATGTACTCAATCTGGCTATTTGGTTTTAAGGAATGGCTGTGCCTTTGATGACTGTGTCCTGGCAAAACACCCATTGCTGGAATATATTCTGAAGGAACAAGCCAGCATGCTTTATTTAATGTAATATTTTATTTGCATATAATACTTTGCATTGCTTTATAGTAAAAAAAGCCATTTATAATGACAGGAAAAAAATGCACCTCTTTGATTTTTTTTTTTTTCTGAATTCCATTGCAGATAAGTGAAAGCCCAGTATCTCAGCAATGTAAACCAAAGTCTATCGACAGGAATGTATTTTGAAGTAAAGCACATTTGTAATGAAGTCTGAGTGTTTTAGATGTAATCATTCCTTCATGTGTGATCTGTGCATGAACAAGAGTGATTGTGCATAGTCAATCGTAATTGTTTAGACCAATTACACAGACCAATATATTTTGGGATGCAGTTGATTCACCCTTAGCTAAGTCCTACCAAAGAAATTCCAGAAGATGGAACTGTATCTGATCCAGGAAATACTTCTAGTCATCCAACCATATTTCTTGCATTTTGCCCTTTGTAGGACACAAACTGTGTGCCGTTAGTGTAAAAGCAGGAGAAAGATAAAAGAAGACAAGATAAAATAAAAGGAAGACCAATTATCAACATAATCATCCACATCGTAATCAGATCAGACATCTGATCAATTTTTTTTGCAAATTAGTCATTGAGCTTTATATTGGAAACACGCATACTAAACTAGGTTGATACTTTTTAAAAAAATAGAAAATGTTATGACTAATAGTTTGGTAGTTTTGTACAACTTATTGGCTGAAGCAATAATATAGGAACAGAAAAATCAGCTAACTGATCAGACAGTCCAGGAGTTTGTTGCTTTCCTCTCAACTTCTCTGTTGGCCTATTTTTTTTCAAACACATATAGCTGAATATACAATACTAAATTAACTCTTAGCTTTGAATTTGGAATTAAAAAGTTTCAATCTATTTCCCTCATCTTTTTAACATTTAAGCACACACAAAAGTACATATAGAATTATCATTATTAGGCATAGGCTGCATCTAATGCATTATAGACAGAGTACTTAGAATTTGTACTCATTTGACCATAGAATTCCATTGACTCTTAGAATTCCATTGATGTATGGACACGGAATATGAGGCTTTAGATGCACTGGATGCTATGAATATTGATTAGGCAGCCTCTTTTTATGCAGATGGTGCGATGGAGTACCCATTAGCGGAAGTGGAAAGACTCACTGTGCCTCCCCTTATCATTGCATAGCTCTCATCTTCTATTTTAGTGAGTAGATAAATACTCAGAGCCCTCCTGCTTGCACTGCTGCAATTGGCCAGCTGCCCACATTCTGACTCTTAGAGAATTCAGGCTGTGCTCAATGCTGATTTTGGTATTTTATACCTTTCATGCATGAGAAATGTCATGGCACAGCCTAGTTCCCAGACAACTCCAGATTCAGACGTCCAAATGCAAAGCTGGAAAGAAGGCCCATTATCCCTCCTGTGCTGTGATTTTTCCCATATGGCATGCATGAAGTAGGCCTTCATTTTAAGAGTTAAGGAAATAGATGTTCCTTTCATCTCTTTTGGATTCTGAAATATAAAAATTAAGTCTTTCTTTTTCAGTTTTAAGTGACACAGAAGTTTGTTCACTTCACACTTCTTCAGTACTTCAGTACTTCAGTAATTGTTACTTTACTGAAGTAAAGTAACAATTACACTGTTACTTTACTGAAGTTAACAAACTGTTTGTTAACTGAAAATTTTCAGTTGTTTAATTGTATATTAAAAGTAGCACATTTAACCCATACAAGTAAAAGTGTAGTATATTTACCCATCCGTGAGAATGTATTACTATATGAAAATGTAACCACTATTCATGTAGGTTTGCAAGGAGGAACTGTTAATTTTATTGTCCAAAGAATACATTGCAAGATGAAATGTTTGTCAAACTGAGTTTAGCATTTTTTTATTTTTTTATTTTGTAAAGCAAAAGTTTGCTATTAACGTTGAGAGTTTGTATCTGGCCTCTATGTAAGATATCGGAAGCCACATTCTTCAAAGTCCTGGATAGATGGGCAAAGTCCATAGATCCCCAGCAGAGCTTTTCAGATTGTGTTCTGCAGAATTCAATTTGATGGGGTTCCATGTTAGACTAAGAGGAAAAGTATCAGACATAGGTAAATCTGTCACTATAGTTTTGTTTTTTGACCAAGAGTTCTTTAAAAAGAATAATAATAACTGGTTCGAAAGTCTGGAAAAAGTTTGAAAATCTTTGGTTAGAGAGTGTCAGCAACTTCAGCCTGACTGAGGACAATCTATCTTAATTACTTTTTACTGGATTATAAAAGAAGGGGTCTATCAATGAGGTGTCAAAATACCCTCTCCCCAGTTTATAACTGTTCCTGTCCACAATCTCACTAGATGTGGATGAGGTATCATTAAAATCTTGTTAGGTTTGATTATTTTGCAAGGATATTTTGATTTTTTAAAAAAATAATTATTTTTGTAATTGATTTCTGCAATATATATGCCATTCAATTCCCAAACTAGCTCTCACTGACTCTCAGGAAAAAACATACAGAATTAAAAGAAATAACCATCACCCCAAATTCCTAAGCAATAATCACCTACAACAGAGATGGGGAACTATGGCCCCTTTATGACTTGTGGACTTCAACTCCAGAATGGCTGCCTCAGGAATTCTGGGAGTTGAAGTCCACAAGTCATTAAAGGGGCCATAGTTCCCCACCCCTGCCCTACAACAAGGAGGATGCATTGTTGTTGTTAATTGCGAAGTCGTGTCCGACCCATCGCAACCCCATGGACAACATTGCTCCAGGTCTTCCTGTCCTCTACCATCTTCTGGAGTCCATTTAAGTTCTCACCTACTGCTTCAGTGACTCCATCCAGCCATCTCATTCTCTGTCGTCCCCTTCTTCTATTGCCCTCAATCTTTCCCAGCATTAGGCCCTTCTCCAGTGAGTCCTTCCTTCTCATTAGGTGGCCAAAGTATTTGAGTTTCAACTTCAGGATCTGGCCTTCTAAAGAGCAGTCGGGGTTGATCTCTTCTAGGACTGACCGGTTTGAACGCCTTGCAGTCCAAGGGACTCGCAGGAGTCTTCTCCAGCACCATAGTTCAAAGGCCTCAATTCTTTTGCGCTCAGCCTTTCTTATGGTCCAACTTTCACAGCCATATGTTGCAACTGGGAAAACCATGGCCTGGACTATACACACTTTTTTTGGCAGGGTGATGTCTCTGCTTTTTAGTATGCTGTCTAGATTTGCCATAGCTTTCCTCCCCAGGAGCAAGCGTCTTTTAATTTCTTGGCTGCAGTCCCCATCTGAGGTGATCTTGGAGCCCAGAAAAATAAAATCTGTCACTACCTCCATTTCTTCCCCATCTATTTGCCAGGAATTGAGAGGGCCGGATGCCATGATTTTGGTTTTCTTAATGTTGAGTTTCAAGCCTACTTTTGCACTCTCCTTCTTCACCCGCATCAAGAGGCTCTTTAGTTCCTCTTCACTTTCTGCCATTAGAGTGGTATCATCTGCATATCTTAGGTTGTTGATATTTCTCCCGGCAATCTTAATTCCAACTTTTGATTCATCTAGCCCTGCCTTTCTCATGATGTGCTCTGCATATAAGTTAAATAGGCAGGGCGACAGTATACAGCCTTGCCGGACTCCTTTTCCAATTTTGAACCAATCAGTGGTTCCGTGTCCAGTTCTCACTGTTGCTTCTTGACCCGCATATAGGTTTCTCAAGAGACAAATGAGATGGTCTGGTACTCCCATCTCTTTAAGAACTTGCCACAATTTGTTGTGATCCACACAATCAAAGGCTTTAGCATAGTCAATGAAGCAGAAGTAGATGTTTTTCTGGAACTCCCTAGCTTTCTCCATAATCCAGCGTATGTTGGCAATTTGATCTCTAGTTCCTCTGCCTCGTCGAAATCCTGCCTGTACTTCTGGTAGTTCTCGATCCACATACTGCTGGAGTCTAGCTTGTAGGATTTTAAGCATAACTTTACTAGCATGTGAAATGAGTGCAATGGTGCGATAGTTTGAACATTCTTTGGCATTGCCTTTCTTTGGAATTGGAATGTAAACTGACCTTTTCCAATCCTGTGGCCACTGTTGAGTTTTCCAAATTTGCTGGCAAATTGAGTGTAGCACTTTTACTGCATCGTCTTTTAAGATTTTGAATAGCTCAGCTGGAATACTGTCACCTCCACTAGCTTTGTTGTTGCTCAGATTTTCTAAGGCCCATTTCACTTCACATTCTAGGATGTCTGGTTCGAGGTCAGTGACCATCTCATTGTGGTTATCTGGGATGTTAAGCTCATTCTTGTATAGTTCTTCTGTGTAGTTTTGCCATCTCTTCTTAATCTCTTCTGCCTCTGTTAGGTCTCTGCCATTTTGGTCCTTTATCATGCCCATCTTTGCATGAAACGTTCCCTTCATATCTCCAATTTTCTTGAAGAGATCTCTGGTCCTCCCTATTCTGTTGTTTTCTTCTATTTCTTTGCACTGTTCATTTAAGAAGGCATTCTTATCTCTTCTAGCTACTCTCTGGAATTCTGCATTCAATTGGGTGTATCTTTCTCTTTCTCCTTTGCCTTTCGCTTCCCTTCTTTCCTCAGCTATTTGCAAAGCTTCCTCAGACAGCCATTTTGCTTTCTTGCATTTCTTTTTCTTTGGGATGGTTTTAGTTGCTACCTCTTGTACAATGTTGCGAACTTCCATCCATAGTTCTTCAGGCACTCTGTCTATCAGATCTAATTCCTTAAATCTATTTGTCACCTCTACTGTATATTCATCAGGAATATGATTTAGTTCATACCTGAGTGGCCTAGTGCTTTTCCCTACTTTTTTCAATTTAAGCCTAAATTTTGCAACGAGAAGCTCATGATCTGAGCCACAGTCAGCTCCTGGTCTTGTTTTTACTGACTGTATAGAGCTTCTCCATCTTTGGCTGCAGAGCACATAGTCAATCTGATTTCTATGTTGACCGTCTGGTGATGTCCATGTGTAGAGCCGTCTCTTGGGTTGTTGGAAAAGAGTGTTTGTTATGACCATCGTATTCTCTTGACAAAATTCTATTAGCCTGTGCCCTGCTTCATTTTGTACTCCAAGGCCAAACTTGCCTGTTATTCCGGTTATCTTTTGGCTTCCTACCTTAGCATTCCAATCCCCCATGATGATAAGGACATCATTTTTTGGTGTTAATTCTATAAGGTGCTGTAGGGCTTCATAGAACCGGTCAATTTCATCCTCTTCAGCATCAGTGGTTGGAGCATAGATTTGGACTATTGTGATATTGAATGGTTTGCCTTGGATTCGAATTGAGATCATTCTGTCATTTTGGGGATTGTATCCCAGTATTGCTTTTCCTATTCTTTTATTGACTATGAAGGCTACTCCATTTCTTCTGAGGGATTCTTGCCCACAGTAGTATACCTGATGGTCATCTGAGTTAAATTCACCCATTCCTGTCCATTTTAGTTCGCTGATTCCTAAGATGTCGATGTTGAGTCTTGTCATCTCTTTTTTGACTGCGTCTACTTGCCTTGATTCGTGGATCTTACATTCCAGGTTCCTATGGAGAAAAAATCTTTACAGCATCAGACTTTCCTTTCACCACCAGATATATCCACAGCTGAGCGTCCTTTCGGCTTTGGCCCAGTCGCTTCATTCTTTCTGGCGCTACTAGTACTAGCCTCTGCTCTTCCCCAGTAGCATATTGGATACCTTCCGACCTGGGGGGCTCATCTTCCAGCGTCATATCTTTTTGCCTTTTAGTACTGTCCATGGGGTTTTCATGGCAAAGATACTGGAGTGGTTTGCCATTTCCTTCTCCAGTGGATCACATTTTGTCAAGGGGGGAGGATGCATACCATACCATTAATCTACACACGCTTTTCAGAAAAACCAAGAGCAAGAGCTCTCAGCTTTTCTGAATGCCAACAATGTGTTCTTGTGGAGAAGGAAATGTGAATTTACCAAACGCTGGTTTATGTAGCCTCAAAATCTTTGATAATTAATGCTCTGCATAAAGAAAGATATTCTGGATACCAACCTCCATAATTTGTGACCTTTGCCCCTGCAGTGTTAAAATAATAGTAGTTTTGTCCAATACTTTTGAATGGGAACAAATTGGTAAACGCTATGTCCAAAGTTCTACCACTTGCATTATCACAAATTATCTAATCTAAAAAGACTTTTCCTAAGCACAGAGATATTGGTGTATGGTTTGGGAATGGGTAACAGAAATGAGTATGCAAAACATCCAGTATAAGCCTGAGACGTTGTTAGGAATTCTCGAAAATAATGTTAGTAAAGAAGATATATATTTATTTACTCATGTGGTTACAGCGGCAAGAATTGTATTCGCTCAAAATTGGAAAGCTAAGGCTATACCTAGTGAGAAAATCTTAATTCATAAAATTATGCACTGCGCAGAATTAGATAGGTTAACTAAGAGACTCAAAAATCAGGATGAAATGGATTTTTACCAAATTTGGAATAAATTTTATAGATGGTGGGGGAAAAATATTGTAGTCATTGTAATGAGATAAGTTAAGATTGAGATTAGAGTGATGTTATTATAAAGGTTTTTTTTCTTATATTAGTAGTTAATTGTGAATATGAACTGTGATGTATGTCAAATCTGATTTACCATGTTCAATGTTTTCAATTTTTGTTGCTCAATAAAAAAAATTTAAAATTAAAAAAAAATAAAAAGACTTTTCCTAGTTCTGAGGGTTCTCATTTAAGAATCTCATAAAAGCATAGAACATGCTTATGTATTCATCAATTCAAAGTACAATTTATTTTCTTAGAATTAGGGAACTCCTAAATTAGCCTGTGTTCAGAAAACTCTCCTTTTCTTTCTTTCTTTCTTTCTTTCTTTCTTTCTTTCTTTCTTTCTTTCTTTCTTTCTTTCTTTCTTTTTTTGACTTCTCAAGCACCAAGGTTAGGCTAAGAGATAATGTCTGGCCCAAAGTCATATTGTGAACTTCTTTTTACTTATTCATTGCATGATTTTATATACTGCCCATTTCCCCTGAACTCAAGGCAGCTTAGAAAAAGAAATCTAATAAAAAGGCAGAAGAAGCAACCTTTGGCAATCTATTTAAAAGATTGCACTCTTGAATGTGCAGCAGCATAGCTACATCTTCAACTATTTACAAAAGGAAGGGAAGTTTTGGGCATTCTTTATCTAAGCAGACATGTGTTCTTCAATATGATCAAATGCAGACTTGAATCTGGATTTTTCTGGCCCTAGTCCAGCATGCTAACCACTAAAGAATAGTAGCTCCAAGATAAACTACTGAAGTAAAATCTGAAAGAGGAATTTAGGATTTTAATTCCTATTTCAAGGCAATATTTATAGAATAGGTGACCCAGAGTTAATAGTGTCATTGCAGCAGCTAGCTGTAGATATTAGCCACTGCGTACATTCTAAATACTAGCTATCTCAATATTTCAGCTACTCATTATTTCCAGCAACTTGTAAAATAAACAATTACCTTTTTTTTAAAAAAAAAGTAAATTGTTCCATTTATTTTAATAACATTGACCAATCATGGTCTGCCCTAGACTTCATGCTACTGCGTTCTTCTCTAAATGATGACTACATCTTTAGGAAAGAAAAATTAATCCAATATAAACCTGAGCAGTTTGCATCAGTATATCAGCTCTTTGAGAATTAACATGAAAAAGGTCATATAATGTTTTATTTTAAATATAAAAACATTTTATATACATCAATACTTTAATTTTTACCAGTCTTTTATTCTAGATTTTTTTAAAAAAAAACATCTATCCCAGTGATGGTGAATCTTTTAGAGACCGAATGCCCAAAAACTGACCCTGCCCCAGCTCCACCCCCTGCCCCGCCCCCACGCCATCCCCCATCCCACCTGCCTGCAGGGCCACTCACCGCCTCCAGCCCCCCCCCGCAGATCACCCAGGCAGCCCAGCAGTGCCATGGCCATGCCCTCTGCCCACCCCGCAGCATCAACTGTGCAGGATGGGATGTGAGGGCAGAGTCTTGTCTACACTGCTTGGCTGCCATGTCCTTGGCTATGCTGCTCTGTGTGGGCCACGCTTGGGGGCAACTCCCCTCCAGGGGGGCTGCTGGTGAGGAAGGGGTCATGGGGAGAGGCGAGGCTGGGGCAATGGCACAGCCGCTTCTGGCACACATGCCATAGGTTCGCCACTACTGATCTATCCATTTAGGGAATTGTTGAGAAAATATAGTTACAAAATATGAGTTCTTCATATTCCTAGAAATTTCAGAAGATGGTCTAAAATATTCTTTGCACTGATTGGAACCATAAAGCCCCTTATGAATAAAATGTATATGCCAATCAAAAATTATTGATTTCTGTTGTAATGAAAATTTAACTATTAATATATGCTTTGACAATACAAAGTTCAGTATCATGCAGAACATAATTTTTCCAGTACAATATTAATTACAGAAGGACTGAATCAAGTTGTTCAACTGAGCAGCAAGCAAACTATATTTGTCATGGGGCTATTTTGACCTCCCCTGAACTACAGGCAGCCCCTGACCCTCTTGATCTTTCAGAAGACTTTAAAAAACCCAGTTGTTGCCTGTTTTTCTAAATCAAAGAGTTCTCCAAAACTTGGTTAAAGTATCCATAAATTACCAACTATTTCTGCCAATTCCAACATTTCAAGACATTTCACAATCCAGCTATGTGAAATACAATTGAATGCATTTTTATTGTCTACCCAAGCCATAAACAAATTTGATCTTATTTTCCCAATTCTTTAAAATCAATTTGTCAATCGACAACTGCTTTCAAATTTTTGCAGTCTATTTTTATTAGTTTATTCCACATTTATATATATATAACTTAAGACTATGAACATATGAATGACTGGCCCCCTAGACTTATGGCTCCTGCTTAAAGAACAGGTGGCAGCTAAGGGAGGAAGGTCTTCTCACAGCTCCATCTTGTGCATCAGCCATGACCCCTCCTGGAACATTCATACCTTAATCACTTCTTAACTGGACTAGAGTTTAATGGAGCTATACTTGAAGAGCCTTTAGAAGCAGCAGTTGGTCCAGAATGCACCGCCTTTTTATGAGCTGAACTGATTGCCAGTGGGTTTCCAGATGCAATTCATGGTACTGGTTGCCATCTTTAAAGCCCTTCAAGGCTGAGAACCTGGATATCTGCAAGAATGCATAGTCCCAAAATTATCTATTCATCCAACAAGAACTGGTTCAATGGGCTTCCCCCATATCCCTTCATTCAGAAAATGGTATCTTCAGATATCATAGAAGTGAGGTTTTTCCAAGGCTTTCCCTTCTATATAACATCATTCCCACCACAAAACAGGTCTCAGCTTGTTGAGGCTCAAAAATGGCATTATTGGTTATGTGGTTATTCCACTGTAACCTGGGGGTTAGAATATGGTGGTGGTAAAGAGCCGAGGTGGCGCAGCAGTTAGAGTGCAGTACTGCAGGCCACTTTAGCTGACTGTGTTCAGCAGGTCAGCGGTTCAAATCTCACCGGCTCAAGGTTGACTCAGCCTTCCATCCTTCCGAGGTAGGTAAAATGAGGACCCAGATTGTTGGGGGCAATGTAAATATATATATATATACATTGCTTACTGGTGTACACCGCTTAGAGAGTGCTTGCACTTAAAGCGGTATATAAGTCTCATAAAATAAATAAATAAATAAATAAATAATGGTCCCTTGAAAGTAAAATTTCTTAGTTTGACCTAGTAATGTTCCTATTGATTTATATGCAACATTATTATATTATATTCTTATGTTATTGTAGCAGAGTGTATGTTTTGTATCCAGTGTGCAAATGTTGTGGTATACATGATTCAGAGTCATTTGTGACTAGAATGACTCTAAGCCCAATAAAAGAAACAAATTAATACAGACTTCTATTCTAAAGTTAAACAATATGTTGAACCTAATTTTTAATGCAATAGATAGACACATGATACTTTTCAAGAAAAATAATATTAGATATAATTTTAGATATTAGCACTGTTCTTAGAATAATCTATACCTTTAATTGAAAGTTCTTCGAAATTTCATTAGATTAGCTTTTTCTGGCTTAAATCGTGATTTTTCTGCAGTTCCTGTCCATATCACATGAGGTGAGCTTTAAATGTATACATCTTTATTATTCTACACAATTTTGACATATCATAATCTTCCACAGCTGGTAGTATTACTAAAAATAACCAGGATGAGTTAGCACCTAAATGCTATATCATGCGAGACAGTGACTTGAACATCTGAATGTGTTAATTGCTACCATTAATCATCCTATGGTAACCACAAATGACTTTAACTACTAATTGCCCCAAGCTAAGAGCTTCTTGGAGAAAAATTAGCTGGTGCAATTATTACTTGGAAAATTACAAAACTGACAATGGAATCAACAATACTGAGAAGTGACTAGGTAATACGGTTATATGCTATGTTTTTGCATGTCTATAACAGATCAAATCTAACATGTCCCAGGAGAAAAGATAGATGAGAGTAAAAATACATTGAAAGAAAACCAGCCCATAATATGCTTATTATGGTAAGGGAAATAGCCTTGATGGTAATATGTAAGAAGTATTATGTAGAGAAAAGAGGCTGAAACATGTTTAAGTCCAGAGCAGCAAGAAAATATTTGGAAGATGCTTAGGCAGATTTCTCCTCAATGTACTGGAATATGAATAATGGGAGGGGATACAATCATAGTAACAATGTAAAAAAGATGTTGAGACTCTACAAAAAGTACAGAGAACAGCAACAAAGATTATTAGGAAATTGGAGGCTAAAACATATAAGGAACGGTTGCTGAAATTGGATATGTCTAATTTAATGAAGGATGAGGGGTGACATGAGAGCAGTGTTCCAATATCTCAGGGGCTTCCACAAAGAAGAGGGAGTCAAGCTATTCTCCAAAGCACCTGAAGGCAGGACAAGAGGCAATGGATGGAAACTAACCAAAGAGAGAAACAACCTAGAACTAAGGAGAAATTTCCTGACAGTTAGAACAATTAATCAGTGGAACAACCTGCCTCCAGAAGCTGTGAATGCTCCAACACTGGAAGTTTTTAAAAAGAGACTGGACAGCCATTTGTCTGAAATAGTATAGATTTCCTGCCTGAGCAAGGTCCCTTCCAATGTTGTTGTTGGTGTTGTTGTAATGGTTTCAGCCTTCCTGTGATTAATTTGGTTTGGTCTAGCTACTGAGGCTGACACTTGTTTTCTGCAATATCATGTTCTAATTATGTTAAGCAAATCTCCTGCAATGTATGGATATTCTTTCAAATAATGGATTCACAAATGCATCTATTCATAGAAATGAAAGTACACACACACACACACACACACACACACACACACACACACACACCAATGTTGTTTGTGCAAGCAACATATACAAACTAAAGTAGAAATAGGATGGAATAAATTTAAGATGAAAAGATGAAAATTTGAGCTGAATCATATTTGACAGATTCAGCCATCCTTAGCCAAGATGTTAGTGACTGTCTGCATCTGTTCATATATCCAACTGCATGAACTGATTTTCCTCACCTTGACAACCCCAACAGCTTGAAAGAAAAGTAAGCCATCTTGGAAACCATATGGTAGGAGGCTGATGGGGGAATGGAGGTACCTGCTACAAATCTTCCCCAAATAGCCAGGTTTCTGTTGCACTGGGTGGTATTGAATAAAAGCCCATCATGATCTCTTCTTCAAAGGGCTTAGCCATGTGTTTCCCCTTTCCAATGATTGTCTAAATGTTTGCTTTAAAAAAGAGGGGATATGTATGTCACATTCAAAAGTGTTATGAAACTTCTCTCTATTTCTCCAGAAGAAATCAAATGGATGTAAAATATGAAGTGGCATTGGATTTATTCTTTCCTTCATTTTCTTTTTAATACTTGTTTCCACATCTTGCATTAATTATCAGGACATTTTTTTTACCATTTTTTTTTTTTTTTGCCCAACAGACATTTTCAAGAATCTGCACTTGCCAAAACATTTTGAGAATGAGCAGTTATGAAGAAATAAGCCGCAACCGAAAGCTTGTTTGATGTAATGGTTAAGGCATTAGGTTGGCAACTGGGAGACTGTGAATTCTAGTTCCTCCATAAGCACAAAGCCAACTGGGTAATCTTGAGCCAGATTTCTCAGCCCTAAGAGAAAATTTTCCCAAAAAACTGCAAGGTTTTGCCCAGGCAAGTGTTAAGAAACATTTAAATGATTTATGATGTAGGATGTATACAGGGGAGGAAATCACCACTTTCCTCTATTCTTAAATTAGTCAATCCCCTGGTGACATGCAACTATGCAAAGTTTTGTCATATTTGAGACTCCTATTCAATGGGTCACGACACAGAGGATAGATTCATATATTGTACTAGGAAGCAATGACTTTCAGGTCAAACAAACTTCTTCAAGTTAATATTTTTTTTTCCTTTTGATAGAGAATTTTAACCATGGTGCAGCTTAAGCAGTGCACTTTCACTACTTATCTTTTTGTTTAATTATCTTTTGTTTTATTATTATATTGTTTTAAGTTTTTCTTCTATGGAACATTCTCGGATCATCTGGACACAAGTAAAGCGTTCAATCAATTAATCTCAAAGCTTGATTTAGGCTCAGTGGATTAGGCAAACTCATTCATTAACTTATTTTGCCAATTTAATTATAAATGTGTTAATTCAAAGATCAGTAACTGTGGAAGAATTTCAGTATCTCTCCACAGAAAATCAGCCTAAATTGTTTCTATGCCTAATATTTATTAATGACTATCAAAAATGATTTCCTACAGGTGGCTCCAAGAGAGATTCTCTTTGAAGTAATTTACTTATTCCTGGATGAAGGGGAGAGGGCTGCTTCCTAAATAAATTGACCAATTGATCCTATGTTGGCAGAATGTGTAGCCAACTGGGGTACATCAATTCATATAACTAACTGCATTTACCAATGTCTAAGATACAAGTATTTCCTTTTGCAGAAATACTGTTTTACTGAGTTGCTAAACAGGGCAATTTTTGCTGTGAATATTTACTGAATTTTAATTTAATTTTAATTTAGTAATCAAGCTAAATGAATCATATGCAATATTGTTGGATTTATTTATTTATTTATTTATTTATTTATATTTCATATTTCAAAACTGCCCATCTCCCTCAGAGATGGAATTATATCCATTCCAAATCAATATAAAACTTTTCCTGGTTCAACTTTGTTTTGTAAAAATCACTGGTTCTTTTTTAGTGATTATATCAGTATTGTTTATTGTATATTGATTTTCGAAGCCATTTGACAGTTTTTAAACTCTTAAAGACAACCCACAGTGATTTCTCTCTCTTTTTCATCTGTTTACCTTGCACAAATTCCTAGTAAAGCTTGCTATCACTTCTACAGCATGGAGATTTTGTTCATTGTTACCAAGGAAGAAACAGTCTGACCTTAATCCATAGAGGAAAGTGAGGATTTTGCTAGACTATTCAGTGATTCAAAGCACACTCATCAAACCTTATGACTGTCAGGCAATGAAGTATTTGTAGGTTATATGGGGACAGCAAGATGAAGACAAGGCTGCAGGTATAGTTAAGAAAAATAATGTACAAACCAAATGGAAATATACCTTTGGGGTATTTTTCCCCTTCTCTTTTACATATTCGGTAACTAATTCAAAAGAAAACCTATAAAATGAGAGGCACAGTACACTACTTGCCAGTTTCTGCCGTTGGCTACTCTCTAATGGCTTTCGTTATGGACTAAAATTAAACAGTTACAAAGATGTGATCATTTCATGGGCAACTGCCCAGGAACCAGCAACACAAAACTTTTTTGAGATAATGTCTTCTGAATACAAATGAGTGTAATCTCATTTAGCTTCCAGAAAGGAAAGGAGAGAAGAAATAAAAAAGGAGAATGGGAAATATTACAATAGTCAGCCTGTCGCAGTAGCAGAGAAAGATCACAATCCATTTTGCATCTCAAAAATGCAACTGCTTATAGTGAAAAACAAGTACTGTAATTCCATCTAGAAATGTACATAGATATGAATAATGGAGACACTGTTGATCCATTTCACAGGATGGCCTGTCATTTCTAATGTAAGAAGAGGTCTGCAGTATTATTTGCCAAAATCCCTTGAGTTCTAAGATCATTGTGATAGGCATACTAATTAATCACAACTTCCTGATAAACTTTTTTTCCCACAGTAAAATGCTGCCAAAGTCCATCAGTAGATTTAAGTCCTCTTTGAGTTTCTGCTCATGTCTTCCCCATCACATGAGGAAGGTGGGTAAGAATTTGCTTCTGTTGCTTTGCACCATGGTCTGTAGTGAGCATCTGCACTCTGACACCTGATTAATGTGTATTGGTTCTCTGGAAGACTAAGATCTGGGTTGTGTAGAGTTCTAATTCTTGCAGGAAGAGACACACATGTGGCAGAAATACTCATGCTGCAGAAATTTCAATTTTGTTCAGAGAAGACAGCTGGATTAGGCTACCAGGTTAGTGATATGCATTAATGGGATAGAAAACATGTAAGATTCTTGTAAGGAGGATTTTGTGAATTTTTATATGTCTATTTTTGTAGCACAGGTGCCAGAAATATATGGTGTGTCAGATAACAAAGGCTCAAATTCATTTTCAAAATAATGAACTCTGTTAAACATGAAAAATTTGAAAAAAAAAAGTATTATGAATTAGGACAAGCACAATCATACCGAGTATGCTTTAATTCTCAACATATATTTATAGTCATGGTATCCACAGGAAAGCTCCAAAATCTGCAAGATGTTAGGGACAGCACTATGATTGAGGGTCTGTCCTTTTCAACATATGGTGCATAGTGAGGTATGGGTTAAGTTGAAGCACCTGTAAAAAGATGGGGGGGAGCATAGATCACTACACCATACCTTCTATTTTACAGATTTTGATCCCACCCCCATAGACTCCACTATTTATAAGAGTATATTATTCTTCACTACATCTGCTAACAGTATAACCCCATGGGCCCTATAGTAGAAATATTGTTCCCAATATCTCTTAGGAATAGCCAATATGACTCTGATTGCTTGAGGTTTACACATATAGGATGCCCTTACCAATGGGTGCATTTGCTGAGCCCTGGAATATTAAGAGAGTTTTGACTTTTAAAATAATTATATTTTTTTTACTTTAAAATGAGAAAAGTAACATTTCATGAGAACTGATATGTATCTGTAACATGCAATGTAGTTCATGAACAGATTGACATATCTTTTTAAAAAATGTGTTATGCACTTTCCTGCTGTTTCAGAACTTGCAAGGATGTAAACTGGATTTGCCAAACTCAACACTCTAAATCCAGATTAACAAAACACAATTATCCAATGTATACCATAAACTTCCTTTTAATTCCCCATGTATCATTTTTGTGTATTTATAAGCTTGGTTTCTTGAAATCCAAGGTATATGTTTGATTATATTTAGCTTTAGTTCTCATATTATCAACAATTCCAGCATTACATATTCATTTCCCACAAAGTTTCCACTTCTTCTACTTTGCCCTCAAAATATTTCCTATTAGTTAGGATCAAGTAAAGGAAAGCTGATTTTCTTATGCTTTCCTACACCCTCCAAAGACAAAATTGGGAGGAACACTGGTGAGTAATTTCCTGGGGGGAAAAAAGATGGTGGACAGAGTTTATTTCTTCCATCACTACCTCTTCACTAATATCGAAAAGAGTTGGATAGTTTTATTAATAAACTCTAGCTTGTTTTTAGAAAGTCCCATGTATATATTCTCCTTAGCTGGGTGACCAGTAATATATGTGAACAAAGATATTGCTTACTTTCTTCCTTCTGCTTAGTTCAAGAGTGTCACCAAGTTCATTCCTTTGGAGGATGTCGACATTTTCAGAATACAGTGCAATATCTCCTCTCTTTCTGTTTCTTCTGTTCTTCTTCTTCGCAACTTGTATCCTTCCTGTTGTATATTCCAGTCATGAGAATCATCTCATCAAGTCTCTATTTTTTTATTAAATCATATTTTCCTTCCTGCACTAGGAGTTCAAACTCATCTTGCTTATTTCCCATATTCTGAGATGGTTATGACCTTTATGAGACAAAATTCTGGTTTTTCATTAGGTGGCTTAATAGATCCTATTTTAGTTATTATCTCATTTTTTTTCTTAAAATGTACGTCCTTATCTGAAATTCTAACCTGGATTTCCAGCACTTTTTCCACCTATTCCCAGGATTCAGATTAAAGCTTTCCTAAGCAAATTCGCTATGTTTTGGCCAAATATATCTTTTTCTGTCTTTGTGAGATGTAATTTATCCTATGTTAGCAGTCCATTGTCCAGGTAATGAATGAAAACTACATCTCATTCAATGTGATAAATAAGAATTTGCTTTTAAATATTCTTTCAAAGTAAAAGAAGGGGAAGAGTGCTAAGTAGAGAATAAGGTTCCTGTTTACTTATAAGTTGGCATGTCATTTTATTAGGCAATCATGAGCAAAGGTTAATAGTTAAAAATGTTTAATAATTGTTAATATGGAATAGTAAGATACACCCATTTTTTTAACTTTCTGACCTAGAAATCTGTGTTAAAGCTGGGACTCCCTACATCAAATACCAGAAGTTCAGAATTCTCAACTTTTGTACGATTTCCCATTCATCTTAGATTTAAAAACAGTTTACACCTTCCCAGGAAAAGGGAAAGAGTTGGGAGTGTAAAAGAATTGTTCTATGCATTTCTATAGGAACAAATTCTATGCATTTCTACAGGAACAAACAAGGCTCTTGTTCTTTAAAGAATTTGTGTAGGATGTAAGCCACAAGTAAAGTCCACATTGTTAGCTAAGAGATTATACAGAATCAGAAAGCTAGAAAAGGAGGCTTTGTTCATTTTTCATAAACTTGTGAAACTTCAGCTGAAGTTTTGATAAAATAAAGCACTTTTCAAGAAAAAAGAAAATGTTGTATGTACTGTCATGGGAAAAGTCCATTAAAAGACACAGGCAACACATTACAAACATCTCACTTTAGGAATCAGAGGTTTATTTATTGAAATTTAGAACACAAAGCAGTCACATACATATTTATACCCATTGCAATGAGGACCAGCTTTGGACTAGCAGTCATAGCAGTGACAGCTAGTGCCAAGAGGCCCCAAACCACATCAATCTTTTAGACCTTAACTCATCTTAAACCACAAATAGATGGTCAGCAACCTTTGAAATTTGAAAAATAAATAAAATAAACATGATCTGTTCAAGGCAAAAGACTGATAAATTAACATACCCCAAGCCCAGATCACAATGCCTTTTCCACAAGACCAAAAACAGATCTAGACTGTGACTCCGACTACAGGCTTAGCTCTTAATAAATTGGAACAGACCCATAGTTACCATGGTGGTTATGAACTTCCAAGCCACTTTGACTCTGGGTCCAAAAAAGGCAGGTTGAAGTCCCACAAGACCATATGCCTGGGGAATTCTACTCTCAACTCAGCCACGGAGTAGAGATGCTCAGGCAAACTGGCTATTTATCAAGACAGGCAGAGTCTTCTCCTCTCAAGTAGTCTGGCTGACCTCTGCTGCTCCTGCCTTTTCTGTGCCCTGTGTGTTCTTGGATCAGGTGCAGAAGACTGCTGTCTTCCACTCCAAACCTTCCCCAGCTGAAGCCTTCTCCAAATCTCTTTCAGATGGCCATTCAGAGCTATCAATCAATCAATCAATCAGAGCTATCATTCTTGACATGCCAGGAATGGGCTCAACCTCTCCTGAACTGACAACTGAGGAGGAATCTGGGGTGTCGTCCAAGGGAGACATCACACTTACAACCCAAAACTAAATCAACATATGCAATAATAAAAGAAAATAATAAATAAAAACACAAGAACCAATAAACCAAAACAGAAAAACCTGGTGCCACAACCTGATGCCATTCACTACATTCTCAGCCCACTCTGTTCTGCCTAAAACAGTGACTCTATGGGTTCATTCATTCATTCATTCAATTTTTATAGTGCCCATCACTATGGGCAACTCACAGAGTTAAAATAACCATGCCCTCCCCAGAAAAACCATTAAAACAAATTAGAAGAGTTAAAAACAATTAACCATTAACTACTGCTACCTTTATGTTAGCAAGCTACTGCCACATATCATTTAGATTAGCCTGTATATATTCAAAGAAGAGTCTTTACACTACAGCTTCACTGAGCCAAATTTCTTTTATAGAAAGAAAAAAGCCTTATGGAAACTCTCTGCCCATAAAGTCTAAAATGAATGAAACAAGCTAGCTTTACAGGTGATATTACTTACTTGACCACAGATCTGTCAGTCTTAAACTACCTTTCCAAATTCAAGAACAGTATCTATCAGATATAAGTATAATGTGCATTTGTAAAATCAACATGTCTTATTGCTTCCACTGGCCCTGGACATTGAGTTACATTCATGAACTGACAGGTTTCAGGATGAAAATCATTTATATTGTACTTAATAAATGTTGTAAGTGGATTTTCTTGAGTGGCTTCATTAGAAGGATATACCAATTGTATTCATTGGCCCTGAAATAATGTTTTCAAAATCTCCAGAAACCCATTTACTCTTCAGATAGGACTTACTATCCTACAGCATAATTAAAAGCAGAGAAGGAAGGAAGGAAGGAAGGAAGGAAGGAAGGAAGGAAGGAAGGAAGGAAGGAAGGAAGGAAGGAAGGAAGGAAGGCAGGCAGGCAGGCAGGCTTATTATTAGTGTAGGAGAGCTCACTCACCCAATTTCAATTACTTGTTAATTGACAAGAGATATACAACAAAGTAGCTCACAGTGCCCCTGAAGATCGAGCCACAGCTATTGACAAAAGATCAGAAAAAAATAAAAATAAAAATAGATCATGATCATTCAGCTTGAAAGCTAATCACTACTTAAGCACATTCCACATTTTCAGCCCATATTTCTTCAGGTCAAAAGGTTTTACCCTGACATAACAAATTCAAGTAATTAAGTTTAAGTAGTTAGAAGCTTTTGTAAAAAAGATTAAAATTCAAATTGTACAAAGTTTGATGATTCCCAAATGATATTTGAGTTAAAAACACAAATAAATGTTTCTGTAAAGATAAATTAACATATTCTAGGAATGAAAGGTTTAATACATCACAGCAGGATGTATGTTATATATTGGAGATGCTTAATAGAACAAATTACATTTAGAAATAAATTTTCCATCATTTTCAGTTTATTGTTATGTAATGCAAGATATAGTGATGTTTATTTCCATCTAGCTTCCAGGCATCTACAGTTGCTCTATTTCGATTAACTCATTCATGTTAGGTATTGTATTATGCTTTTCGATCATGTGGGAACCAAAAGGCTGAGCCTTTAAAAGAAAATATCCACCACCTAACCAATTACACTGTCTTTCATTTTCTCTCTCTGCCTGCTACCCATAGAAATCAGATAGTGATACAGCAGTAGGCAGCCAGCTAGTTCAGCAGTTATGGCTTGAATAATTTTGCAAAGGAGAGAGAATATCATTGATTTGACTCAGATGTTGCATTATTTGACCCAGACTCTGAGCCATGGGTATAGTAGTAAATCACCAGATCAAAGAGGTAAAAAACCATTTCAAAACATTATCTGTCTCAGGTCTAGCTCCCATAATGATTGTGTTTAAATCATCTATTGGGGGGGGAAAACACTTTCCTCATCCAGTTTTTAAAACTCTCTCATGAAAATTCTGAAATATTTCTAA
Organism: Crotalus tigris; assembly: GCF_016545835.1. Lineage (NCBI taxonomy): Eukaryota > Metazoa > Chordata > Lepidosauria > Squamata > Viperidae > Crotalus > Crotalus tigris. Next base: position 1,564,671 of record NW_024100518.1, on the reverse strand, counting down.
ATCACTAACTTCACCACATAGTTTAACTTGTGATTGGCATTGCACTCTAAATATTTTTCCTTGAAGTTAATTCCAGTTTATTTCAGTAAAGCATCTTCAAAGTCAACATGGTTGAGATAGCAGCTTTGTCTTAAGAGTAAAATAGATCTGATTGCACTGTAAACACATTATGCCTAAAACTTCATATCAAATTCTCCTTCAATAAACTTCACACTTCTTTCTCCATCAGAACCTATCATGCACTGTGGTTCTGTGACATTTTGTCTCTCTCTCTCATCACATGTCAGAGTTAGACAACCTAGTGCCTCCCATTTTCCATAATCCCTGGCAAACATAACCAACAGCCATGATTGCAGGGGTTGTGATCCAAAGAGTTTGAAGGACCCAGTTGTAACTTTTGTGTGAGCAATGCTTCAGAAGTAAATAATAAAAAGAAAGAAAATCATGAATCATCAACCTCATCATTATCATCATCTCTAGCTTTCACCTTCTAATTTAGGAACAAATCAATTAAGTTCAAATCTGTCCTACCTTTATTCTCAGAAGCATTGAAGGAATCCAAAGATATAATTATGAGGAATAATATGCGACTTTTTGAAGGTGAATACTGTTTAATGGGAAAATTTGCTGCAAAGCAGACAAATCTTTTTACATTCTTGCATGACTTATTAGTTTGTCTTTTACTTTCAGATTATTTAAGGCATATTTTGTGACATGACCGTTTCCAGTCTCAGATATTCACAATGTACCAGGAAACATGTGGGGTGGGATAACTGTAAATCCAACCTTGTCAGAATTCCCATTTCTTCTCATTTCTTCATAATGAAGACATGTTTCTGTCTCATTTGCATCCATTAAACAATGCCACTACCTAGCAATGTTTTACTTAGCAAATTCAAAATGCAAATATTGGCTCTCAGCTGAGTGTAGAGACTGGTTTGTGCAAGTGAACCACAAATTAAGCAAAGCTACTATTCTATTACTGATTTCCTTAAATTAATGTAATTATTATCTGGGTAATTAGCTGGCAGAGTGACTTGTTCTGTTATTAATTAACTGTGAAATTCTTCCTAGTTGCAGAGGGATAAATGCAAAACCGTCCATACACTACACAAATGTTGATTAGGAAACCACATCATCCAAGAAGAGCAACGTGATTTCTTTTCGTCTTCAAGTATCTTTGTCAGTTACCGGTAAAATGCATCAGTTCAGCGTGCTGTGAATCAGCTTACCCTCTTAGAAATGAAAAGACACTTTGATTTATTTTCTGCGTGGGCAGACCCAGATATGGCACAGATTTCATAGCTGCAGCAGAAATGCTGAATTGATATGCAAAATAATTCTGCAGCATAAACAAAACATTTAAAACACTGAACTGTTGTTGTCTTTCCACAGTGGAGGAAAGATTGAGGTTAGAAAATACAAAATATCTTAACTATTATAGGTGCATATGCCACAGAATAGTTTTCTACTCATAAAGGTATTCTATTGCTTCCAAAACACCAAGTAGTGCATTAAAACTGGAAGGTTATAATATTAATCATTTATAAATGAAATGAATACATTGTGATATCAATTGGCAAGATTTGATTAGCATTAGACATGCTTGAGTGCACTGAAGGCAAAAAGAGAAGGAAATGACAAAGGATGAGATGGTTAGACAGTGCTATTGTCACAATGAACATGAATATGGGCAAACTGCAGGAGGCAGTGGAGGAAGCCTAGTGCAGAGGCCCCCAAACTTTTGGGCATCAGGGACCGGTTCTGTGGAGTAAAAATTTTCCACAGACCAGAGGGGACATGGTTTCGTGTGCTGCCTGCATGCAGTGAATGGGGCTTCATTTATTTGCGCGGCCCTGTTGCTGGTATGCCGCGACCTGGTTGGGGACCTCTGCCCTAGTGTATATGGTCCATGGGATTGTAATGGATTGGACACAACTTAGCAACTGAACAACAACCCCAAGAAAAACATGGTTGTGTGCAACCAATACAATCAACTGCAGTGATTCACTTAACAAACGTGGCAAGAAAAGTAAAATGGGGCAAAACTCACTTAACCAATTTCTCTTTTTTTTAGTTTTTATTTTTCCTTTTTTCCACTATACAACAAAAATAAAACTGAAAAAAAATACATTTTTCCCTTAACAAAACTGTGTTATACATCTCATATATATTATTTACAATTTATTTACATCAGTAATCATATCTTTTTCTTTCTTTGTTCTAGCCAATCATAACATTTGTTCCATATTTCATAAAATTCTGCACTTAACCAATTTCTCACTTAGCAACATAAATTTGGGCCTCAATTGTGGTCATAAGTTGAGGACTACCTGTATTATTGGAAGAATAAAGATAAGCTGGCTTATTAGAAAGCCAGATGCAGCCAGTTTCCATGAATGAAAAGTCTAAAACGTTTTCTCTTTCAAAATTATTTTGTTTATTCATTCATTCATTTAGTATATGGCATCTACAGAGGTTATGCAATCACTGCAATATACTGCATTGCATTGATAAAACACATATGTGCAAACACAAATATGAAATTAAATAAAGCATCAATAAATATGTGTATATAAAGTATGTGGAGAATACAATAGGCACGATAAAATATTAAATTAGGGTAAAACCATGATAAAATTGCCATAATATAGCACTATAGTGTCTCAATCACTCAAGAATATAATTCTTGCCATATCTGATATACTTTAGTTCTTTGAAATTGCAACTGACAATGTTAAAAGCAGTGTGACAATTAAATTAAGGCTTTCATTTGGCATAATGTAGAAAAAAAGATAAATCAATCTCCAAATCAGCTTCTTCACATCCTGGTCATTAACTTTAAATAAACATTGATCTTTAACACCTGCGATTTCTGATTTCCAGGGTAAAACGATTCAGTCAGGATGGGTGTTCTGTCAGAAAGGCAGCATGTTGAAATCCATCCACTATACATCATTTTTATGGAACCATTTTACTACCCATAAATGTCAGGCAGCCTTTTTCACTGCTTTTAGAAAAGTAGCCAATCAAATTCAGAAGAAATTCTTGAGGTCCATAAGATTATATTACTACACAGGTAGTCCTCAACTTATGACCATAATTGAGCCCAATGTTTCTGTCGCTAAGCAGGGCAGTTGTTAAGTGAGATGCCCCATTTTATGACCTTTTTGCCACAGTTGTTAAGCAAATCACTGCAGTTTTGAAATGAATCATGTGATTGTTAAGTAACAATCCTCTACATTTGTTAAGTGAATCACTGTAGTTGTTAAGCTAGTAATACAGTTGTTAAGTGAATCTGACTTCCTCCATTGATTTTTTTCTGGTCAGAAACTGGCTAGGAAAGTCACAAATGTTGATCACATGACCCGGGATGCTGTAACTGTTATAAATACATGCTGGTTGGCAAGCATCTGAATTTTGATCATGTAACTTTGAGGATGCTGCAATGTTCGTTAAATGTGAGAACTGGCTATAACTCGCTTTTTCCAATGCCACTGTCACTTTGAACGGTCTCTAAATGAATCATTGTAAGTTGAGGACTATCTTAGTTGCAGAGAATTCTTATTTCTTTCTTTACAGGACACTTCTTTTGCCACTGATCAGAAAAAAAGAAAATGTAGCCAAGGGCTTAAGAAATGTGGCCAATATTTCTGGAGAGACGATATTGTATCATCTTTTTGTTTTTGAAAGTGAAAAAATGCTTTATAAGAGCTTTATTAGATTTCAAAATCAAACATTAAAATGCAAACCAAGATAAGCGGGAAAGGGGGGAGAGAATAACAATATAAATTAAAAGGGAACAAAAAAATGCAACAAATAAACTTATAACAAAGATGACCTCTAGCTTTCTTTCAATCCAGAGATAATAATACAGCAACCTCTCTCTAAATTTAAACAAATAATGTCACAGCATCTTTATTGAGTGTGTTTCTCCATGGGTAGTGAAGAAATAGAGATGGTAAGTTTATGTTCTCCTCTTTATAGAGATTCCTGTCTCGATATATATTAAGCCTATTTTAAAGAAAATGCCAGAGAAAGGAAAACATTTTCTTTCTTTTTTTCTGATTGAGATGCAGTTGTAAAAGTGACCCAGTTTTACACAGCTGCTGTTGTAATAAATCAACAGCTGACCAAATCAAGCACTTTTACTGAAGTTATTTGAGATTTTGCTTTGTGCTTAATGCCACTGTCAAAACTATAAGCAGGTGTTTTGTTTTATGGCTGTTCTTTGACAGTAATAAATATCTATCTCCTGCCTACAACCTGCAAAAGATTGGAGTTTGATTGTTGGTTATTTTTAAAAAGAAAATAGGAAAAAAAATGATTCACCTCATCTTTAAAGAAAAGCAGTTCCCCCACTACAAAATAATACCCAGAAAAGCCCTGATCACTTTTCCACAACAGTAAAGATTCAATTTTAAAGACATTATTTTCTATGAGGATGAAGAAAAGTGAGAAACGTAGAGAAAAGCCAAGTTTGCTTTTAGAAGATTTAGTTCCCAAGAAGTGTAGGAATAGGAATATGCATGATGTTTTGATTTGTACAGCAGACATTGATGTAGGAATTTGTGCCTTTTTGACATGCTGATGTGCTTGGCTTCCTGTTCATACCCTGGAGATCTAGACTTATAGATGCTGCTCCATTCTTTAGATGGCTCTTCATTTTCAGAGGAAGATTTAATTGGAGAAAAAAGAAAAAGTAGAAAACTTGCAAACAAAGCAGATGGAAAAGAAAGGATGGGAACTTGAAAAAGAAAATTGATTCTGGGCTTAAAATTACTATAAATCACTATACCATTGAGCAATTCATAATGAAAGTTTAAATCTCATTTTAGATGGATTTCGCTTGGCCTTTAAAATATTTCCCTAGGATATTAGAATAAGGTTGACTTGTGGTGTTCAGAGCGATACATATTCACTCATTCCCATTAGCTACTATAAATTGTCACAACATTGGAGAGGATTTCTCATAATTTTATTTCTAGTGGTCGTCCTTGACTTACAATCATTTGTTTAATGATTGTTTGAAGTTACAACAGAATTAAACGATGTGACTTATGGCCATAGTCATACTTACAACCATTGCAAGCATCCCCATAGTCATGCGATCAAAATTTGGATGCTTGACAACTGGCTCATATTTCTGATGGTTGCAGTGTTCCGGGATCATGTGATAACTTTTTGTGAACTTCTGACAAGCAAAGTCAATGGAGAAGCCAGATTCACTTAACAACTGTATTACTAACTTAACAACTGCAGTGATTCACTTAACAAATGTAGAAAGAAAGATCGTAAAATGGGCAAAACTCAATAATTGTCTAGCTTAGCAACATAAATTTTGAGCTCAATTATGGTCATAAGTTGAGGACTACCTGTATACTTGAAATCTATATTTTCTCCATTGTTCCTCATAGGTTTCCACAATATTGCTAAGTGAAGTCTGGTATATTGTCTGATCCCAGACTCACAGCTTTGTGAGCTGAATTGTCCAAATGAGATGTGTTATGCCCTACCTCATCTCCCTAAGCACAACAAAGTTGATATCTATAGACAAAGATGCTTCTCTTCTTCTGAAAATATCAAAACCATCTCAGAAGAGAAAGAATTGTATACAATTAATTTGATCTCCAGATTACACTGAAATGGATTCTGGATTATGCAATAATTGAAACCAAGGGAGGATTTGTAAAAGGAATGAAACATTGCCCTATTCAGTACCAGCCTCTAGACAGTTTGCTTCTTTGTAGAAAGCAGAGTGCAAATATGTTTCTTCTCCTTATTTTTTTCACAGAGAGAAAATCAGAAGCAAAATTCTGCAAGTGTGCTTCCAAATTTATATCAAGGGCTGCTTTTAATCTAATCAACAGATTTCTGCGGATGATCTCTGAGGTCTCTTCCAATTCCATGACTCTATAAAAGGAAAATTACTCACATACAGAGAGTTGAAAGGGTTACCCTAGCATTCTCAATATTATTTCATACATGTACACAAGTCTACACACAATTTGGTATGACTTTAATCTTTCTTCATGATCAGTAACTCATGTATGAAATATATAAAACACATTATGTTTGGAAATTCTCATCAAATCAGAGTATCCAAATGCAGGAAAGTATTTTTTATTAATGGTATACAGAGACGAATAAGGAAGACATCCAAGAATGCACCAAGGCAAATTATCAAATTATGAAAAGGAAATTAAGCCTTCCATGGACATGCACATGAAAGCTTAATTCAAACAAAATTAAGTATGGTTCTACATCTCTTTCCTTTTTTTTAAGCAGACAAATATGCAATGTTTTTCTCTAGAGGAATGCAAAAATTATGAAATAGATCTCTGAATGACAATAGAATAGAATAGAATAGAACAGAACAGAACAGAACAGAACAGAACAGAACAGAACAGAATAGAATAGAATAGAATAGAATAGAATAGAATAGAATAGAATAGAACTGGAAGGGATCTTGGATGTCTTCTAGTCCAGCCCCCTGCCTAGGTTGGATTAGATGGTAATGGTATAGGAAACCTTGTACCATTTCAGACAAATGGTTGTCCAATCTCCTCTTAAAAATTTCTAGTGTTAGAGTATTCACAACTTCTGGAGGCAAGTTGTTCCACTGATTAATTGTTCTAACTGTAAGGAAATTTCTCCTTAGTTCTAGGTTGTTTCTCTCTTTGATTAGTTTCCATCCATTGCTTCTTGTCTTGCCTTCAAGTATTTTGGAGAATAGCTTCACTCCCTCTTCTTTATGGCAACCTCTTAGATATTGGAACACTGCTATAATGTCACCCCTAGCCCTTCTTTTCATTAGACTAGACATACCCAACTCCAGCAACTGTTCTTTATATGTTTTAGCCTCCAGTCCCCTGATCATCTTTGTTGCTCTTCTCTGAACTCTTTCTAAGGTCTCGACATCTTTTTTATATCGTGGTGACCAAAACTGGATAAAGTATTCCAACTGTGGCCCTACCAAAGCATTATAAAGTGGTATTAACCCTTCATATCATGTTGATTCTATCCATCTGTTAATGCAGCCTAGCACTGTGTTGGCTTTTTTGGCAGCTGCAGCACACTGCTGGCTCATATTTAAGTGATTGTCCACTAGGACTCTGAGATCCCTCTCACAGTTACTACTATTGAGTGAGGTACCACCTATACGGAACCTGTGCATTTTGTTTTTCTTGCCTAAATGTAGAACCTTGCTTTTTTCACAATTGAATTTCATTTGGTTAGGTAATGCCCAATGTTCAAGTATGTCAAGATCCTTCTATATGTTAAGCCTATCTTCTGGAGTGTTGGCTATTCCTGCCAGCTTGGTGTCATCTGCAAATTTAATGATCTATTCCCTCATCCAAATAATTGATGAAGATGTTTAAGAGTACTGGGCCTGAAACAGAGCCTTGCATACTTCCCTCCGTGTAGATGCAGTTCCATTGAGGACTACACATTGAGTGTGGTTGGTCAGTCAGTTACGAATCCATCTGGTGGTGATGCTGTCTAAATCACATTTTTCTATCTTATCTAGTAGTATGTTGTGGTATACTTTATCAAATGCCTTACTGAAATCCAAGTAAATTATGCCCACAGCATTCCTCTGATCCACTGATGAAAATCTTCCTAAGCAAATGTCTTTTTATTTTTCCAACTCAATGGAATTTTGGAAATAATTAATGTAAAGAAGCTGAGAAAATCTATCTGTCCATCTGCAGAATAAATGTCCCAAGGCAGAGCAGAAATGGAACAACTTTGGTATGGAAAGAGAAACCAGCAAAAGAAAGTACCGTAAATGCTGGCGTACAAGGCGACCCGGCGTATAAGACGACCCCCGTCTTTATAGCTGGGCCGCATTCCTAGAACGTCGTCTTATACGCCGGAAACTACCAGTATTTCCGGTGTATAAGACGACTCGGCGTATAAGATGACTCCCGTCTTTGGCGCCAATTTCAGCGCTCGCGGAAGTCACCTTATACGCCGGCATTTACGGTATGAATTCAGACTTGAGCTACATCCAGCTGGAGGCAAAAAAAAAAAAAAAATCCAATAAACATTTTACCCTGGGCCTTCCTAGGAGAGCAACAGGATGGTGGTGCTGAGAATGTGGTTGACTGCTCCATTCAAAGCCCTCTCTCTTCCTTTCTATTGAGAATCTTTGTATGATGAATGAGATTAAGTAAAATATTACCTCTCTAAAGGAAGGATAGACATTTAAGTTTCAAGACAGTTGTACTCCCTGGAAAAAATGGTAGTGTGCAATTGATTAGTACTCTGCTTACACATTGCTGTACCAAAGCCTTTCTTCATTACAGGGAAACACTGATATTAGTGGGACAGCAGGAACAGTCCAACCTGCATGTTTCTATTAGCCCATTGTCACTTTTTGGAACAGACAAAATCAGTCCTACCATTAGGAAGAGTCAGACACTCACCTCAAATGTGAGGGGAACAGTTGTGGTGGAGCCCTAGCCTTTCCTCCCCCTGTTTCTCTCTTTTGTGTGTGTGTGTGTGTGTGTGTGTGTGTGTGTGTGTGTGTGTGAGAGAGAGAGAGAGAGAGAGAGAGAGAGAGTGATGGTCTACTAACAAGAAAGTTGTTTTGTGAGACAACTGCTAATCTTTTAAGAAGATTTGAGGTTTAATTTAAGAAGCATAGCAGGTACTGGACAGTGGGATAGAGCTGTCTGACCACATGGCAGAATGAAACAAGATAGAATTGAAGGAAAATAACATCAAATAGTATCAGATGAGGGGGCCTTACCTGGAAGCAGCATTTTTAAAGCTGACATTCATTGGGGGTTCCATGAATGCCAACTATAATAGCAGCCACTGAATCAAGGGAGGATTTTCCATATAAAGCTATAACAAGATTTATAGCAAAATGTTTCTCAATTGATCCAAAGTTCGATTGTACACTATGGTGACTGATCTTCTGATAAAACATTATGCAATTTTATAAAGTTTTAAGTGCTGTTTAGTTTGCCTTTAGTAGTCTGGAAAAGTGGTCAATAAAACAGTTGTCCAATACTTTGTCACCTACCAGAAATTTCTAAAGCAGGTTTAAAAAGTTAAGCAAAGATATTATTCCAAACTTGTATCAGAATAAGAAAACTGGAACCAGAAATGAAACCCATTAAAAAAGAGAGACATATCTAAAAAGGACCTAGCTGAATCAGCAACCTTTTAATATACATAGAGGTTAAAGTATACAGGTCTTCTGAGCATTCACAGTCATATTCAATTCAGAGTCATATTCTTCTTATTCAGATAAAGGTTTCCCTGCCCAACCATGTCTGGCTCTAGGGCACAGTGCTCATCTTTGTTTCTTGGCTGAGGGAGACAACATTGTCCAAAGGTATTTCTGTGGTCGTGTGGTCACCATAGCTATAAACCAAGGCATATGGACTGCTGTTACATTCCTACCAAAGTGGTACCTATTAATCTACTTACATTTGCATGCTTTCAAACTGCTAGGTGGGCAGGATCTGAGGCAAGGAGCGGGAGCTCACTCCATTGCATGGTGCTCAGATCTTGAACCTGGGCTTTCAGCTTTCCAGCTGACAAGCTCAGCAACTTAAATACAATGGAATTATTTCAGGATTATAAGATATTTCTGTTCTGCATCATATTATTGTTTTAATATAATTTTACTTAGCCTATAAGATTAAGATGCCTGTTGCATAGGCTTTTACTTTTACTATTTTTCCAAAGTGATAGGCTAAAATGTAACCATGTTTACTGAATGTGAAATTGTCTTGGAAGGGGAGTTGCTAGGTCATTCTTTGGGCAGGAAAGGCAGGAATTGTTTAATTATTTAATGGATCTGTGAACAGCTTCTCATTAGATTCATAATCCCAAAGCAGAGCATAAAAGCCAGACATTTCTATTTCAACAAAAGACGATTAGCTGAAATTGGCAGAAGGCCATTGCTCTTCAGGGACCAGTGCTGGATCTGTCATCTTGATACTGTAAATAACATAGACATTGCGTGCCATTCACCCATTCAAAGGAAACATATTCCCTGGAGGCAGCCTATAATATTGATGGGACATTATTTTCCTTAAGAGAAAAATTCAGCTCAGCTACAATTAATAGTGTGCCAGGCAAAGAAATTCTCCTTTATTGTTTTTCTTTATTTTCTTTCCTGTCAATTCTCTTTCAATTAGATGAAAGATAATAAGCTATTTTTTTTTTAAAAAAAAAAAAAGGTAATTTCCTAAACATTCTCATGCAGATTGGATCTTAGAGAAGGGTGTTAGTGGCTTGTCTTTCATTATGAAAATGTGTCTACTGCTCTGCCACTTCCCTGACTTTTTAATATTTCCATTAAATCCAGAAGAAAATTTGGGGGCATGCTTCCTCCTACTAAATGTTTTCAGCAGTGTTGGTACTATCTATTCCAGTGGAGAATCCTGCCCTTGATGAATTGTTGAGCATTTCCCTTTTTCTTTAGAAAAGGGTGAAGAAATCATCCACCTGCTTTCCCTGTTAGAAATCTGGCAGAGACTGTCAAGAGGCCATTTGTGCTCAGTCTACCTCAGCCCAATAGAAACACTTTGTGGGGAGACAAAGGAAGTATCTTCGTGACTTAAAAATGGGAGTTGGGACTACAGTAAAAAGAGTGTCTAGTTTGACCAGCAGTTACAAGAAAGTGGGAACTACCCCAAAGAGCTTGCTATAATATAGGCTTTTCATACCCCATCAGGAGACACCAAAGTGTGAGCAAAGATTTTCCAAAAGACAATCCATTCAGTAAAGGCTGTAGTTCTTCTTGCAAAAGTAAATAGTCATTGTTCCACACAATGTTCCTAAAGGTTGTCATTATATGCTTCATTTGTAGAAATATTAATCATGAATGAAGGCAAATATACATGTCCCAGGATAATATTGCAGGATCCAATCTGGATCAATTACCAGTGACTGACTCAGATTGGATCCTGCAGAAATATTAATGTATATTGAATATAAGATAAAATTTCTCCAGAATGTATATGGTTCAATATAAAAGAGGAAAAAAGTGACATTACCATAGGTGTATATTACAGGCCACCCAACAAATCAGAAGAAATAGATGAACTCTTTCCTAACCAATTAACAGGAAGCATACCACAGTAGTAATGGGAGACTTCAGCTATCCAGATATCAACTGGGAGACAAATTCTGCAATGAGCAGGAGATCAAACAGATTCCTAACCCACTTAGCCAACAACTTTATCATCCAAAAGGTAGAGGAGGGAACTAGACATAAAGCCATACTGGACTTAATTCTAATTAATAGAAATGAAGTGATAGAGTTGAAGTTGCCAAAACCTTGGGTGATTGTGACCACATCATACTGGAATTTAATATAACGCAAATGCTAACTACAGAAAACAACACAACCAGTATCTTGAAATTCAAAAGAGCTGATTTTAAAAAACTCAGAGAGAACCTAGAAAAATATCCCATGGATGAAAATTCTAAATGGGAAAACAACCCAAGAAATGTGGGAAACTCTGAAAACTGTGATCATAAAAGCCCAGACCAGCACAATACCCGTGAAAAAGAAAAATAAGAAATTCAAGAAGAAACCAGCATGGCTGCACAAAGATCTCTCTGACAAGCAAAAAGATAAATACAAAAAAAATGGAAAGAGGGGCACATAACTAAGGCCAATTATCAGCAGACAGCCAGAACATGCAAAGATGAAGTCAGGAAAGCAAAGGTTCAGAACAAAGACTTGCAACAGAAATCATGGATAATAAAAAAAGTTTCTTCCAACATATTAACAACAAGAAAAAAGTCAAGGAAACTGTAGGTCCTCTAAAGAGAGAAGATGGCAAGGAAATAAGAGGCAACAGTCTTCACACAAAAATAAACTATAGCCCAACATACAAAAAAAAAAAAAAAAAAACCATTGCAAAAGACAAATTAGAAAGAAAAATTAAAATAAGCAAGAAAATGGTAAGAGAACACCTATCCGACCTTGATGAATATAAATCACTGGGGCCTGACAGATTACATCCAAGAGTTCTGAAGAAGTTGGCAGATGTTATCTCACAACCATTGCACCATATCTTTCATAAATCCTGGAGCACCAGGGAAGCACCTGAGGCTTGGAAAAAGGGCTGATGTGGTTCCCATCTTCAAGAAAGGGAAAAAAATGGATCCAGGAAACTGTAGACCAATCAGTTTAACATCAATATCTGGGAAGATCCTAAAAAGGATAATCAAAAAACAGATCTGTGAACAACAACAACAACAACAACAATAATAATAATAATAATAATTGGAAGGGACCTTGGAAGTCATCGAGTCCAACCCCCTGCTCAGGCAGGAAACCCTACACCATTTCGGACAGATGGCTGTCTAGTCTCTTCTTAAAAACTTCCAGTGTTGGAGCATTCACTGCTTCTGGAGGCAGGTTGTTCCATTGGTTAATTGTTCTAACTGTCAGGAAGTTTCTCCTTAGTTCTAGGTTGCTTCTCTCCTTGATTAGTTTCCATCCATTGCTTCTTGTCCTGCCCTCAGGCACTTTGGAGAATAGCTTGACTCCCCCTTCTTTGTGGCAGCCCCTGAGATATTGGAACACTGTTATTATGTCCCCCCTTGTCCTTCTCTTCGTTAAATTAGACATACCCAATTCCAGCAACTGAAGCAAATAAAGTTATAATCAGTAACCAGCATGGGCTTGTTAAAAACAGTTCATGCCAAACCAATCTTATTTCATTCTTCGACAAAGTGACTAAATTAATAGACCAGCGAAATACTGTGGATGCAGTATACTTAGACTTCAGTATGGCATTTGATAAAGTAGACCACAACCTACTCCTTGGTAAGCTAGAAAAAGGTGGAATAGACAACATCACCACCAGATGGATCTGTAGCTGGTTGTAAACTACTCAATGAGTGGCACTATATCCACATGGAGAGAAGTAAGTAGTCGGGTACCACAAGGTTCCGTCTTAGGCCCAGTACTTTTCAATATCTTCATCAATTACTTGGATGAGGGAATTGAAGGGGAACTCATTAAATTTGCAGATGACACCAAACTGACTGGAGTAGCCAACACCCCAGAAGACAGAAGATCCAAAAAGATCTTGACAAACTTGAACAACGGGCCCTATCCAACAAAATGAGTTTCAATGTGGAGAAAAGCAAAGTTTTACATTTAAGCAGGAAAAATCAAAGGTATAAGTACGGATTAGCTGAGACCTGGCTTAAAAATAATAACTGTGAGAGGTACTTTGGAATCTTAGTGGACGATCACTTAACCATGAACCAGAAATGAGCAGCAGCAGCCAAAAAAGCTAATACAATCCTGGATTGTATAAACAAAGGCACAGAATCAAGATCACACAAGTATTAGTACCACTTTATAAAACCATAGTAACACCACACCTGGAATACTGCAGCCAATTTTGGTCACCATATCACAAAAAAGATGTTGAGAGTTTGGAAAAAAATCAGAGAAGAGCAACTAAGATGATCAAAGGCCTGGAGACTAAAACATATGAAGAACGGCTGCAGGACTTGGGTTTGGCTAGTTTAAAGAAAAGAATAAATAGGGGAGATATGATAGCAGTAGTCCAGTATTTGAGGGGCTGCCACAAAAAAAGGGGGGTCACATTATTCACCAAAGCACTAGAGGGCAGGACAAGAAACAATGGTTGGAAACTGATCAAAGAGAGACGCAACCTGGAATTAAGGAGAAATGTCCTGACAGTGAGGACAATTAACCAATGGAATAGCTTGCCCCCAGAAATCATGAGCACTCCATCACTGGAGATTTTTAAAAAGAGGCTAGACAGTCACTTGTCTGAGATGGTATAGGTTCTCCCACTCGAGCAGGCAGATGGACTAGAAGACCTCCAAGGTCCCTTCCAATTCTGTTCTGTTCTGTTCTGTTCTGCTTTGCTATGCTATGCTATGCTATGCTATGCTATGCTATGCTATGCTATGCTATGCTATGCTCTATTCTGTTCTAAATCTGGACTATATAGGAAATACAAATGCAAGAAAGATTAAGGAAGGTGTGTGTGGAGAGAGAGAGAGAGAGAGAGAGAGAGGGAGGGAGGGAGAGAGAGAGGGAGAGGGAGAGGGAGAGGGAGAGAGAGAGAGAGAGAGAGAGAGAGAGAGAGAGAGAGAGAGAAACCCTCCCCCCATGAATGTCTGAAGCAAAGTGTGCATCAGCACAATTTCAATGCAGCTGCCGGAGTGGAATGTCTGCCCATTCTAGCCTGCATATTGTTTTGCCAAGGGACTAATAAATGTATGGCTCAGCTTTATCTTCTGTTGCAGTTAATGTCTCAGGGCATTCTGTTCTTTCAATACTGCTGTCCACTTGACTGATTTTTTTATGATTGACTATGGATATAAAGTGCAATCTTCACAACAGCAAGAAATAAAAAATATTCTCATTGATTTGTGAGTAATATTGAATCAGCAGAATTAGTCTTTTAAACAAAGTAGACTCGTGCATTTTTTTCCCTAGTCCATGTCATCGCTTGTTTTCAGATACTTCCATTTAGAACGGCAGAATGAACTTTCTTCTATTTGAGATCATCCAAATCTGTAATAAATCAATATAGTACAATAATGGGAAATTTGGAAAGGGACAGAGAGATAATGGGTTATTGGGAACAGAAGAAATATGGCATTGGTGGTAGATACAAGTTAATGAGAGGTTTCGACCAGTAGAAAGATTAGAAAAAATGTGGATATTATTGAGGATGGAAACCTCAGACAAGACCACAATTCAGCTATTAATGTGGGATCAAGTTGTTGAACTGAAGATTTCCAAAAGGTCAGAGAGATTTAGATATGAGATACCTGTAATCAACACATATTGTCTCCTTCTTTTTAAAAGGAAGGAGTAGCATAAAGTTGAACCATGTTTAGACAAAGGATAATGCAGATCTTACTGGGACCCATCTGGCATATCCAGTAAAGCTCTATGTGTGCAAACTTTTTAAATAATCTGAATCAGTGTGTAGGGCAGTGTAACACAAGGCCTGGGGCCCAGATGCGGCCCGCAAAGTGGTTTCATGTGGTCCGTGAAGCCATCCTGAAAAAGGGTGAGGGAACGGCCCCTGCTGCCTTGACCTCAGCCCAGGCCAGTCGGGAACCAATGTACAATTTTGTGGTGGCCATCCCTGCTGAAATGCATTCAGTCTTAGCTCCACAAGGCTGTCTGGAAACAGCTTGGTGCCGCAGGTTCTCAAGGGCCAGGTTGGGCATTTGACCTCTGCTGCTCAGGGCTCTGGGCAGCCCATGCCACCATCCAGCCCCCCATACATGGCCTGAGAGGAACAGTGAGGTTCCTCCAGTGGACCATGCCTTGGCACTTGCCCTGGTCCCACCCCCTTCTGCCAGAGACCCTCAGATCTGTCCCACTCCTGCCCAGGCCCCCACAGGCACCCTTGACTCGAATGATGTATAGCTGGCCATGCCTACCCAGTAGGCCACACCTACTCCATTCATGCCCACCCAGTAGGCCGCACTCACCCTGGCCACACACACCCCCGAGGGCAACCACAATGCTGATGCAGCCCTCAATGAAATTGAGTTTGACACCCCTGGTGTAGGGGAATAACAGCTCTACATTTCTAACAGGGAATTTATGCAATGGTATCATACATTTTATATGGTATGTAAGAGAATCCTTTGGAAAGTGCTTTTCCAAATATAAACACATTATGATCTACTATGATTCACAATATAACATTGCCCTCCATATGTGTTTGGGACTACAATATACACAGATTCATTAAGTAGTGCAGGATGTGGAATACTTCATAATTTTCTTTGAGAATGCAGCTTCTTATAGATGAATATATGCCCAACAGTCTGACAGTGACCAGTTAATATTAGTCCCTCTCAGTAATGGGATTCAAATATGTGAACAGCCAGTTCTCTGTATGCTTCCGGAAGCACATTCCAGGCCTGGGCAACAAAAAATTAGCTACCGGTTCTGCCGAACTGGCTAAATCCCACCACTGGTCCCTCCCCAAGGGAGATGGGCAGATCAAAAATGTAAAAGATAGATGATGATAGACTGACTGACAGACAGATAGATAGACAGACAGACAGGCAGGCAGGCAGGCAGGCAGGCAGGCAGGCAGGCAGGTAGGTAGGTAGGTAGGTAGGTAGAAAGATAGATGATATATAATTCTCCTAAAGAGAAATCAGACCAGGTTACCAAATCACCAAATTTCTGTTATTATCCTTTTGAAAAGCTCTATTTTAATCAATTTCTGAGAGGCCATCACAGAAGTACCCAACCTAATTTAAGGAGGAAGTTGTCCCCTGAGATGTGCCATCTTTGAAAAACAGCATCTCCAGATCTCAGTACTCTAGCCTAATAAAAATAGAGAACCACCAACAGTTTTTGCCAGGATGACTGCATTATATGGATTGATTCTGGTTAATGAAGGCAGTCCCATAAAAACCTGGCTCCAAGTCACATACAGCTTTGTATATATACGGAGCACTTTTAATTGTACTCAAAAATCTACTGGAAGCCAGTACATGTCCTACAAGACAAGTTTATTATATACTTAGAATGATGAGTGCCAACCATTCAATAGCATTATGGACCAATGATAGTTTCAGAGTGGTTTTCCAAAATAACTCATGTAGTGGACTAACATTTAACACATTCCTCTTTAAGCTATATAGCTCTGAGAATCATGATGGCAAAACAGCTGTGATAAATGCTTGTTTTTGTTTATTTTTTCCCCACCCACTTCCATTGATTGCTATAAATTATTTTTGCTTGTACTTTGTGTTGCCAGGAAATGCCTTTATTTTACTCCAACATTTAAAAATTACCATTGATTAGCAGATAAACAGAATTCATCTTCAGCACAGAAACATTCATATTCTTTGCTACATTGGTGTACTTGAGAAGTTTTAGCATTTTGTTGGTTCCACCACACTTTGAATAGATAAATTTATTTCACAGAACTGCTAGGGTTAGTTCCATCTATTAAAACTGAAATGAAAATATTAATTCTAGTATTCGTTTTCTAGACATTCTATTGTAAAAGTTTACATTTAATATTCATCCGATGCACGTGATGTGCTAGGTCATTTCCAGGAACACATGAAATAGGATGAAGAGTGGTTCAGGTTTCCTCAAAATAAAAAGCAAATAAAACTGCAGGACACCAGCTAGGTTAATAATGAAATTGTCCCTTGTCCAGAGGCATTATGAGTCCTTTCTTGAGGGATATTCTCTCTCAAGCGTTTCATCACTTAAATGGGCATATCTCTTCCTAAACCAAAACCTGACCTTCAGAGGTTTGTGTTGTGCAGAATCATGATTCCAACTTCCTGGATTTTGAAGCACAAATAGAAATTGGAATGATTTATCACTCCTACCTTAAACCACAGCATTTTTTTATGATTGAACTTTTATTAAATGCTGTTCTTATTCTTGTTTGCTCAATGGGTCTTTGCTGAAGCTTCCCTACTCATACATAAGCTAGTGCCCAAGCTCTTGATAAATGTCATTTGTACTGAAGTTATTTCACAGCTCAGATGCTTAAAATAGCCAATGAGGCAGGACAACAGTATCTCCTACTTTTGATTATGGCAGCAACCTTTCTGATAAATGCAAAGAATGAGAAAAACAATTCTTTGAAAATCAATTGCGATAAACAAAAGAAAAAAATTATGGTGTACTGTACCTTGTCATAGAACAAAAATGGCAGCAGCTGAGGCCGATAGGTGATAGATGATCTACTGGAGAAAGTGTGATAGATAACTATTGGCTGTGTGATTCTGGACTTTTTTATATATATCACAAACCTGAATCTATAAGATTTCGAAAGAAAATAGAGTGATAGAAATAGAGATGTAAAGATCTGAGCCCTCAGTTTGGACTTTACTACATTGAATGACAAGTTGCAATTAGCAATTTTTTTGTCCTTGTAGAGAATTTTTAAAAGTTTTAGGGACTGTGTAGGTAGGATTAAATTTAACACGGGCACGGAAAAAATGCTTTTTTACTTTTTGGCTACTTCAAAGTATTCCCCTCCCCTTTTTGAAACTCTTGTAACCCCAATTTTAAACTTACTATAAGGTAGCAGTACCCAGTTTTTACGGCTTGGCAGCCCAGCGGGGGGGGGGGGGAATAGAGGAACTGGCCCAGGCAAGTCAAGCTCTGTACACATGTGTACTGACCAGCCACTCACATAAGTGTAGCTATGCACATACGTGCCCATATCACTGCTCACACAGGCTGAGTTCCACACATGCATGGCACTGGCCCACCACTCGTGCAGGTCAAGCTCAGCATGCGTATGCATGCACCAACCAGCCACCCATAAGGCCCAGTTCTGAACAGGCTGTGGCCCAGGGGTTGGGGACCCGTGTTGTAAGGTGTGTTTTCTGCCTTGAAATGGCAGGAAACTGAAATTCAGTGATGATGTAGTCAAAGGGGATTCTGATATGGGTATTTACAGAGGACCAAGCAAGGCACATAAAATTATGTGATCATGATGTCATCATGCAAATTAACTATTATACATCATGACCTCATGACACACATTGGGCTTTCATTGGACAATCATGGTTCTGGTAGATACAAAATGGCTGTGGATTGCCTAACTATATACGAGGTCTCCAATTTTAATCCTTCCCACATCCAATGTCTATTCTGTAAAGTGTTATAGAAACCTCTTTGCTATTTTCTAAGCTTGTAATCAACCTTATGAAATAAAACTCTCTTTTTATACAAATTTGGAAAGTGAAATTCAAAGATTATGGCACATCTTCAGTGTGCTTATTGAAACAGCTATTTACTGCAGCACAGCCCAAGTTACATATCTTTAAAGTCCTCTTGACTTCAGTTAGAGAAAATGGAGCACTCACATTTCCCAACTGAATATGGAGGCTTCCCACTGCAAGATAAATTGAACCTACTTACAAATGGCATCTATTGCTTAATAAACCATAATTTAATACAAGCTCTAGCCTATGACTGCCATAATCTCCTTCTCTTCCCTTATATATCAACTTTGGCTCTCAGGAAATGAATATTTGCTTGTTGAATCTGAATTCACAATGGGTTCTCATTAGTAATCCAATATTATATCATATTTATCTATTTGTAAGCCTGCATCAAGTCATATTTGCCCAGTCCGGACATAAGGGAGAACAAAATATGATTAATCTTTCTAGGGGAAGATAATAAAGGTACGTGAAAGGAGGATGCAAACTCTACATGCAATTCACCAAGAAAAGATTCTCAAAAATGTATATAGTTAATGTGCAAAGAAATATATATTAGAGATAATTGAGCACAAAAATACTCTGTTTTAGTGCACATTAGTTGCCTAGTATATATATTAGGAAATATTTAAACTATACAAACTATAAGTATTTATTTCTTTGCAAGATATATATGGTGGCCTATCTAATATCAGCCATTCTAGGTATTTAACCCAGTAAAAACATCAATATAATAACAATACAATAAATAAAAGACATGAAATAAAATAGAGAGAGTCACTAGAGATTAACCAGTCAACCACATTCTGAGGAGGGGTGGGGGGAACAGATCTTAAGGAATGTCTGAAAGACCAGCAGAATTGGGGCTAATCTAGTCTCGGGTGAAATGGTATTCCTTGAGGGCAGATGCTGCAACTGAAAGGTACGTATTTCAAGTATTACAACAATAGTATCCTAAACAATGTATGGAGTCATACAACCCCCTTTTAAACAAAGAAATGAACTTAAAATCAGGTAAATAGAAAACAGAGCTCAAACAAAAACTTCAAAATAGATTGAGTCTCACTCCGATTTCTATTGTTCTCTAACATGAGGCTGAATATTTAGTTACAACAAAAAAAGGTTGCTTGCAATGTTACATGTGCAGGTTATCTGTTACTGTTTTTCAGTGTTCCAAGGCTTTCTACTAAATCTGTCATTGCTCAGGTGTTGTCAGAAAACTGATAATTCAAATCACCATGGTGTATCAGAATGAGCAAGAAAAGCAGTGAAACTTTTCCCCCTTGGCTCAAAAAGACTACTAAAGGAGAAGTACTGTATGGACTTGCTTTTTGCAGCTACCATGTTGCCCAGCAAACTTTCCCTCTACACTGGGGGTGTCAAACTCGCAACATCACATGATGTGTCGCGACATATCGTGACTTTTTTTCCATTGCTGACAATGGGGTGGGCATGCTTTCGGCATGATGCATCCAGCCCGGGGCCAGTAGTTTGGCACCCCTGCTCTACACCTTCTCTTTAAACTCTTTTTAGCAGTGATCTGTGAAGCTGTAGAAGCCCGTCAAAAGTAAGACTTTCCTCCACTTCATAATCTACATGCTTTGGAGAGGAAGAGTAAACTGTTCTTTTCTACCACCATTATTCAAACAATTCTATCCTCTTAAATACAGATATCAATGTGTGTTTTATTCTGTTAAATGTAGTCAACAATTACCATTATCTAGACCAGTGATGGGCAACCTTTTTGGCATGGTGTGTCAAAATTCGGCAAAAAATCGAGCATAACTCGCGTGGTGTGTCATTTCGACAAAAAACATAATTTTGCGCAATTTATAGTTTAAACTACAAAAATGTATAATTGCAATATATAATTGTATTTAATAAACCAAAAACAAATTATTTAACATACCTGCTTAGTAACTTCTTTGTTCATCAATCTGTCGATTTCGTATGTTGCCCTTGATATTATTGAACTTGTTTGGGGTGCCGTGAACTGAGATAAGTGAGGGGGAGGGCGAATTCTTTAACTAACCTGCATATTAGTGACTTTTTTGTTGCTGAATTTCATTGGCTAAATCTTCAATTGAAGGTTGGTATTTTGTACACTTCAGGCCCAAGCAAGCGCTACTAACCTCATCTGTCAATCTGTTTCTTTTGTTGGTTTTGATATTATTTAATGCTGAGAATAAGGTCTCACAAAAGTACGTAGAAGGAAAAATTGTGAGTAAAGCTGTTGCTATATTTTTCAGGGTGCTAAAAGTGTCTGGTAGTCTGTTCCAGGCACTCCAAATTTCCTGTTCGTAGTGGCACTCATCTTGATTCTCCAAGCGGCCCCTTTCCAGATTCTCAAGCTTTGACCTCAAGTCGACAAACACCTGAACCCAGATGCTGTCTTGAAATTCTGCAAGCTGCATCTCCAAATCATCTATTTGCGTCCATTGGAAACCATTTAATTCCAAACTATTGTAGACTACTACATCAGGATACTTAATTATTCTCATGGTCTGTTCTAGGCTTCTAAATTGACTAAATCTATCAGTAAACTGGTCAAGTCTAAAACATGCTGGACTTCATATGCAAGAGTTCCACTTCATTTCGTACAGCTGCACTGGCCTTCTCAAAATGCTTTTGTACTCGAGGAAAATACTTATACGTTTTAGTTTCTACATCTCGCTTGAAAATTTTTACTTTACTTTCAAAAGCTTTTATGTATCCAAACATAACATCAATACTTTTGCCAAAACCTTGTAACTTTAAGTTCAGTTCATTAACATGAACAGAGAGATCTGTAAAAAACATCAGGGTGTTGACCCACTTATCATCATTGAGCTGAGGAAAGTTTCCCAGATCCTTATCTTCAAGAAATACCTTAATTTCTTCAAAGCACTCCACAAAGCGCTCAAGAACCTTGCCTCGGCTCAGCCATCTTACATTATTGTACATCAGCAGTCCACTGTAGGTGGAATCAACCTCCAGTAAAAGTGCTGAAAATTCTCGCTTGTGAAGGGGGCGAGCAGCTATTAAATTAACTATTTTTGTAACAACTGACATTAAGTCATTTAAGTCAGTGAATCCTGCCTTGGCACATAAAGCCTCCTGATGGATAATACAATGAAAAGGCACAATCGGATGTCCAATAGCTTCTGTAAACAATTTCACAAATCCAACTTTTTTCCCCACCATGTTTGGGGCACCATCTGTTGTCACTGACACAACTTTAGAGATATCAATGCTTAGGTCGCAGAATGTTTGCATAACAACCTTACATATTTCGCTTCCTGATGTACTTGTTGGAACTGATACTAACTTTATCAACTCTTCTCTCATTGTGTGACTATCAGAATATCGACCAATAATGGCCAACTGAGCATGTGACATGACATCAGTAGTTTCATCAAGACAGATGGAAAAATATTTACAATTCCTTATGTCTCTCTTTAATTGATGTTGTACGTTTGTGTTCAGTCTCATTATTCGGTCTTTTATGATATTTCTACTGAGTGGTAACTCAGATATTCTCTTAATAATTGCATCTTTATTCTGCATATCGTGAAATAGAAATGGTGCACATCTTAGGAGAGTTTCTTTAATAAATTCTCCCTCATTAAGTGCTTTTGCATGCTGAGCTATGGAGTGAGCAATGCTCAAACTTGCAGATGTTAAATTTGTACAGCCTTTTATAAATTTAAGGATGGAGTTAGATTGGCTCTTATAAAGGTGTAGCTTCCTGGAAATGTATTCCTTCCTTTCATCCTCACTTTTTTCCAAGAGCTGGGAATGATTAGTTTCAAAATGTCTATTTATATTCCACGTTCTGCTTACTACCGTTTCAGTACATAGAACGCAAAATGATCTGCCATTTTTTTCTATAATACCATACATCTCGCTCCATGTCTCTTGAAAGGGTCGGCCACTGCTACTACCACTCCCTTTACTTAACCTTTGTTTTTTATTTTTTGGGTGCTCCATCAGTGGGCCAGTGACAGCAGATAGAATTATAGATAGCTTGTTAGCCAATTAGGGGTTAACTAGCCTAACACAGCCTCCCCCTCACTTATCTCAGTTATTGTGGGCAATTACAAGTCCATGGCACCCCAATAGTTGCTGCTAATGGCGCTCACAGGTCCCCCTTACTGTGTGACACTCACTAATTGTGGCCTGACTGGAGAAAGGCGTGCACTGTTCCTGCGCTCCTCTTCTGGGGGTCCTCCCTAACGTACTCTCAGCCATGCTGATGAAGTGTGTGCGCATGGCATGCACGCCTTACCAGCAGCCCCTGCGCTGATAAAGGGTCTGTGCCTGTGCTTGCCTGTCAGTCGGCGGTGGCGCAGGCTGAAGTTTGTGGTGGGGACACAGTGAATGAGTGAGTGTGGGTGGGGGAGATCACACGTCCCGCCCCCCGTTCCTCCAGCACAGAGCGTATTTCTTTCATCCTTCCTGGATCCAAGGCCGTAGTGGTACGGTTGCTCTAGGAGGGTGGTAGTCATAATGGGAGAGTTGTAGTGGGTTCGAGTCCCACATAACCTGGTGAGCCGCCAGGTATCCGTGGGGATTTCTCTTCCGTGGTGAAAACAAAAAAAAAATTTCTTTCATTCTCGGTGTGCAGGAGCCGAGGATGAATTGCATAAAATCGCATGAAATCCTGCGCGTGTCACCCCAAATGGCTACGCGTGTCAGCACTGACACGCGTGTCATAGGTTCGTCATCACTGATCTAGACACTGCTTTGTTTTTATGCTCTTGACTACTTTTATCTATTCTTCAGGTCCTTGCTGAGGCCACTTTGAAGGTGATCCTATTTTTTAAAAAAAATCATTTTCATATCTGAAGCTGGCTTATCATTTTCTCCAAATTGAAATGTAACAGCCTCCAAATTTGCCTCTCAAAATATTCAGAAACCTTGAAGCTGTGCTTTTATTATTATTTGCTCATTTTTCTATAAAAGTCAGAGGCACGCTATTAGAGAAGCACATGCACAGAGTTCTCTCTCAGTTAGCAATCTTTTGCTCTGTTGTCCTCCAACAGATACTGGGTCTATATATGATTCTGCATCAACAGTATTGCTGATAGAATTACTCCAGAACCAAACATCTCATTTTAAAGTGATATCGCAAAAACTGACAAGAATGGCAATGGTTTCACCTCACCAGCTCTCAAAATACATTCTTTCTCTCAAACCTGCTTTGAAAGGTGAAGTGCAGGTGGCTGAAACATTAGGCTGGACACTGAGCAAGTGATTACTGTATTAGCATTCAGGAGACAATGGTCTTGATCTTCTGAGTTAGGGAGAACAGTCACAAGAAGACATGAACAAAATGAAGTAGCTATTAACAGTATAAGGAGTATCATAATGATTTGCTGCTTACACCATTCTCCTAGAACAGGCATGTCAAACTCACGTGTCATGGTTCCGACAGATGAAACTCTTCAAATGAATTTGAGGCATTGTTTACCTTAAAGAATCTTTTATTCGAGAAACAAAGTATCAACACTACATAGTTGAAACCAAAAACTAAATTCCCCTACCCTGGATACAAAGTAACAAAGCACAATTCCCTCCTGTAATAAACAGTCATAAATCACACTCCCCTATTAGCTTGAAGTGCGGGCTTTCTCCCCAGCTCTCCAGCCCACCAAAACTCTATCAACTCTGGGCCCAATGACCTTGGGTTCCCACTGCTGAGTTATTTTTGTTATGACTAGCTGGACTCTCATCCACATTCCCCCTCCTAGCATCAACTAACTCTAAAAGCAATAGAGAAAAATGGCTGCATTTCCATCTGTTGTCAAAGCAAGAACATCCAATGTTAGCAGTGTTGACACTGAGATGTCACGTGACATCACGAGACATAGTGGGACTTTTTCCCCATTGCCAGCAATGGGGTGGGCGCAGTTTCACCATGATGCTTCTAGTCCGCGGGCTGGCAGTTTGACATGCCTGTCCTAGAAGAACATTGCTTTGGTTTATGATTATGGGCAGACTGATTGTTTACTTTAGAGGGCTTTAAAAGAAGATTCTAATTCATGGCAGATCTATCAACAGTCAAAATAATTAAAATCATTAAAATCTCCATATTCAAAGACAGGAAATATGTATACATCCTTGGATGAGACAATGGTTGACTTGGAATGAGCTAAGTGTTCCTTTGATTTGATGCCTTCTCTTGGATTTTGTATTACCTTAATTCCTAGTACAGCTTGCACATCTGCTGGCCTTCAGGACATTGATTTACTTCTTAAGAAGGATAGAAACCCTTCTTATTGCAATTTTAGGATTATATAGGGTTGGTTCACTAGGAGGACAAGTTACATCAGGGACATGGAAAAATATTTAGGAGCTATTAACGTGATAGGAATGAATTTCCTTTGGTATTCTGCTGAGAACTTACAGTATTTGTCAAAGTCTGCATAGATCATATTGACAAAAGTATTTGATCATGGGAAAGAAATTAAAACAAAAGTCAGTGCTGTAATAAATTTACCTCATTGTTCTTTTCATAATTACAACATTTGAAATTACAAACACTATCACTTAGGGGAGATTTTTCTACTCTCCCAATATGTGGAAAGTTGCTAGTTTTCATCATTAAATGTAAACTGCTGACTTAAGTTAATCAAGCCCTCCAATGTTCTTTATTATGAATTGGTTTGGGGCTTTTTTGCTGTTTAGAAACAAAGAAAGAAATAGGAATTGATACCATGAACTACAGCTTTTCTTCTGTAAAGTTCCTGCTCACGTGACAAAACAAATCTTTTTCTAGGTTCATTGTTTCATTTCTTTTTCTAGGTTCATTGTTTCATCCCAGTCTGTGCAACAATGGCCACCTAATGAGAAGGAAGGACTCACTGGAAAAGGGCCTAATGCTGGGAAAGATTGAGGGCAATAGAAGAAGGGGACGACAGAGAATGAGATGGCTGGATGGAGTCACTGAAGCAGTAGGTGAGAACTTAAATGGACTCCAGAAGATGGTAGAGGACAGGAAGACCTGGAGGAACGTTGTCCATGGGGTCGCGATGGGTCAGACACGACTTCGCAATTAACAACAACAATGCAACAATTGACATAAGTATTTGTTTATTAAATTTCTGCATGGCCTATCTCACTGAAGTAACTCTGAGCTGTTTACTGTATCCATTAATTTACACAATTCAAAGAATAGTGTTCTCAAAACAATAAATTTAGGGGTTTAATGCTTCCTGTTCATATTTTGGAAGGAAATGTATGGCTGGAATTTATGCTATGGTAAAATGAGGTTAGATAGTTGTTCATTCAATCAATAATGGAAACTCTCTATTGTATGAACCAGCCCATTAGGTTAAACCATGGTATAGTTTTAGCACACCATAACTATATTTATCAATTTGAGTTTAGTATGTTATGCAATTCTGGCTCCAGAGATGGCTTTTCAGTAGTAGAACCTATGCCCAATCCCACAACCAATGATGTTATTTGTTTGAGACAATGATCCAATTAGTGTTGCACCATCATGCCACAGCTTCTCCACCACTCTCCCAAACTCTCCCTCCCCAACTCTTCTTATGGACCACACACAGTTGTTGTGGGGAAAAAAAGAATCCTGCAAAAAATTGCAACCAGCCACCAACTAAAATGCAGCTCTAATGAAAGCAAGGCAGGCATGTGCTTGCATGACAAATGTATTTACTTGGCAATTCAGTGACTCCTAGGAAATCTTAGTCATAAAGATACCACAAGGGATTGGATGAGTTTCTTTACTTTTCTCTTTACTTTTGTTCTTTTAAAAAAAATCTTTGTTAGAGAAGAAATTGAAGCCCATGAAAAACAGGTAGAAAATTACTTCTACTGTGTTAAACAGTTGATTTGGTTTTAATAGCCCTTGAGCTGAGCTTTACCCAAAAGAGACAACAGGAAACAGCTTGTTAATGTGAGAAGGAGGACCAAGAGATTTCTTTTTAGTTGGCTCAGCTTCTTCAGCATATTCCAGGAAATAAAATAACCATAAAAGGTAGAGGTAATACTGTGTTCTCCAGAAATTGTACCCCCAAGTTCAGCAGATAAATAATTTTTCTTACATTATTACTACTACAACTATGATTACTACTACTAATGGTATATTTACTCTAATGTTTAGCTGAAAATATACCGCTCAAAAAAATAAAGGGAACACATCCTGTAAGAAATCCTATAGGATGTGTTCCCTTTATTTTTTTGAGCAGTATATATTCCCTGATTGAATTTTGGGAAATGAACCAATATACTTCCATCTTCCTACTGGTCCTTTAAGTTATTTCTTTAAATAGGAAAGAAGTGTTTAACTTCTTCTCATCAATAACCCCCCCAAACTTTTTCTGTACTTTCAGTTTTTAAATTTGTTGTTCCCGCTCACTTCTACAATTGCTACAGTCATATTATTTTGATTAAAATGCTACAGCTATATCTGAAAATCCTGTTGATATACTCAGGTTGTTTTCAAATTGCTTGCACTGAAGTCTCTTGTTCAAATCCATCCAATCAAGCCAAAATTTCATAACAATAAAGAAGCACTAACAACATAAAGGAAAGACAACAACAATAAAGCAAGGTGAATGAAATTGTGGGGAGCAGATGGGCAGGGGCAACCCACTCTTGCTATATATCATCCAACCAATTTCTTTCCTGGTGTGAATGTTGGAATGTCTAGCTATATTTGAGCTTTGTTGAGAACCTTGATAAGGGAAATGTGATAAAGAAGCTTTACCAGAAGTCTATCAGGTGACAATGTAATTGATTCATCAATCTGCTCTCATATCTCTCCTGACAAAAGGGTTTTTTCAACACCATCCTACTCTGTTACAAAGACTGTGATTACATGTCAGGAACACTTTTAAAATGTGAATCCAGCTTGCTGTGCCTTAATGCTAAGTACCTATTATGCAAAAAAATACAGACAGGTATAAGTGGGCAGTCAGTGGCTGTCACCTTGAGAAGATGACAAACTGGTAGCAGGAGTAGTGATATAATTGGTTATATGCAAAACTATGTTGTGATTCCATCCAGAAAGAGTGTCTAGAACAGTGGTTCTCAACCTTTTTAATGCCATGACCCCCAACCAGTCATAAGCCGAGGACTACCCAACTGGTCGTAAGTTGAGAACTCCCCAACCGGTCATAAGTCGAGGACTACCCAACTGGTCATAAGTCGAGGACTTTCCTTGCCACGCATGCGTGGTGCCACCCCCTGCGCCAGCCGAGGCGTAGCTGGCAAGCGGCAGAGATGGAGCAGGCTGACCACCGGCTGGGCCACCAGCTGGCCCAGCCCAAGGAAGGTAAGGCACCCGCCGGGCCCCACGCATGCCAGCAACCCTCCCTGCACCTGCCGGCCTCCCACCTCCCACCCCTGGCCCTCTTTTACTTACATTTTTAATAGTTGCTCAGCAGGGAGGGGTGGAAACTTCCAGATAGCTCGCCTTCACTGCAGACAACTTGCAGCACCATTTGCAGAATGGGACTTTTGGCGGGCTCAGCAGGGCAGGGACAGCCTGGACAATTCCTATTGGCTTTTGAAAGCCAATAGAATTAGACTCTATTCAAGAGAAGTCTATTCTATTGGCTTTCAAAAGCCAATAGAATAAAAGGGAGTAGCACAGCTAAGGAAAAGGGGAAAAAATGGCAGACTGCATTGTTTGGCGACCCCCGTGAAATGGTCATTTGACCCCAAATGGGGTCGTGACCCACAGGTCGAGAAC
Organism: Crotalus tigris; assembly: GCF_016545835.1. NCBI lineage: Eukaryota > Metazoa > Chordata > Lepidosauria > Squamata > Viperidae > Crotalus > Crotalus tigris. Next base: position 1,536,254 of record NW_024100518.1, on the reverse strand, counting down.
CACTGGTCTAGAATATAACGGATATTGGGGTGTGTCTTCAAGTTGTTTTTGATTCTTGGTGATTGCTTGGACTTGTCACTGGTCTACTCACTAGTTTGCTTGCTTGGCAAGTTTTTCAAAAGTAGTTTCCCCTTGCCTACTTCCTCGGGCTGAGAGACACTGACTGGCCCAAGGTCATCCAACTGGCTTTGTGCCTAAGGCAGGACTAGAATTCACAATTTCTCATTTCTAGCCTAATCCTTCAACCATTGCACCAAACTAGCCTTATAGTCTAACTAAATACAGACATTGCATTCAATAATTCTTTAAATGTAATTCTTTAAAATATGTGAGCTCTAAAAGTAAGTGAAAGAACCATATCTTTGTTGTCGAGCTTACTTACTCCAATAACATATTATCCAAGAAGCACTGACAATCAAAATTGGTGTTTTTATTTTCTGATGCCCATGGAAATAAACCAGGCTAACCTCCCATCCTTTGTGATGCAGGCAGCAAGTGATATGAGTCATAAGTTGCATTTTAATGTCTTGCTTGGAGCACCTGCTCCTAATTGCATAGGCTATTCTTGTATATAAACAATGGTGCAAAAGATTCAATTAGTTGAAATCAAATAATTTCCTAATCTTTGAGGATATTAATAATGGTGTTACAGACACATATTACTTGAAAATAATTGCATTGTAATTGCATTACTTGGTAGGGTAAGAAACCCTACCTAGTGAGAAAATAGCTCCCAAAATGCTCCTATTTCAGAAACTCTTTTCTTATAAGGAGGGGGGGAAATGGAAACAGATTTCCCAATTAAGTTTTTTTGTTTCTTACTGTTGCGATTCATTTCTTTTGATAAGCAACAAAATTCAGGGATGTCAACTTGGTGTAGTCCAACCAACCAACTCTAGTCAGCTGTTTTAAATATATATACTTCAGACTAGAGGGGGATCCTGGAGACAGCAAAGAGCAACAAAAATAAATGTACTTGTCAAGAGAAGAGAATAAATAACATGAAGAGCTGCTGGTTGCAAATACAGAATCATGAGTTCCTCTATCAAACTCCCAAAGGACAATAATAATAATAGTAATGACTTTTGTACATACTACTTTAAGTTTCAACAATTTTCTCTATCTTCCCTCCACCTCCTATTTTGCAAAGGTAAATAGCTGTTCCTATTTTGCAACTGTAAACACAGTGGTGGGATTCAGCCAGTTTGCAAGAGTTTGGGAAAACCAGTAGCTAATTTTTTGTTGCCCAAGCCCAGAATGGACTTCCGGAAGCAGCATCCACACAGAGAACTGGTTGTTCACATATTTGAATCCCCCCACTGGATAAATAGCACCCACCACCCTAATTTTTTTCCCTTTCCTCATTCTGGATAAAAATCCAAGTTCTGCATTATCATTTCTATACGGTCGGTGCAGCAGTTTTGATCTGAATGCAAAAAACTTGTTTGAAACACATGATGGGGATGGGGGGGGAGACATACCAAGCTTCAGTGAGCATTTTCATTAGGCAAATTAGGGAAACTTCTTTTCCCAGCTCCTTTGTGCGCTCATAAAAAGAGGTAGCTACTTTCAGGAGCTGGTGAATGTGCTTCTGAAAGTGATTGTATGAATTCTGAAGTCCCTTTTTGCCTTCCAAACCAGCCCTAATTTGCTTCAGAAGAGAAGATCAGGAGTCTTCAAAGCCAACAGGAGCTCTCCCTTCAGTGGAAATTGCAGCTGCAGTGGATAGATTTTCACTGAGATCAACGCAAAAGGGAGCAATAATTCCAGTGGTGGGATTCAGCCAGTTCGCACCACTTCAGTAGAACCGGTAGCTAGTTTTCTGCGGCCCAGGCCCAGAATGGACTTCTGGAAGTGGCATCCACATGGAGAACTGGTTGTTCACATATTTGAATCCCACCACTGAATAATCCCCCTATTTCAGGCAGTATTCTCAGGATGCTTCTCACCGTATCAACTTATATTAGCTTTGAGAATTGTAATGAGAATCACATGATTTAAAGAGAGTTATTTTGCATCATTGATGGTTTGGTCTTCAGTGAATTGTTTCTCAGGCTTTCTTGCAAATAAAAAGACAAATATACACAGGTTGCAGACAATGCGTTCCAGAATGCATAATATAGCTCTATGTTTCACAATGTAGATTACAAACCATACTGATTCATTAAGCAGCATGGATTCTTTCCATAGTTTTTCTTTGCTCCTGCTGGGACTACTGTTGCCTGCTTTTTTTTTTCTTCTTAAAGAGTTTCCTTTTCTCCATTCCTTTATTTCAATACACTGGTTCTTTGTCCTGGCCTTTATGATAACGTTATTATTCAAAGTATATCACAGATGCTCATAAATAAAACAAAACAGTATAGTAATTAAGATTGCAACATGCAAACAGCAATATTCTTTCTTTTAATTTAACAAAATCAAAGCCATTAATATGTTTAATAGCTTTCTCATTTTATTTGAAGGGGAGGAGATAGTTCCATTTCATGCAAACTGAATAATATGTATTCATTGTTAGACGATGATTAAAGTTTCAAAGATGTAGTAAAAATGCATATAATAGCTCTCTGGTACAGTCAATGTACTGCAAAAATCATATCTTTATTCTCAAACCTCCAGCCTTTTCCCAGAGGCTTCCATATCTCCTGCTGTATTTATCTAGGGAAGATCCCTCATTATTGGCCTTTGGGGGAGATTTTGGAGAAATATGGTTAGTCTGCTCACTGAAAAGACTATTGATTTTCCATAGGGGAAAATTACAATACAATACAATACAATACAATACAATAACTATATGGCTACCCACTCACTCTCAGTGACTCTGTGTAGCTTACAAAATCTCATATTAAAAAATAACCCCCACCCTGCCCCTCTGGTGACAACAATCAGTAAAATGAGGCACTTGATGGGCTCAATTCTACTCTGAATTCCCAGTTTTTGCCAAAATTAGATCTTCAAGGCTTTGCAAAAGAGTGTCAAAGTGTGGCCCAATCTTATTTCTGTGGAATGATGTTCCACAGGGAGGGAACTACTATGGAGAAAGCCCTTGTTCTTGGTCCCACTAGATGAATCTCCTACCCCAAATTAAGGATTACAGGGTTGTAAAAAGGGAGTAATCTGAACAAGTTCCATCATCATCACTATTTGTTTCTCCATTGTAGACAAGGTTAAATCTTTCCAACTTTGTGCATATAATAGTCTTGCTGCAGTTGCCATATACAAAAACAAACTTGCATGCTTATTTCCAACTGTTTATACATCAATCCCAATAGGAAAATATCTGATTTCTATTGCATATTAATCTTTAAAATATTCTGTATTACGATATAAAATTGAGTCCAACATTTTTGAGCATTTTTACACATGATAAAATGTCACTTTTTGCTTATTTTATTTCAGGAATAAATGCGAAGTATCTTTACACATTCTAAAGTTTTTTCTGGTGACATGTACCAATAACAATCATTATCTAAAAAGAAACTCACAGAAAGAAAATCACAGATTTCCCACTCTTCCATTTTTAAGTTATAACCAAAGTTTTGGTTCATTTTATCATACATTTTTTCAGTTGTTTTCTTCTGTTTTAAATTTCAATACAAGTTTATACATTTTAGCAATAACATTTCATCATTTATATGCAATTCTGTTTCAAATTCAGTTTACAATGTTCAAAACCAAAAGTTAGTTAATCTACTTGAAATATGATTTCAAATCAGGTAAATCCAACCTTCCTTTTTTACATCTTGTATAATCTTATGTTTAACTTGTGGGGTTTTTTTTATTCTACACAAATATATCTCTCTACCATTGTTTAATTGATATTAATTGATATTTTGATATAGGCATACCCTATATCAAAACAGGTATTATCTGAAATAAAAATAACATTTTAGGCAAAACTTTCACTCTTCTCTAGCTGCTACTTTTATTCAGCCCTAGCAAGTTTTCCATACACAAAATGGCCTTATGTTCTGAAGTACAATACCAAATTAGTCAATGTCTTTAATTTAAATCCAGTTCAGATGCCCTCAAGGCCACACACCAAGCTATATGTTAAAGAAGTAGTACACTATTTCCTCCAGTCTTTTCCTAAAATAGCATGTCTCAAAGCACTTAAGTATACAAATGAAATATGCCAAATGGTGTGATCATTTTCCCTACTTGTTTGTTAAGAGAGAATGGAACAAAGATCTTTAATAAGTTGTGAGTAGGACTATCCTATGCAGCTTTTGTCTATAGAAAAGGATATGGACATAGATATGCTACTGTCTTTCAGGAGGGTAATGGAAATAACTCATCTTTATTTTTACTCTTAAAAGCACCATGCTGTCAGTCAGATTCACTAATTCAACATCATTCTGTATAAAAAAAAGAAAAAATGAAGCATGTTTTCTAAAGCTGGGCTGAATAGTTTGCAATATTCATTTGTTGAGTTGATGAGAGAGACAAAATGTCCACATAACAATATCCTCATACTCACACTGAGATATTTTCAGAAATGGTGTGACAGGTTACCATTTAGTTTATTTATTCCAGGTTTACTAAGAAAATTCTGCCTTCCCTTCCCCTTTCTTTTCTGATTTAATCTCTATAACAAACTCATGAGTCACTCATCACCACCAAGAGTCACACTTTATGTGTTGCTTCCTTGTAATTTCTACAAGAATGACTTGAAGCTTTCTCCATAGTTTCATGTTGGTCATACTTTCTGGAATATTTTGGAAGCAATCCTCATCAGAGAATACCTTTATACTTCTGGGAATAGTGAGATACTTTTAACAAAAAAAAATAAGAAAAATCCAGCAAAAATGAAGAATGCATATTTAAAACAAATCTGAAAAAACTTCTTATCAATATAAAATCAAGTCCTGATTCTACTGGAGGTGGTGCAGCACAACACAAGCCAGGGTACAACAATTCTGTATAAACTAGTTCCCAGAGGGAAAGCTTTGTTAAGCTATTGCAACAAAAGAAAAAAGAAAAACCACACTCCACCTGGTAATTATTATGGAAATGAACTTGTTTCTTAACCATTTATCTCTATATACTACTAAAGCTCTCATGTGTATAATCTTTAACTGAGCAAAACCATACATAATAAGGCAAAACATTTTCAACCAAGGTATCTCAAAGGGGCTAACTTATAGAATGAGGCCCAAATTCAGAAGCGATGACTCTCATAGAATTGAAAACATGCACATTTTATAAAACATTTTATGACATAAAATTATCATAAAACATTTTATTATTTAATACTAAATGTCATAAAATATTTCCTGTGGTCAACTACTGATAATGTGCTGTACATTTCAACATGGGCTTCTTTCAGTACAGATACATTGCTGAATATCTCCCTCAATTATTAAAAAATTTTCCAGCAAAGGCAATACCAAGCTCTTTCATATGGAAGGCACTGAGGCGTCTGGTAAGGTAATATAGTATCTCTGAAATGATTACTCAGTAGGTAGCAGGCTGACTAGTGGGACAATAAAGCTGTTGGTTTTTAAGGTGTCTAAAGATTCTTTGTTGTATAACCTATTATGAAATAATAGACATATTCCTTCTGATGAACTAGTTAGTAGCATTCTTTTCTCTATTTTTGTTTCTCCCTTTGAAAGGAAGTGACACCAGGGCAGGTGTCCTCTCAATTGTACATGTTGAGCTTCAGTGTCAGTTAGCTGCAGTATCAGGAGTCCCTAATATTGCCCTTGATAAATTCACCAAAGCCTCTGTTTTCTTATTCTGTTGAAAGAATTGAATTCTTTAGTAGCAATTTATATTTTTTGGCAACAATCTTCTAGGACAAATGACCAGAATCTTATTATGCCTGACATCAAGAGACTACTTTTATCTCTTAGAATAAAACACACTTTTCATTGTTAGCAATCTAGACCCAATACTATTATCCAAAAAGATTACTCATTTTCCTTCATTCACTTCAAAAGAAAAAAAACTTTTTTTTTTCAATTTTATTTTCAGTATGATGCCCTTTTGATACATCTCAATGTACTGGCATTGTTTTGGAGAGAAAATTATGGCAACTGCATTACTGGTATGTGTGTGTATTGAAAGGCTTAATAATGCTCAGAATAACATGCTTTTATGGGTAAGTCCAATATCCTAGAGATTCTTTCCTTGATCAATCCTATGAAAATTATAATCAATATATTGCATGTAAACAAATAAAGTAAAGCTGCATATCACAAAAAATACACCTAACTATTTTTCTTTCAGTCTGTAGTTCATTGTAATTAGGGGTGGGGATGGGAGATGTAGAAGCAATATCTACCCAACTAATTGTACTAAAGCAAAAAATATCTACCTGTGCCAGACTCTAATTTGAAGATTTTCTATTGGTAGGGAACCAGATTCTTCATTATAGAAATAATAATGTAATTTTAAAATGCCTAAATAGATTTCATTCTGATAGTGCTTATGAAAATATTCCAGCAACAGAAATTTAGGGAATAAAGAAATATTTATAAAGTGAGTAAAGTAGACTTTTATGGAAACTAGGACTAAATTATGATTCCTTAAGGATCTGCAGTGCAAAATTCTAACAAAAGTTGGAGTAATGTTTCAGGAACTGTTGAGACCACGGATGAAGTAGGATCATCAGAATAAAATTTCCTCTTTTCTATTCCTTTCAATACAAAGAACTAATCCTGGAAAATAAGGTGGTCAACAGCTCATATCTTCAAGAGAGTATCAATCAAAGCGATCATGGCTGATTTTGTCATAAACCCAATTGGGTAATAGAGTGTTAGTAGTCCAAATTTGTATAATTGACACAATACCTGGCATTTCAGTGGACTGTAGTAATTTCCCTACTTTCACATCCTAGTCTGCCAACTGGGGTTGATTTCACTTTGAGAAATACCTTGACAGAGCTAGATCTAATCCATATCCTCAGCTGTCCTACTTTAATAACTAAGTCATCCTGCCTATCCGTGTTCAAATAACTGATGAGGGATATCTTAGTGCAATCTTATCTCTTGTTAAGCAGCAATGTTACCAGGGAGTGAAAAATTATCCTCACCTGAAATAATGAGGAAGGATCTGCTACTTTTATGTCCTGCAACCATCTATGTATCCTATCTCTTTCATGAATTCTTCTCCCAATCTCTCACCATTCTTGTACACCTAATCTGTTACAATAAAGTTAAAGTAAAAGTTGATTTTAGAAATCACTTTATTAGGCATCTCATTTTGAGAATCTGGAACAAATATAATATTTATACAGAAAAATATGGAAAGGAGCACATATAAAATTCCACAAGAACTGCAGGCATCCACACAACAATGAACTTTAGCATCTTACCACCAGCCTTGGGAAACTGAAGAAGTACCACTGTTTGGGCTATATGCATCTTCCCTCATTCAATGAGCCTGGAACTCACATTTTCATATGAAGTAGTAGCTTCTTCAATTCTCAGAGGCCCAAAGGAATTTCGTTTATTTCTTCTGCTATTTCCTGCTGTGCCAATTTTAAATTCTCCAATGGCTGCTATCCCAAGTCTTCCACTGATGTACTGGTGGATGAAGAGCAGGATATAGTTTCTAAAGTTCCCAAAAAAATCCAAGAAATCCAAAGACTTCAGGTATGAACTTAATGAAGAATTTCAGAGAGCTGATTGAAGAGACAAGAAGCAATATTACAACAACATCTGAAAAGATGTAAAAGACAGAACCAGAAATGGAAAAGCAAAGAAACACTTACAAATGCAGACACTGTTTCCATTCTCAAATATGTGTACTAAAATATGCTAATGGACCTATAATAACTGATTCAAAGAAGAGCTATATTGAAATTCTATACAGTACAGATGTCAACATCCAATTTCCTATTTACAAGTCCTCTAATGTTAGAAGATGAAATGAGATCAGCACATTGATTAGCAGTTTGGAAGGCTAGAGGAACTGATTATCTACAAAAATAGGACAAGCAATAGAAGAGTCACTAATTCTAACCAAACTATGACAGCAGATCTGGAGATGTATCTATACCTACAAATATTAGTATTGGGCATGGAATGTTTTTCTGTGTAACATGGTATGGAAGTAAATACTGGATTTTGAAAAAGCAGAATAAAAAGAGTATTGATGTTTTAAACTTCAGTGTTAGAGAAAACTTCTGAGAATACCACAGATAGCCAAGAAAACAAACAAATGGATCCTAAAATAAATCAATCTACAATTCTCATTCAATGCACAATGGTCAAACTCAAGTTATCATGCTTTGGACCCATTATTTGAAGAACTAGCTCTCTTGAGAAATTTGAGAAAGGTGGTAGTGAAGAGAAGAAGACCACCAGCAGCAAGATAGATGAACTTGATTATAGTACTGATGGGTACATTGGAAGATCTGAAAGGCCATGTTGGGAACTGTTCATCCTGGAGAAGATTTATCTGACTTTCAACACCAACTTGATGGCACATAATCAATGAATTGACTTGTAAGTTGCCATCTATTCAACCCAATAAATGGTCACCAATTATTGTGTAGATCTTTTCTTTACCTCAAGAGCTTTCATTTCACTGTACGGGTTAGGAAAAATGCAAATGAATTCTTTTCATTCTTCTAAACCAGAGGTGCCAAACTGCCGGCCTGCAGGCTGGTTGCATCATGGCAAAACTGCGCTCACCCCATTGCCGGCAATGGAAAAAAAGTCACGATACATCATGACACATCACATGACATTGTGAATTTGACATCCCTGCTCTATCCTATCTGTACCTCTGTGGCTGAAAAGTTTATTTAAAGGGATAGTGTTTTAAGACAAATAAATGACAAATTGTCAATATTTTCCCTGCATTATTTGTCATTTATTAAGTCACAGTTATCTTCAATTCAAAGCAAGGCTTGATTTCTGACTTTGCTTTCAAAGGGAATAAATAAGCAACATTATCTGCTTTGTTTTCAAAGAGGAAAAAAATTGTATTTATTTTTCATTTTCAGTCAGTTTATTTAGATCAATATTCTTCTTACATTTCAGCCCTCTCTATTCCATGAAAATGAATTGAATTTAGTTGAATTTCCCTTCAACCCTAATATCAAAATGTCAAATAAATAATTAAAATGTGGTTTATTCTATATCATTCAAATAGTATTCAAGTGAAAATTTATTTCATGCTTCTGTTGCCCACAAATTGCAGGACAAGAAAACCACAATATTTATTTAGCAAGTAGCAAGTAAATCTCTCATAGGGATTGGTAACAAATCAGTAACATATGCACATAAATACCAATATTTTAAACAGAAAATATTCTGTTGTGATATTTAGAACTGAAAACTTAAAAGAATATTGTTTCATATTTGCATCAATATATTTATCAACACTGTATTTCACATATACCTTGAATGAAGCCATGGAGGCATACTGAAAGAGTTAATTTCCTTAGGGTAATATAGGTAGTCCTCAACTTACAACAGTCCACGGCACTGAAAAAAATTGGTTTATGACTGATTTTCACACTTACGACCATTGCAGCATCCCCACATGATCAAAATTCAGATGCTGGGCAACTGATTCACATTTGTGACAGTTGCAGTGTCCTGGAGTCATGTGATCACCTTTTGCCACTTTCTGACAAGCCAAGTCAATGGGGAACCCAGATTCACTTAACAACCATGTTGCTAACTTAACAACTGCAGTGATTCACTTAACAACTATGGCAAGGAAAATCATAAAATGGGGGAAAACTCATTTAACAAATGTTTCATCTAGCAACAGAAATGTTGTGCTCAATTGTGGTCGTAAGTTGAGGACTACCTGTACTGGGCTCTGAATGCAACCTTTCATTGTCCCTGTCACCATGATTTTTTAACTATGTTGTTTATAATTATTCCATCAGAAATTGGGGGACTGTTATTGAATGTCTTGTACACTGACTTTGTGAGCAGAAATGTGTCTCTCTGTGTTCTTTCCTGTTATTTTCTTATTCGTTGAAGAAATAAGTGAATAGGGCTCTCATGTTTGAAAAATCAGAACTAAAAACATCTTCTGATTTGGTATATAAAAGCACAAAAATATTTTTCCGTATTCAAAGATAGCATGATATACACAAAATAGCGAAACTTTATTCCTCTACTTCAAAAAAGGGAGGGGAGGAATCCATTAGCACAGTGATAGGCTTTATCTCCTTACCATAGAAAAGCAGCTAATGCCACAATTATTTCAAGATGATAAAATCTCCTTTCTTTCATCATTCTTTGTGAATTGCCTATTAAAAATCTCAGATGCTCTAGAAATTAAAATATATTAATAGGAGGATAATTAAGTTCTTATTGCTTTTGTCATTTAAAAGAAGTTAACCAAATGGTGAGAAAATCTCTGAAAAGTGGCTTTTGTGGAAGGATTTAAATTTAATTAATATACAGTAACAAGCTCATTAAATCTAAGTTAAATGCTTCTTCCAGACAAATTGTAACCTTTTAGTTGGCTTAAAGCTTCCATTTACTTCGGCTGGCAGAGCAACAAATTGCACTTTTGAAAATGAACAAAGGAAGCTTTATGGCATCTGTTTACAGGACCATCTGATCCCTTTAACCAAGAACTAAAAACAGGAAATCCCACGCTGAACACCCTTTTCTAGAATTCCCTTGGCATCAAATTGGGATGCTTAGGGATTTGTTTAGTTTGCTCTTTTTTTAATAGTAGATGATCACTTCCAGGTTAACATATGAAGGAGACCATTGTTTAATTTTAGTTTTTATTTTTTGGCTCAACAAGCATATTCTCACATGTACATTTTAGAATAATGTGGCTTTTTTTAAAAAAAATCCATGATTGTAAAGATATATGTATATGTTCTATTTTTTAAGACACCAGTTCAAAGTTCATGTGAAGTTGTGTTTGTGTATTCATTTACTTTACACTAGATATTCATTAGTATATGAACAGGTGTGTAGCATATTGTATGAATTAATAAGAGCAACGGTATCTATGGAGATCAAAAAAGGCAATCTCGATTTATGTCTGCACAATTGAAGCCCTAATCTTTTCTTACCACACATGCTACACATAATTAAAAAGGAGTGTGGTTTTAATTGCAGAGTATCAGCCTTTTACTTTATTTAAATTTTTTTTGGGGTGGGACCTTTACTTCAGGATGCCCCTGAATAAATCTTTTTTGGTTGTTGCCTCATCTTCCTGTGGTCACATTGCCCATCCTTGACCTCTAGTAACCCCAGTTAGAAGACTGAGAAAAGCTGAATTGATAGGATTAAGGATTAAGTCAGAGAACACAAAGCCACACAGAATTTACATTCCTCGCCTTTCCTCAAGGCTAGCCTTGACCCCTGACCATTGTCCAGGAAAACAAATAGGGCCAATCAGAATACAAAATCTAAACTAATCAAATAACTCCACCAGGCATCACAATCTCAAAGGTCCCAAAAAGTATAAAAATCACTCCACTCCCCATGCCAGGCTGTCAACTGTCCCAGAACTTATTACTACGTCACTTCATTTCTGATTCCTAAATAAATGGAGACCTCCTTTCCTGCAGCCTGCCTCCAAATTCATTGGCTCCTGCATCTTTCTCCTGGCTTGGAACCAGACCAGATTTTACTTCTTACAATACTATCATTGGTGCATATGTTTTAATCTTTAACCTTTACTGCAGTTGCATCCTTCTTCGCTGAGATTCAGGCATAAGGCCCAGCTAGTCTAGGGAGCAACCTGCTTATTTTTTCTAGTTGAAAGCTGTTTCCAGGACACGGTGCCATTGTTGAAAAATGAAACTGGCTCTGGCTCTTCCTGAATCTCACATAGAGAGAAACCTTCAACAACGCAAATCTGAAAATTCTTCAGCAACCCAACCTGAGATGTGCATGCTGGATGAATAGAGTGTATTCACGGATGTAGCAAGCATATTTAAATATTTCACAGGACTAACAGTTTTGGAGTAATTTATTAGGAACAAACATATTAATTCATTTGCCTTCTGGCAGATAGTATGTTTAATATTATTTGGAGGATGGAAGCCACATTATCACGAAGACTTCATTCATTCCTACAACTGCATGTCTTTGCCTGAGAGGAGCTGGACATACGTTTTGGCCATCTGTGTAGGAGCACCAGTGAGTATTTTTGTTTGTTTGTTTCTTGAAACAGCTTGTGGGTGACAAAACCTAAAGGACAGCATGTTTGCCTATTTTGCTTTCCAGAGCAACCATGTGCATATTTCTATTTGCAAGTGAGCCTCACTTTATTCTGTGAAGTTTTCTCTCTAATAAGAATGTTTATATTGCAGCCTTCATCTTCTCCACATTCACTTTTTCAGGCATTCCATTTGAGGAACAGAAGTAGGAGAATTGGAATGGATTCCATGATCTTCTATTTCTGTTCTGATGAAGCCTTCCAACATGATCCCTGAGGAAAGTTTGATAAAATAGAGGAAAGCACTGTATGGCTTTGAACCTAATATTCTTAGGGAAAAGTTGTCTTGGGCTCTCAAATGTTCTATAAGGATATATTTGTAAGAGTAGTAATATATTACTATTTACTAAGAAGAAGAAGAAGAAGAAGAAGAAGAAGAAGAAGAAGAAGAAGAAGAAGAAGAAGAAGAAGAAGAAGAAGAAGAAGAAGAAGAAGAAGAAGAAGAAGAAGAAGAAGAAGAAGAAGAAGAAGAAGAAGAAGAAGAAGAAGATGATGATGACGATGATGATGGAAGGGACCTTTCCTGCTCAAGCAAGAAACCCTATACCATTTCAGACAAATGGCTGTCCAGTAGTATTAGAACTATCAATTGCTTCAGAAGGCTAGGCTGCATTACAGAGGGATAGAATCAAGATCACATGAAGTGTTAATACCACTTTACAATGCCTTGGTAAGGCCACACTTGGAACACTGCATCCAGTTTTGGTCACCGCGATGCAAAAAAGATGTTGAGACTCTAGAAAGAGTACAGAGAAGAGCAACAAAGATGATTAGGGGACTGGAGGCTAAAGCATATAAGGAGCAGCTGCTGGAATTGAGTATGTCTAATTTAGTGAAGAGAAGGACGAGGGGGGACATAATGGCAGTGTTCCAATATCTCAGGGGCTGCCACAAAGAAGAGGGAGTCAAGCTATTTTCCAAGGCGCCTGAAGGTAGGACAAGAAGCAATGGGTGGAAACTAATCAAGGAGAGAAGCAACCTAGAACTAAGGAGAAACTTCCTGACAGTTAGAACAATTAACCAGTGGAACAACCTGCCTCCAGAAGCAGTGAATGCTCCAACATTGGAGGTTTTTAAGAAGAGATTGGACAGCCATTTGTCCGAAATGGTATAGGGTTTCCTACCTGAGCAGGGGTTTGGATTAGATGACCTCCAAGGTCCCTTCCAACTTTACTATTATTATTATTATTATTATTATTATTATTATTATTATTATTATTATTATTATTATTACCATCATAATCATCATCTTCATCATCATCATGATTTCTCTTGGGAATTTTGCACTATCCACTGGACTAAATAATGTAATAAAGGGAGCAGAATTGTATGCCAAACTATTTTATCTCGGATCAAACTAAATTGCAGGACCTTAAAGCTTGAAAATCTGACATGACATCAAATGGTCCATAAATGACCATCATTCTCTTTACTTGGTGGTTTTAACCTGTTTTTAATTTATGATTTTATTCATCTATTATTATGTATGATTTTATTATGATCTTGTGAACCAATCAGAGACACTTAGGTGAGGTGGGCAGTATAGAAATATAATAAATAAATAAATAAATTTCTTAAGGTTGTAAAATTTGAATGACTATTCAGAACAAAATGAGTGAAATGAAGGGCAAGAACATGATTCAGTTAGAAAGATGATGTGAGTCCAATTCATCTTGTTGCTGAGACCAATAAAATAAGCCTAGCCAAAGAAATTTTTCTAAGGATCATCAGTGCCAAGTACTAAAGCTTAGCAAAAGTAAAAAGGGCTGATTATATGTTTTTCCTTCCTGAAATTGCTTTCTATAACTCTAACTCAAGGGAGTTGGTAATATGGTAGTTGCAAGTGCCAAGGAATCCAGCACTGTTCATCCAGCTGCACGTTTATCTCTTCAGGAAATGATAGATGCTATTAGTAAACAGCTCTTGATCCTCATGGCTGTCCTATGATGTTTGTGTGTAAGACATATATTGATTTTTGTTGTGGTTGTTCCTAAATTCTTGGTAGTTTATAATAAGTAAAGTTTTTCCAGCTTCCTGTAATGAGTACTTCATAACTGCTTTTGAAAGCTGGTAAAGAATCTGCTGTTCCTCATTAAATGTTGATGTCAAATGTTTTCGGTAACCCTGGCATGTAGGCTCAAGGTGACATTTTCTTGAACCCTCAACAGAACAATGGGAAGATGGAAATGCATCTCTTTCCCAAATATCCCTTGAATACAAAATTGCATCATTACAGCAATTTACATCATTCATATTATAGCATGCAAATCATCATAAATGATTATGATATGATATAGAATTAGCAAAATGGCAAATGTTATGGGAGAGAAACTATAAATTAACAATGTCAACTTCATACAAAGAAAATCTGTATAAAATGTTTTATAGCTGGCACCTTCCACCAGCAAGATTAGCAAAAATGTTTAAAAGTATGTCAGATAGATGTTGGAAATGTAAACATAACATAGGCACGTATTATCATATTTGGTGGACAGGTGGGAAGGCAAAGGCCTAATATTGGGTGAACAAGTGGATTTTAAACCTGAACTTTTTTTACTAGGCATTATGTCTGAAAAGATTAATGAGCAGAAATTATATTTAATTCTACATATTACCACAGCAGCAAGAATAATTTTTGCACAGTACTGGAAGAATGAAGGATTGCCATCAGAAGAAGAAATAATCACGAAAATATTGCAGAGATGGACAGACTAAGTATGAGGCTGAAAGACAAAGAAGATACAGACCATTATAAAATTTGGAATTTATTTTATTCTTGGTTACAGAAAAGAATGAAGGATTAGGAAGTGAACATGTATTAGCTTAGCAAACACCAGACAACTTGTTGATTGGAAAAATTAACATATGTTGATGGGAAAAAAAATTAATAAAAAAGATTGTTTAAAAAAAAGATGTAATTTAGCGTTGTTTTAAGTGTCTTCTCCATACTACGTAAGATGCAACAGATTGTTTCATTATTTTGGGAAGTTATCTGAATGGAAATTGTGATTGTTTGCTGCTTGGTGGTTTGTTTCTTTATTATTTATGAAATTTATACAAAAGAAAGGGGGAAGTAGGAGGGAGGGAGGGATGGAGGGAGGGATGAAGGAAGGAAGGAAGGAAGGAAGGAAGGAAGGAAGGAAGGAAGGAAGGAAGGAAGGAAGGAAGGAAGGAAGGAAGGAAGGAAGGAAGGATTTCCAGCCAAAAAATTTCAGTGGAGAAGCTGGCAGGAATTTGGAGTTTGCTCCAACTCCCACTGCTTTTTTCCCCACCCATGATTATTCTATTTCTCTATTTAGGTAAGGAAATTTCTCCAAAACAATGACCAATTGGTCCCAGGTCATCTAGTTACTTATAAAATTTATATAGCTACTTATGTCTACCTTGTAACTCCAGACAATTCACAATAAAAAAAAAACATAAAAACTTAAGATATCTTAAAAACATTACAATGTAGGCAAGTTCACCTCCCCCCCCCCAAAAAAATAAAATCTCATAGTCAAAATCAAATGTATGTTGCCCTCCACTAACAACCTGAAGGAAAAGCCAAGTTTTTTGGATGGATAAAAGGGCAGGACCTCCAACACTGTTCAATCTAAAACATTTGATGGAGGCAGATGTCACATTGCCATTGTTGCCTTTTTACTGATATGGAGAGCTCAGCTTCATAGTTGAATCATCCACCTCTTCTGCCACCAATTTTCCCAGGCCATGTGCTACCAAAGTTCTCCATCCATGTAGTCAGCCATTTCAGCTTCATCCTATGCTAGCCTCTAAAAACTCTGGACTCTACAGACCCAAGACCCAGAACAGGCCTGAAAATTAGCTGCTCCAAGTCTCCAAGACATTTCCAAATTCTCACCAATTAAGCCCCCACAGAAACAAACATCTGGCTTCAGCACCATGTTAAATAAAATTGTACTCAAAGTACACTAAATTTCACTATAGTCCTGATTAACCATTCTGAACAGCCTAGTTTTATAAAAAGCAATAAATCTTGGATAATACTGATTATGTGCCTTTCGTTTTTCTCTCTCTGAAGAAAATGTACATTATTTCTCCCTTTCATATTTCCAGTTTGGTCCCAATCTACATTATTATTATTATTTTTAAAAAAGACACTTTCATTTTGAATTTATTATAATTCATGCAGGTTGTAGATTACATATGACAATGGTATTGGATGAGTCATGTCATTATAAAATTTAATACAAGTGAAATTAATGCATTGTGTTATTACTCTCTTTATTTACATCTTTTTTTTTATTTTATTGAAAAATTTTTTAAAAGTTTTACAAATAAATGACCAACCCTCACCCATCCCTCCCAAACCCCCCCTCCCTCCCCCCTCCCCGAGCTTCCCTGAACTGGATACAGGCATTTAAAATTTTAAAAAACCTAAACAAATTTTTACAACTTATAAAATAATTAATAATAAAATATATATAACATAAGCATTAAAAAAATACTTAAAAAAGAAAGAAAGAAAAAAAGAGAGGAAAGAGAGAGAGAAAGAAAAAGAAAAAGGGATAAAAAAGATAGAAGAAAAAAAGAGAGAAGAAAACAAAAGACGGAAAAAGAAAAAAAGAAACAATCTGTAAAATATCAAAAAAATTTTATACAATTTATAAAAAAGCTAAATGATATTTTTCCATATCCAAATTATATTGTATAAAATTTATCCATTTTTCCCATACAACAAAAAATTTCTCTTGATATTGCTCCTTTAAGAAAGCCGAAATCTTTGCCATTTCCGCCAAATAAGAAACTTTATAAAACCACTCTTGTAAGGTAGGCAAAGATTCCTTCTTCCAATATTGTCCTACTAGCAGCCTTGCGGCTGTGATCAAATTTAACATCAATATAACTTCCTTAGCATCACAATCCGTAACAATACCTAATAAAAATAATTGCGGGGTAAATTTTACCCTCCTTCTAAAAATTCTTTGAATATTCCACCATATCTTAATCCAGAAAGCTTTTATATTTTTACACGATCACCAAATATGATAATATGTAGCATCCAAACAACCACATCTCCAACATTTAGGCTGTAGATCAGGGTACATAATAGACAATTTTTGTGGGTCAAGGTGCCATCTATAAAACATTTTATAAAAATTCTCTCTTAAATTCTGCGCTTGTGTGAATTTAACATTCCTCACCCATATAAGTTCCCAAGTATCCAGTGGGATTGGTTCACCAATATTTTGTGCCCATTTAATCATACAATCTTTGATTAATTCAGATTCTGAATCCATTTCCACTAAAACCCCATAAACCCTCTTAATATGAGTTGGTCTTTGATCCCTTACTTGTTTAAAAAGATTTTCATCTTCTCTAAGCCAACCCATATTACAATCCATCTTCCATCTCTCCACTATTTGTCTATATTGAAACCATGAATAAGTAATATTTTCATGTATTAGATCTTCCAAAGATTTTAACTGCCAATTTTGACCATCCCATCTAAGTAGTTG
The DNA here is from genome assembly GCF_016545835.1 of Crotalus tigris. Lineage (NCBI taxonomy): Eukaryota > Metazoa > Chordata > Lepidosauria > Squamata > Viperidae > Crotalus > Crotalus tigris. Next base: position 1,518,612 of record NW_024100518.1, on the reverse strand, counting down.
TATATAGGAAACCGTATCCATCTTAACTCCTCTCTTTATCCCCTCTATCGCATGCCAAGGTATAGCCCATAATGGTATTTTTAAAATCACTTTGATAATATTTCCTCCATACCCTAAGCAAAGAAGTCCTTATAATATGAGATTTAAAAACCCGATCCACTTTTTTATTAAAAATTAAATAGGCATGCCATCCAAAAAGTAAATCCCAACCCTCCAAATGGAGTATTTCTACATTTGTTAAATTCACCCAATCACTAATCAGTGTTAAAACCACAGCACCATAATATAATTTCAAATTTGGTACCTTGAGTCCACCTCTCTCACGGAAATCTTGCATAATTTTAAGTTTTACCCTTGGTTTTTTCCCTGCCCAAATAAATTTGTTAATACCTTTCTGCCATTCATTTAAGTTAAGTTCATTCTTTAAGATAGGTAACATTTGAAACAAAAAAAGAAATTTGGGTAGAACATTCATTTTGATAACTGCAATTCTACCCATAAGAGATAACTGTAAGTTATCCCAATTCTTTAAATTTTATTTACATCTTTAAATGTAATTTCAACCTGTTACTTCAAACTATCTTTTAGAATATTTATTCAAGATTCTTCTTCCCAACAGCAAAGATTAGAAAATTTTAGTCTTCAAATGTTTCTTTTAACTGCTGAATATTTTATTAGAATCATTGATTGAAATCCCAAGAGATGAGATTTAAAATAGTGTTTGCATCTCATTTTAAAAGAAATGCATATGTAAAATATCCTAATATATTTATTCTTGCCAGTTATTTATAATTTCCTGCCATCTGTGCTCTAAATAGTCACAATACATATGAGACATTTTAATTCCATCTCACAAGCCCTTTGTTGCCATCAGTAAAAGCGGGGGGGGGGGGGGAGGGAGGAAGAATTTTTAACAAAAACTAACTAAGCCCTTAGAGATTCTTTCTAGCAATAAAGCATTCACTTAATGCTTAAGAACAAAAAGTAGTTGAGTAAAACTCTTTGGATTAAATGGAGAATTATCCTGGAAATAAATGAAAACTGCTTTGAACTATTCTAAACAGAATGTTCTGTAGTGAAACGGAGGTAAATCCTGTCTAAATATGCTAACTGGATAAGTAAGGAAAAGTCTATTCTGAAATGACAGAGGACCCAAAAAATTGCAAGTTAAAAACTGAAAATTATGTCAGAGATTCCAAGCAAACAGCTGAATATGTTAACGACACTACTTACCAATCATGCAGTACAATTCATGGAATTGAATGAATTATAATAAACGAGTCTGCATTATGAAAACTACACCTGGAAAGAAGCTGAGGGAGATACCTCATCTGATTTTTGGCCAAAGCCACCTTCCTCTATAGACCTAGCTTACACTGCTCAAGATCTTTTGTATGGAATGTGGCATTTTTTAATCTTGGAGGATATATGAAATGTTGTTTTCAAAAAATAAATCTGTGGGAGCAACAGACAAATAAAATGTAATATTATTTAACTATCACTAAAAATAAACTAAGATGAAATTAAAGACAGATAATATGATCACTGCCATATTTAATTTGTTTTTCTCTTCTGTCAGTTAAAGGATTACAGTTCCTCAGATACATTTGGAAAGATCTTAAGAACTACAGTATTCTCAATGCATCTGAAGGCTGTTTCTCCCCATCGCCCACTCCTACTTCAAGGTTGTACATCTGCATTTTTTTTTAAAAAAATTCCTTATCTCTCTAGAAAGCTTCAAAGTAACTACAGAGAGGAAAGGGAAGAAAACATCTTGCTTGAATTTTATTTTGATCTACTTTTCCAGATATAATCCCTGTCTATGTTGTTTCAATTTCAAAATCTGGAGTTTGAGTACAATTATTTTCCCTTGACGATCCAAGGTTAACCAGGTTGAGTTGAGCTGCATGGACACTGGATAGAGGAGATATGAATTGAACTTAAAGTCCAATGCCATGTGTCACTCCTTGTTTTTCACTGCTCCTTCTTATTTTACAAAGCACAAACAGATAGTCTGAGCTTTGTAGCAGGAGGGCAATTTGGTAGAGAAGGTAAAAGAAGAGTGCTTCACCGTTTTCTTCTGATGGCTTTCCAATTACAAATGCATTGCATTTTCTACTTAAAAATTACTCCCCAAATTGCTTTGCCACCCCGAGGGCTACAAATTACTCTCGGAGAGGAGAGTGGGAAGAAAATTGCTACTTGTGTTGGTTGTACATCTTTTAGAAAAAAATTTCTAAGGTTTGGGAAATATTAACCAGGAAACCAGATCTAGCAGCTCTTGAAGCAAAGTCTGGTTGTAAGACAGAAATTTCTGTCTACCCCAAAAGCAGCTTTCCAAGGAGAAAGCCCCCAAGATAGGCTCCTGCACCCCAATGCAAAATGATGGAAAAGCTGATCAGGGTCAGATGGCTTTCTTATCTCTCTTGCAAGATAATACTAGAAATATAATTAACACTAGGAGAAGATATGCTTGCTAGTAAAATAAGAAATAAACTGTTAAAAGGAGGATGTAGCTCTGAATGGCTAAATATAATTATAATGATACAAAGAACAGAATGCAGAATAACAGAGTTGGAAGGGACCTTGGAGGTCATCTAGTCCAACCCCCTGCTCAAACAGGATATCCTATACCATTTCTGACAACTGGCTGTCCAATCTCTTCTTGAAAGCCTCCAGTGAGGAAGCACCCACAATTTCTGATGGTAAGTTGTTCCATTGGTTGATTGTTCTCACTGTCAGAAAATTTCTCCTTATTTCTAGGTTGAATCTCTCCTTGATCAGTTTCCATCCTTCCTTTGAGTGCTTTGGAAAATAGTTATCCCCCTCCACTCCGTGACAGCCCCTCAAATATTGAAACACGCTATTATGTCTCCCCTGGTCCTTCACTAGACTAGCCATGCCCAGTTATTGCAACTGTTCTTCATATGTTTTAGCTTCCAGTCCCTAACCATCTTTGTTGCTCTTCTCTGCACTTTTTCTAGAGTTTCAACATCTTTTTTATAGTGTGGTGATCAAAATTGGATGCAGTATTCTAGGTGTGGCCTTACTAAGACTTTATAGAGCAGTACTAGTACCTCATGTGATCTTGATCCAATTCCTCTGCTAATACAATTTAGGATTGCATTGGCTTTTTTGGCTACTGCCACACACTGCTGGCTCTTATTTAATTGATTGTCCACTAGGACTCCAGTATCCATCCCTTAATAGTTATTGCTATTAAGCCAGGTTTCACCTAATCTGTACATGTACTTTTGGTTTTTCTTGCCTAAGTGTAAGACTTTACTTTTCTCTATTTTGAATTTCATTTTGTTAGATAGGTTCCAGTGTTCAAGTCTATCGAGATCCATCTGGATCTTGAGCCTATCATCTAGGATGTTGGCTATTCCTGCCAGCTTAGTATTATCTGCAAATTTGATGAGTTCACTTTCTATTCCCTCATCTAAGTCATTTATGAAATTATTGAGTACTTGTGGTACCCCACTGCTTCCTTCCTTCCATGCAGATGGCAGCACCATTAAGATCTACTCCTTGAGTACAGTTTGTCAGCCAGTTACAAATCCATCTAGTGGTGATGCTATCTATCCCACTTTTTCCTAGCTCACCAAGAAGTAGGTTGTGGTCTGTTTTCTAGCCAAGGAAGAAAGCCAAGGAAAAAGATTTAAAACTTTGACATGCAAATGCAATCAACTTTGCATCTTTTTTTCCCACACACACCTGTGCTGAAATTTAAAAGTCTGCCCCTGAGAATCTGCCTTGGATGGGAAATGCAAAGAACAAGTTGTTTGATTTTAAATTTCTCCTTTATGTTTTTGAAAGTTAGCATTGATTTTCCCATTTTGTTAATGCTTAAGTCCTCTGAGCTGGCATTAATCTCCTTTGTTTCAGTAAAATATTAACTAGAGAATTATATGTAATTTAGTTTTTTTAACTTTTAAAGCAGATTTTTCTTGTCCCCAGATCCACTTTAGGTTGTAAGCCCTCTTACAAGGAAGAGATCATGTACTAGCTACTTTGAAATTTTGAAAATGTCCTTCCTGAAAGATTTCTTTTAAGCGTGTTTAGTTTTGATTTTACTAGACTTTAAAACATCCCAAAGTCTCACCCGCCTGCTGATTTTCTTCTTGTTGCAACTATATTTCTCCCATTAAAAATTAATATTCAACTGAAAACTCTTATTCTTTTGTTTAGCTTTGTAAGTGCAGTCAAAACAATTCTCTCCTTTATTTCCTTTGTAATATAAGACAGAAGAAGAAACAATTGGAAATATTGACTGTCCATGTTCTGAAATTGTAATATTGATTGGAGTTCTGTCATGAGAAAAATAAAAAGTAGGAGTCTGGTTAAGAGAAGTTTCCTTTTGGTTTAATTTGCTTTAGAAGACTCTTGAAACATAGAAAGCAGAAAAAGCATAGACATTTTTAAAAAACCCATTCATCTACATCACATATATGATAGTAGTAGCACTTCCTTTTTCTGAGACAGAATTCCATTCTTGTGGAATCTCTTTCATGGTATAGAGGAAATTTTTTTAGCTTCTATGGAGCTCATATGTTCACTTTGTGCTTTCATGGCTAATTGCCCTTCTGCATATTTTTCCCACTGTGTAAAACAAGTAATTATGAGTATTTACCATAATTAAAGAACAATTAAATCATTTCTATCTTACCTTTGATATGAGGAAAGAGCCTAATTAACTTAAAAGTTGGCTGCAATTCATCAACCACTTACTTCAAGACATCACTATTAATACCAGTGGATCTCCTCCCAGGTAAAAAGGCATTCTGGACTTTAGGGAAGCAAAGGATTCAATGTCATCCTTTCAAGTTGGAAGGGGATGAAGGAGATCCTTGGGAGAGGCTTCAGCAGGGATTAAAAAGAAAGGGCTGCCTTATTTCAGGAGTCCTGTAGCTAGAGTGATGCACTGCTTGAGGACCATTTAGGGAAAAATGAAACTCTTGAGTTCTTTATTTTCATTGAGACCAAGGAAGTCCAGAGTTTGCTTCATGGAATCCGTTTGTGAGATTGTTGTGAAAAGGAGCACTACATAAGAAGCCCACATTACTTTTTCAGAGCTCACTCTGGTGACGTGAATCTTGTTATCAAGCAACTGTATAGTGATTTTGTAATATGAAAAACACCTTCCATTGAAGTAGCTATTTAAGTATCAAGGATTCTCTCCATACAATTAGCAACTGTGGGTTACATATTTTTTTTCCTCTTTGGATTATTTTGATTTCTATCAGGTATTGAATTTGGGAATACTAGAAGTCAATATTCCAGAAAAAGTTAATGGCAAGCCACTTCCATACTGTTACTGACTGCATACAATTGTCCAAGAAGTCACCAGGAGCTGATTCCAAGGGAACTATTCTCTCTGTGTCTCTGTCTCTGTCTCTGTCTCTCTCTGTTTGTCTGTCTGTCTGCCTGCCTGCCTGTCTGTCTGTCTGTCTGTCTGTCTCTCTCTCTCTCTCTCTCTCTCTCTCTCTCTCTCTCTCTCTGTGTGTGTGTGTCTGTGTGTGTGTGTGTGTGTGTGTGTGTGTTTGTGTATGTCTATCTCTGTGTGTGTGTGTGTGTGTGTGTGTATGTGCTCGTTGGGAGATGGGCAGGATATAGTTATAATTTACTAGGAAGGCAGCCATCCCAAGTCTGTTTCTTTTGATTAGATTGAAATTATTGCATGTTTTATGCAATCATTACTTTTGTAGTGTATGACAGTCTTAGCTAAGCCTATTATTTATGCTTGAAAAATGCCTAGGATCTTATTTCCTTTTATTCCCTTTTAATGTTTTTTTGTCTCTATTTTATAAAGATTTGGTGCACTTTTCTTCCTTTTTAAGTACATTTTCAATTTTGTGTGCATATATATAATTTTCAGATTTGTACCTTAATACAAACGATTTGCTATCTTTAAAATAAAGTAATGGAATGTTCCAATCATCCACTTTGGTAAGATAAATTTATACATGCACATAACATATGTATAATATATTCACCTTTTCAAGATTGATCATCATTATTTTGAAAAATAGACAAGCAGTTATTCATTGTTCTTCTCATTTTTAAATAAAAAATTTAATCCAAAAATATTACAGTCAAGCAAATCAAGGAGTTCAATGGATACAAAAAAAATATGGTGGCATTTTGGTTTTCCTAAACAATAAATAAATGCAATAAATATCACTCTTTGATATGCTGAGGATTTCAAAAAGAAAACTGCCTCAGATTCTTTCCAGAAATTACTGGCAATTCCACTTATCTACCAGTGTAGACCTTTATCGCCTCTTCTCCAGGTTTGTGCATATGGGTGACAATCCCCATCACACCTTCCTCCCATGTTTCTACCATTGTTGCTTCCAGATAGTCAATAGGACAAAGCAAAACTGGCACCCAGTTATTGCACTGTCCTTGCACTTCTGTACTTTTTTTCAGGAAGAGAAAAATATTTTAAAAACAGGAGCTAAAAACAATGATTCTCATTTGGCACTTGATTCAATTTCTGGCATGCCACTATCATTCTATTAATGCCAGAAAATTTAATTGGATTAATTTCACCTACACACCTGCTTCTTCTGCAGTACTATATACATAGTTGGACCAACCAACACATTCTTATCTCCCTATCTTGGCAAATATAGCAATATGTTTCTTCTATAAACACCTGTTTCATTCTGAGACCCTGCTAGTACATTTCTTTTCACAAAATGTAGAAATGGCAAGACATCTTGCTGTGATCAGTGATAGAACTGAAGGCAAAGGCTCTACTCTATTTCCAGAAACTGGGTAGACACACACTGTTGCTGGGCCAAATGCCTTTCCTAACCTCAAATGCCTTTCAATTAACTTCTGTCTGATTAGGTCATTTGCTTTGTATCCAAATCTCTCCCTGGTTCCCGTTCTGGCATACATGGAACATCAACTTTGATGCCATTAGAACTCCAATGGCTTTGAAGAAAATGTTGTAGAAATGTATGCAATGGCTGGAACAAGGTATCAAAAATCAGATGTCGTTCACTGATAGTTTTTTTTCTTTGTCCTGGAGAAGGAAAATAAAATTATTCTAGGATCACTTGTAAGGACCACATTGTAATCTCTATATATCCAATTACTGAATATGTAATTTTGGGGAACATTGAAACTCTCCTGAATCCTTTCCAAGTTATTGATAGTATCCTAACACTATGATGCCCAGAATTTATTGTCTGTGCTTTAAATGAGACCACATGTAAGTAGGGGCAATCTCTTTATAAGTAGCATGCACTTTCTTATCATTCAAATGTGCTAGCTTATTTTAATCCAATAATATGAATGACATGCCCTCTAAAAATGAAAACAAATATTCTTTTGTACTCACTTCTGTCAATTCACTTTCCTTTAGGGAAAAAAATGAAGCTCTGAAAAGATAAAGCACACACTATTTCTTTGAATAAAACATTTCACAATTTGTTTAAAGGTTGCTCTTAATTGGACTGCACTTTTGCCCTAGTGAGTAATAGGTAAATGTTTGTTCTGAGTTAATTAAGAAGTCATTTTACTTTAGCCCTTATTTTATACTCTGTTTTTTAAAATATAGAGTTTTTCTTTCTCATTTTTTTTCTCTTGTTTTCCTCCCATCTCATATAAGCACTTTATATTCCCAAATGGTTATCTTAAAATACTTGAGCTCTTCCCAGAATATGAAACCAAATATAGAAAGATTATGCCATCTGCAGTCTTTAGGGAAACTCATAATTTTTAAAGTTACAAATATATGATGCTTCCATGACCTTTTCCCCCGATCTCTGAAAGAAAATAAATTCAGTGAATTTATTTTTAAAATTGTCCTAACAAAATACTGTGCCTTTTTTCCTGGTGAAATAGCAGGAATAAACAAGAAGAAGAAGAAGAAGAAGAAGAAGAAGAAGAAGAAGAAGAAGAAGAAGAAGAAGAAGAAGAAGAAGAAGAAGAAGAAGAAGAAGAAGAAGAAGAAGAAGAAGAAGAAGTAGTTGGAAGGGACCTTGGAGGTCATCTAGTCCAACCCCCTGTTCAGACAGGAAATCCTATACCATTTCAGACAAATGGCTGTCCAGTCTCTTCTTAAAAACTTCCAGTGTTGGAGCATTCACCACTTCTTGTGGCAGGTTGTTCCACTGGTTAATTGTTCTAACTGTCAGGAAATTTCTCCTTAGTTCTAGGTTGCTTCTCTCCTTGATTAGTTTCCATCCATTGCTTCTTGTCCTGCCTTCAGGCACCTTGGAAAATAGCTTGACTCCCTCTTCTTTGTGGCAGCCCCTGAGATATTGGAATACTGCTATCATGTTCCCTCTCGTCCTTCTCTTCATTAAGCTAGACATACCCAATTCCAGCAGCCTTTCCTTATATGCTTTAGCCTCCAGTTCCCTAATCATCTTTGTTGCTCTTCTCTGTGCTCTTTCTAGAGTTTCAACTTCTTTTTTACATTGTGGTGACCAAAATTGGATGCAGTATTCCAAGTGTGGCCTTACCAAGGCATTGTAAAGTAGTATTAATACTTCACGTGATCTTGATTCTATCCCTCTGTTAATGCAGCCCAGCACTGTGCTGCATTAACAGAGGGATAGAATCAAGATCACGTGAAGTATTAATACCACTTTACAATGCCTTGGTAAGGCATCTACTATAAATTATACTATAGTTTATACTATATAAATTATACTATTATTAGTTATTAGGGAATTCTGTTATTAGTAGATGAAAAATTGATAATTAGAATGTGTAGTTTACAGTCTATATTACTTTCATGGAACAAAGTAGTTTCTCTGAGGTATTTTTGTCTGTCATCCATACAAAATTTCAGGGTCCCTCAAGACCATGTTGAGAGTTCATATATTTTATGTAAGAAGTCTTCAGTGCAGTTACATTTAGCACTGTTATAAATTCTTGTTTTAGGTATTAACCTAAGTGGTTTCTCTATTGCTCTTCCATTAATCACTCAATGGTTGGCTTATCATTTGAATTATGTGTTTTCAAAGCATGCTTATAAAAGACAACCCTACAATATTCTTCTTCATTTACACCTATTTGGACATGAAGAGGAAGAGCAAACATGAGAAATTCTCACCATTCCTTTAACGGAACAGAATAACAGAGTTGGAGGGGACTTTGGAGATCTTCTAGTCCAAATGCCCTACTCAAGCAGGGGACCCTGTAGTATTTCGGACAAATTGTTATCCAGTCTCTTCTTAAACACCTCCAGTGATTGAGCACACATAACTTCTGAAGGCAAGTAGCTGCAATTGTTGTGAGGAAAGCGTCCAACATTCCCCATCCCCACCTTCCTTCCCATGTTCAAGGAAAAGCTGGCATTTGAGATTCTGCCATATTCACATAACATAACTAATGCCAAGGTATATTGGGAGCTTTTGCCCAAATTTCCTACCCCTTTGGCCTCCATTCATTAGATTTAGACTTTTCATACAGTTTGGAATCCTGCCGAAAGGCTGAGATTGTGCTTGCAGAGTCATTATGGGGTGAAAATGGAGATATGAGCTTGAAAAGAAAATCTGAATAAAAATATAAGAACCAAATGCAGATGCATTGTCACAATCGGCCTATTATTAGGCCAGAATGGCATAAATATGCTTTCTTTCCATTATGATAGTCTCATGCTTTTTTCCTCTGTTCTTTTCAACTTGCCAATGACTACCTGAGAAATTGCACTACTACTGTTTTCTTCCCCAGTCATTGAAAAAAAACCATAAAACTAGATATTTACTTTTTTCTAGTAAGGAAAAAATAATAAGTTATACACTGGGCTATTGCACCTTCATTTTCACTCTCTTTTATGTGATATAATAATCCTAGTTCATCTGCATCTCAGTTAAAGACCCAAGAGAGGCACAAAGCAGTCTACGACTATATCCCAAATAATAAGCGCACTATGGTAAATATGACAATGTCTGGTTTATATTAATCTGTTCTTGGAAGGATACAACTAGAGCTAATAACATCCAGCAGAGAAAAGAATGCAGGAGTTGATTTTTCATTCCTCTTTTGGTTTTATGTGGAAGTTTATTATTGCTCTGGAAAGAGTGTTTTCACTCTTTACTTCATTCTCATCAAGGAAATTTGTCAGAAGGAAACTGTTTAAAATCTTAATGGAGAAACCAAATGCAATATATCTATCTATCTATCTATATCTATATCTATATCTATATCTATATCTATATCTATATCTATATCTATATCTATATCTATCTATCTATCTATCTATCTATCTATCTATCTATCTATATATATATATATATATATAGATATATATATATATATGTCTTTGGTTGTTCGGGTTTTCTCCCGCGTAAAATTGCTGCTCAAAGCACGAAGCTGAAAACACCAGCCTGAAGATGACAAATGGGACTTCGTCGAAACGTCGCCAAGACACTTCCAATTTTATGCGGGAGAAAACCCGAACAACCAAAGACCTACATACAAATACCCGCAAAAACCTCAGAAAACACACATATATATATATATATATATATATATATATATGTTTTCCTATATATATATATATATATATATAGGAAATGGATACTGTTCATCTGTTAATCAACCCCACCTAAGTGCCCAAAGACATATTTTAAAAACATACACAAACTAATAAACTTAAAAACAAAGTAGTAAAACCCTTATGATATGTAGATTGACAAAATATGCATTTTAAGGCAATGGTACAGAACAGATTTTATTGCTTATTGAAAGCAAAACTTTAAAAAGGAACCAATTTTTCTTTTTTTCAGTGATGCTAATATCTAAAAAAAAAGCTTCATCTTGTTTATCCATTAACTTAACTCTTACAAATGGTTAGAACATAAACAAGCCTTCCAAATTATAATAATTTCACTTGAAAGAAACAATCTTTTCTATCTTTTGACTTCAAATAGTATGCCACTTGTGGATCATGGCCAGCAGGTTAGGTTCTGCCAGAAATAAACAGGAAGCAAGTAATGGTGTTCCCAGATTTGTGTAATCTGGCCTAGAAAACACAAATTTACATTTTATAGTAGTCATAACTTGAAAGGATTTTTAAAAGCAACCTCCTGTATAGTTGAAATATAGTAACTGAAAAAAACTGATTCACTGTAGTCAGATCATCCTTAAAAAAGTTTAGCAGGTACACTGGATAATTATAAGTAAACACATAAACATTAAGGGTTGAATTATTAAAATATTAACATCAGTTAACTGTATTTCTAGGAATTATGAATCGTTTTATTTTAGTTTGGAGTTAGTCTCCTAACTAGGAGAAGTAATAGTTTTACTCATAAGAAATTTAAGATAAAATAGAGGAAAAGAGACTGGCTGAAGATCACCCCTTTAAGTTTCCTGAGTGGAAACCTGAGACTGCCAAACACATTGGTTCCTCGGCATTCTCCTACTTAAAAAGTATTATCAACAGACAGCTCAATCAGGAAATATTAGACTTCAGCCCAATATCCAGCCTAGGAAACAACCTGTATGTTAACCACCCATGGAAGAAAAGAGTGATCTCTTTTCACATGAGAAGTTTATTTTAGCTCCATGTTGCACATTTGTTGCCATTTCACATAGTTTGCTAAGGGCACTCAGATCCTTTTAATACTAGTACTAAGCAATAATATCTAATAATCTAAACAGGAGAAAGAAACATCACAAAAAGTGAGCAAGGAAAAAAGATCCAAGCAGAAGACAGGACAGGATAACAGCTAGAAGTTCAGAGAAGTGTGGATCAGATATGTAAGTAAGAACCTCCCCATATCTGCTTTATACATAAAATATATAGATATAAGGTATATATCTGCCTTACTTATCATTCAGAATCTTCAAAACCTTGAAATTTGCTTTGGAAAAAAATAGATATCTCCCTTGATTTATTAGATCCTTGTGCAAAAAATTGTTTTTCAAAATGCTTATCATTCAGCCTATTTGTTGTATGCATTTCTCGTAACATGATCACATGAGGTTTGAATGATTTGACATAATTAACAATCATTTTCCTCTTAATTGGATCTCCCAGATGTTAGAGAACATTTAAAGAAATAATTTTACATTCTTCTCCTATTACCTACATATTTAGAATGTCTCTAATTTCTCTATGCCAGAGGTTCTCAACCTGTGGGTCGGGACCCCATTTGGGGTCGAACGACCATTTCACGGGGGTCGTCAAACAATGCAGTCTGCCATTTTTTCCCCTTTTCCTTACCTGTACTACTCCCTTTTATTCTATTGGCTTTTGAAAGCCAATAGAATAAACTCTCTTGAATAGAGTCTAATTCTATTGGCTTTCAAAAGCCAATAGAAATTGTCCAGGCTGTCTCTGCCCTGCTGAGCCCACCAAAAGTCCCATTCTACAAATGGTGCTGAAAGTTGTCTGCAGCGAAGGCAAGCTGTCTGGAAGTTTCCACCCCTCCCTGTTGAGCAACTAATAAAATGTAAGCAAAAGAGGGCCAGGGGTGGGAGGTGGGAGGCCGGCAGGCGCAGGGAGGGTTGCTGGCATGCATGGGGCCCAGCGGGTGCCTTACCTCCCTTGGGCTGGGCCAGCTGGTGGCCCAGCCGGTGGTTGGCCTGCTCTGTCTCTGCCGCTTGCCAGCTACACCTCGGCCAGCACAGGGGGCAGCACCATGCATGCGCGGCGCTCCCAGGCAGGGAAAGTCCTCAACGTACGACCGGTTGGGTAGTCCTCGACTTACGACCGGTTGGGGATTGCTGCATTATAAAGGTTGAGAACCACTGCTCTATGCAGTTAAGATAATCTCACATCCAAAAGATTATTGAAAGCTTACTGCTCAGCAAAACCACTAAAAAGCTACCTGCAATTATAAAAATATATATAATATTACTATTCTTTCCACTGCATCTTCTGTCCCTTCTCTCTCCCCTCTTGGAAAATTACCCTCCATTGTTATCCCTCCTTCCATCCATCCCCCACCCTATAACATATCTTCATATTCATTCTCCCTTCCCATGGTCCCACTTAAACCTATAGCAAACAAAAATCACAGAGGATGTTAAAGAGGTCTTCATGGTGTAAGAGGAGGGTAACCTATTGAGATTCCTTCTCATCCTCAGTGGTCAATTAAACTCCCCAAATCAATTACTGTAGTTGTTTAGTCATACTTTTATCTGCATTGGGTTTTTTTTAACTTTCATTCTTCACTCTTATTTATTTAACTCCCTTTTCCCTCCTTCCTTTAAACCTAAAAATTCAAAGAGTATTACAGGCAATATTATTTATTTCATTCCACAGCTCAGTGCAGTGTGCTAAGAGTAATGGAAGAAATGAATTTTGGTGAAAACATATTACAAGCCCTTAAGGTAATATATCAAAAACAAACAGCACAACTTATTGTTAATGGAGGTTTGTCGGAGGTTTTCACAATAGAGAAAGGTACTAGACAGGGGTGTCCTTTATCGCCATTGTTGTTTGTTTTAACATTGGAAATATTATTGATCAAAATTCGAGAGTCTCAGGAAATTAAAGGAATATATGTTAATAAAAAAGAATATAAGTTGAGAGCTTTTGCGGATGACTTGGTTGTTACTTTGTCGCAACCTGATTATTCTGTAGTAAACTTATTACAGTTGATTCACCATTATGGTTTGGTCTCGGGTTTTAAGATTAATGTAAATAAGACTAAAATTTTACCTAAAAATATGTCGAGTCAGGAGAAGCAGATTTTGGTTAACTCGACGGGTTTTGAGATTGTTAATAAGGTAAAATATTTGGGGGTGATGCTGTCTGTTTCTAATGCAAAATTATTTAAAAATAATTATGAAAGGTTGTGGGTCGGGGTACAGAAAGACTTGAAGAACTGGGAAAAGCTGCAATTATCCCTCATGGGAAGAATTGCAGTGATAAAAATGAATATTCTACCCAAGTTTCTTTTTTTGTTTCAAATGTTACCAATTTTGAAAAATGAGATTAATTTAAATGAGTGGCAGAAGGGTCTCAATAAATTTATTTGGGCAGGGAAAAAACCAAGGGTTAAGTTCAAAATTATGCAAGACTTCCGTGAGAGGGGTGGACTCAAGGTACCAAATTTGAAATTATATTATGATGCGGTGGTTTTAACATTAATTAGTGACTGGGTAAATTTGACAAACTCTGAGATACTTTATCTAGAGGGATGGGATTTACTTTATGGGTGGCATGCCTATTTAATATTTAATAAAAAAATAGATTGGGCTTTTAAATCTCATATTTTAAGAATTTCTTTACTTAGGATTTGGAGAAAATATTATAAAAGTGATTTTAAAGTACCATTATGGGCTATACCTTGGCATGCGATAGAAGGAATAAAAAGAGGGGTTAAAATGGATATGGTGTCTTATAGACAGTTACTTAAATGGGATGGACAAAACTGGCAATTAAAATCACGGGAAGAATTAGCACAAGAAAATTTTACTTATTCTTGGTTCCAATATAGGCAACTACTAGATAGATGGAAGATGGATTGTAAGGTGGGTTTTCTTAGAGAAGATGAAAATCTTATTAAGCAACTGAAGGATCAAAGACAAACCCACATTAAGAGAATTTATGGGGTTTTAGTTGAATTGGACTCAGAAACGGAACTAATTAAAGATTGTATGATTAGATGGGCGCAGAACTTTGGTGAGCCAGTTTCATTGGATACCTGGGAAACTATTTGGGTGAGAAATGTCAAATTTACTCAAGCACAGAATTTAAGGGAGAATTTTTATAAAATGTTTTATAGATGGCACCTTGATCCACAAAAAATGTCTTACATGTACCCTGACGTGCAACCTAAATGCTGGAGATGTGGTTATAAGGAGGCTTCCTATTATCATATCTGGTGGTCATGCAGAGAGATAAAAGCATTTTGGATCAAAATATGGTGGAATATCCAGAGAATTTTTAGAAGGAGGGTAAAATTTACTCCGCAATTATTTTTGTTAGGTATTGTTACAGATTGTGATACAAAGGAGGTTGTATTGATGTTAAATTTGATCACAGCCGCGAGGCTGTTAGTTGGACAATATTGGAAGAAGGAATCTTTGCCTACATTGCAGGAATGGTTTTTTAAAGTAGCTTATCTGGCGGAAATGGCAAAGATTTCGGCTTTCTTAAAGCAACAAACGCAAGAGAAGTTTTTTGCTATCTGGGACAAATGGATAAAATTTATACAATTTAGATTGGGTATACAAAAATATCATATAGCTTTTTCATAAGTTTTATTTTTATATATATTATAGATATCTTTTTTATATATATAAATATAAAGTTTTTAATTTAATTTTTATTTTTTTTTTATTTCTTAAGCCTATATTCTGCTCTGGGAAGCTCAGGGGGGGGGAAGGGAGGGTTTTTGGGAGGGGTGTGGGGTGGGGTTTTTTTTTTTATATGTATTGTTTAATTTTTTTTTCTTTTGTATATGTTGTTTTTTGTTCTGTATTGTTCTTGTTTTTCTTGTAAAATTTATAAAACTTTTAATAAAAAAAAAAAAAAACATAAAATAAATGCAACTAGAGATGGAATTTCAGAAAGCCAAAATATATCACCTCCCATAAAGCCACTGAAGGCATCTCATTTTAGGACCAAACTTGCTTTGTTTGTCACTGTGTTCTGAGCAGAAGTTACGTGAAGAAGACATTCCTATGTCTAGACCTCAAAATACTGACTTTGGAAGTCAAAACTATGAATGGATTGAAGCTATAGCATTTCTGACAATTTTGCAATTTTATCCGAATTTTAAATTTGATTCTTAATAATTTGTGACTAACTATCCTGACCAAACCATTTCAATGTGCACACATTTAATTAAATGTCCATAGTAGTGCTGACACTAAGTGTCTGATTTTCAAGATCTAAATACCATTTTTTTAACCAGTGTTCTCTCAAAGGAGAAACTTTCCAGTGTTACAAAACTTTTGACAGAATTGCAAGCAGAAGAAGAGTTTTGAGAAACGACTGTTTCATCACTTCCCAAGTCCATTATCTTTCAAGTATCAGAAGATCTGTTCAGAAGAGCAAAACTCCACAAGGCAAGATGTAAAGCTACTTTTATACACTCTAGACAAGAATTCCCAAGATTTACTAGTGACACTCAATTTGATGATGGCCAGGCCTGTGACAATAAAAGATTGCAATAAAAATGATTTAAAAAACACTGAAAGAAAGGCACGATGGGAATGTTTTGCAAAGAACAGCTAAAGAATCTCCATCGGTCAAGTTTACAGGGCTATAGTAAGTGTCATAGAATTTGCACCATATATAAGATGAAAGAAAGCTGATAATTCTCTAACATAATTAGTTTGAAATGTATAACATGGTGCAGGTTACTCGTTCTATTAATGGATGCAGTATTTATAGCCGTTTGTTTCTTCTCTAAAGAAAAGTAATGCATTTCTGTTAAAAAGAGATAAGCTCTCCTGAATTACAAATTTAATTTGCATGTAATGCTAGTATTTGTATCATTTTCTGGAATCTTCAGGTGGATGAAAGATCTGATACACTTTTGAAAGGAGTAAAATATTATTATAATCAGAAAAAGTGTAATAAAATGGGTGAAATAAGACATTCTGTAGTTTATAGTCACCAAGGAGCCATTTTTTTTGAATAAAAAAAGTCTTTCATATACATAGCCAAGGAATGAGGAGTATGTATTTGAAACTTTGGGTAAGATACAGTACATTGAGATTCAAACCAAAAGTTGCCTTTCAACTCTTTCAACCAATACATGTTTTTGCTTCTTTTGCTTCACAATCCCAACATTTGGAAGTCTTCTAATCTAATTCCCTAGTGGAGGAATCCCCATGGTTCCCTTGACAAATGGCTTTAGGGGTTCTTAAAGGTTTTGTGTCATGGACCCATAAAGATGTAGATTGTATTATAAATGATACCAATTATATGAAATAGTTACCAAATCTTAAAAAGTAACAAATAAGTAATATAGAAATATACTGGTATATGCTTCTTTATTAACACTGGTCTTCAAATTTTGGGAAATTATCAACTTCTGAGATAAAATGTGTTAATTCTTACATATTTTGATTAGATGATTAGAAAACAAGTGATAAAGATGCTGGTTGGCTAAAGTTTTCAAGATATTTCACAATAAAGATTTATACAAAGATTTATATTTATAGGCAAGCATATTTGCTTACAAGGGAAGGAGATGTCTAAGGATCATGATGCCTTGTAACTTCTCTACAAAGTACGGTAGAACAGTGAAAATGGTACCACATAGAAGTACTGTATATAAATTTATCTTCACTTTGAGACTAAAGATTATTACCTAACTGCAATTTATTGTTCTTTTATTGCAAGATACATTGTCTTGGTCAGATCTACACATCATACAGTTACATCTGGTGGCTTGTGAAAGTGTTATTGCCTAACATTTCCAAGGAACAGTTGCGTGATATTTTCCCTCAGAAGCCAAGATGCCACAAAACTGTGTAAACAATGCAGATAACTTCTGCTACATTTGTGGCGAGGTTACATGTGCAGTATGATGGCAGTGGTAAAAAAAAGTCATGCCACCTATATTTTGGATTCAAAATAGGACTAGGACAAGAGTTGGGCCTCTCATTATTGTCGCATTACATGTGCAACTTATCTGCATCATTGGCTAAACAAGAAGAAAAAGTCCATGCCTTTTGCAATTCCAATGGTGTGGAGGGAACCCACCTATCATAGTAGCAACTGCTCTTTTTGCATGGTTCCCCCAATTGTAAAAAAGTTCTCAAGAAGCAAGAAGTGGATTGTGGAATATCCAAGCATTTCATCTGTCCTGTACCCTATGGTGAGGACTTGCCAATTCCAGATCCACCAGAATCCTACTCTCTAGACTCAGATTATGATAAAGACAATAAACAGGATTGAGCTGATCTGGGGCCATTGATATCAGTGGACCCAAACTTTAGCCCACCATATGTTCCTCCTGAACCACATTTAATTTCTCCAAGTGAACTAAATGACCTGGTCAGGTATTTGGAATTGCCTACAATAAGGCAGAGCTACTGGATTACAATAGTGGAACCTTATAGTTTAATGTGATGTTACAGCTTGTCAGTTTTTCATGCAAAATGCACAAAAATGTTACATGAAAAACCAGTAAACGAATGGAAAGTTATGTTATTGGTATCAATAAAGGATAAATTTATAATGATTGGTATGGCACCATTCTCATTACTATATCACATTTTGCAGAAAAGTGATGGAGCATAATCGCACATCCCCCTTGTAATTTTGAATTATTTTGATGCAATTTTGACCTGAAGCTGTATCTTGGAAATTGGAGCCAATTAATACTGAGGACTTAATTTCCTTTATTAGTGACCCAATTCTGGTAAAATTAAGCTACTTTCATTTCTTAAGCTTTCTCCTTGTAGACCAGTGTAATCCATTAAATCAACAGCAATATCATTTTAGGGTATAATATTTTTAGATTGTAAGATTATTGAATCTAGCAAACATTTTGGTAGTCAAAACATGATTGTTTTGTTAAATATATACAACACTAAACAAAAAGCTAAATTTCAGTTGAAGGTTCATAAGAATATTTGTATTTGTTTGTTTTTCCTATTATGTTCACAGACCTCTTAAAATCTATACAAGGCCGCATAGTGTTTGCAGACCCTAAGTTAAGAATTCCTACTTTACTTGAAAAACATTAGTGATGAAGTACTCACAACTCCAGAAGGTAGGCTTATTCTACTGCTTAGCAGCTTTCACAGTCTTGTCCTACCCTTGAAAGTTGTGGATCCCCACTCTCTTCCGTATGATAACTGTTCAAGCATTTGAAGATTGCTGTCATGTCTTCCTTTAGCTTTGTCTTTGTCATATTAAACATACTCAATTATTTTTAAATCTTCTTCATAAGATTTATGAAGTCCTTTGTTACAGATTTCATACTCCTGTAGAAAATACCCAGAACTTAACTAGAAAAATAATTAGATTTGCCTTAGGCTTCATCTCTGGAATTATATATAGTCCTTATAGTCTTAGGCTTAAGTTTTACAAGTATATTTCACACAGGTTCTACTTTAAACAGCTGAGATGAATATTAAGCTTGGGGAGAAAGCTATGAAATCAAAATAGTTTAAAACACAAGCTCCAAATTTAATAGACCGGGGCAACAGAACAATGGTTTCAGCACAACACTATTTTATTTTCGGGCCTGATGATAACCAATATTAAAGTCAGACTACCTAGATCCGGAGTAGGCAACCTTGGCTCTTTTATGACTTGTGGACTTCAACTCCCAGAATTCCTGAGCCAGCCATGGAATTTTGAAAGTTGAAGTCCATGAGTCATAAAAGAGCCAAGGTTGCCTACTCCTGACCTAGACAATTAAATTGTTTAATATGCTGGAATAAGTTTACACATAATAAGATACAATATTAATGCCTGAGCTTACCTTGCCTCCACTACTATTTTACTTAATGAACACTCAGGGCTGACACATCTATTTTAAAGTTCAATTTTAATTAAAAGATAAGACTAAAAAGCTAAAAAGAAGATTGTTTATGACAGAAAGCATCTGCTTTAGTATTAATATTAATATCAAATCCAGTCACTGCTTTTATATTTTTAGGATTTTTAATGAGTTTTTCTCTCTTACCGCATATATAATATATTTTATGTTAAAATATTAACAACATCCACTGTGCTTTAGTTTTTAAAAGATTCATTTCCCACAAATTTCACATATCCTTACAATTTAATTCCAGAATTAACTGCAGGATTTAAATGAACTGTTCAGAAAGCTGGTGAAGCTCAAAAATTTATTGACAAAATATTATTAGGACAAGATAATGATCAAAGTATTGTTCTTACCCTTGGAAATCTATTAACTGCTTCCTTTAAACATTAAAAACTGTCAGCATTATTGGAACTTTGATATACAATATGATGTATGTAGGGACATTACCAAGGATTGATAGAAAGAGAACAATAGCCTTTCATCTTTTTCTCTTTCTAAATAATTGATCTCAGTTTGAAAATGTTCTCTTCAAACTTTTGTTCAGGTTCAAGTATTACTAGCTTGATTTATCAAGCTGATTCATATCATTCATTCTGGCAAGTGGTATCAATTTGATTTAGATCACTGACTTGGTGAAAAGTATGTGTATGTATGCTTTAAAGTCAAATCACCAAACTGATCTGAAGGAATTTGATTTATTTGGCACATCAAACTGATCTACCAATTCTATTTGGCAATTCAATTACAAAGGTTGATCTGATCAAATCTTTTTAAAAGAAGCGTTTGCACAGCACTATCAGATATCCATATACTATATGCTGCAGTAACTATCCTAGTTCGTAAAGTATTTTTTTTCCTCTCTATTGAGGGGGATAAAAAAAAGAAAATAATTGGAATTTTTTCTGTCACCCAGGAAATGAATGACTGGTATTGTCTTTTATTGTGGAAGAGAACAAAGGAGGTTCTGTAGAAGCGACTATACCTTGGATCAAGATTTTTGTTGTTTGCTGCTCTGCTTGTTCATATTTAAAAATCTCAGTATCTTTCATGACATGTTCAGGTTTTATGTTTACAATTTAACATGAGGTTGAAAACTTGTCTTATGAAAGCATACTATCAAAATATTCTTCTATTGTATTATGAAGATTTAGTTTTAGCTAATTCTTCTGAATGTTGATCTATAATGAATGCGTTTTGAAAGGAGGATGTTTTAGGATACATTACAATATTTCTAAAAAAAAAGCCTGTCTCTCTGTCTCTTTCTCTGTGTGTCTCTTTCTCTCTCTCTAATTTTCTCTCAAATATGTAATGTCATTTAACACCAAGAGTTTTGGCAATAAAGGCTACCAATGTTTTTTTCCTGGGAGGCACTGAAACTAATCCTTCTATGGCACTATTGATCCATGGTGATGTGGTGGTTAGAATGCAGTATTTCAGGCTAATTCTGCTGACTGCTAGGAGTTTGATTCCTTTGATCTTGATTGGCTCAAGGTTGACTCAGCCTTCCATCCTTCCAAGATCAGTAAAATGAGGACCCAGATTGTGGGGGAAATATGCTGACTCTATAAACCTGTTAAAGAGTGTTGTAAAGCACTATGAAGTGGTATGTAAGTGGTATTGCTATTATTTCCTTGAACCTTCCATTTTTGGGACAATAAAATTGTACCATAAAGAGAAATCTTCTGGTATCATGGAATAGGTAGATTTAGTAAAATTACAATGGGGTTGGGGAACATTTCCTCCCTGACAATGAATACCAGAATATTTGTACAAGTTACAGGGAATCACTTTCCTCTCAACCATCTATGAAAAACTCTCTATCAGATTTAAAAAAAAAACACCCATAGTTTGGCACTTACATATTTTCTATCATTCTATCATTCCTTAGTAGATTCATCACATGAATGAATGAATGAATGAACTGAATTGAATGTTGTCAGATATAATATGGAACAGAGAGAAACTTGGAAACTTTCAAGTTTCTATTATTCTATCCTATAACAATAAAGAGCATTCTTGGAATTACTGTTGTGCCTGTTTCTTGCTCTCCTTATCTTGAATAGAGAACAAAAAAAATAGTCAAAAATATCAAAAAATATTTGAGTTCCTTTTTCCACATTCTTTTTTCTCAGGGTTAACACAGTTCACTCTTTCTCCTTTCCCAAGGCCATGTCTTCACTTCTTCACATCACTTGTTTTTCACCTACCTAGATCAAGAGCCATCACACTGATGATTCAATACATGGAGCATAGATGATTCTGTGTAAAGAATCACAGCCATGGTTGTCAGATCAAGATCAATAGAAAACTGCCCAAGTCACTAGGAATCAGATGACATATAAATTTAATAAATAATAACACCAGAATTTTTTTTGCAGCCCAGTTTGAAAACATAGCTAGAAAAAAAGTGAAGTATGCCTAGCTGAGATATAATGTTGGCTAGTGTCAACAGGCCACTGAAGTGAGAACTTCACATTTAAAGATAAACATCATTAAATATTTGCCTAAAGGACTTTTTCAATTCCTTTGACATGCTTGGGCTATGATAATTTGATCGATCAGCTACAGCAGATACTAATGAAAGCAGTTATTCTCAAAGACTGTAAAATCATCTTCAAAGGATATACAGTATAAGGGAGTTAATATCAGATTTGTCACTAAACAAAATTAAAAATTCTGTTCAATTTTATGGAATCCTTTTCCACTATCACAATTGCCACTTTTGGTCTCAGTCATTTCCATGTCTCTTCTTAGTTTTTTTTTTTAATCAGATATTTTCCCCTTGTGCTCAGTTTCATTCTAAAGCAATATCTGATCCCTTTGTTAACCTTTTATCAGGTTTCCCATTCCCTTAGCAGCATCCAGGTATGAGATACTCATATATAGTGTTTCTTCCTGGGGAAAAAATATGAATTGTCATCTCAAGCAGTGTTCTCGGTGATTAAGTGCATCCAGATAAATGTGTTTTTTAAGACTTCCAAATGTAGACTTAGTGTCATAACTGTGGGACATTTCCAAAGGGAAAATGAAAATAAGGAAATTAAACATTTTTTTTCTTTTCCAAGAAAAGACTTGGGAAAATGAACATGAAATGAAAAAGTGAGAAATGTGAACAGATTGCCAAAAGCAGAAATAGAATTGACCTTTATGGAGAGGGGTGGAATTAGAAGGATCAACATTTTAATGTTAAGTCATCTAACACTAAACCCATTGAAATGAAGGCATATATGTGAAGAGAAAGAGAAAATAGCACTTGCATTTTCATCTAAGCAAAATCTAAATTTGATGAAAATATTTTGGTGGAAGGTAGTAATATATGTTAAAATGATTTGTTGTTTGTTCCATTTTTGTTTATGTGAATGTTTCTTATTCTGTTATGTTAACATAAGCAGGGAAAAAGAGTTGTTGAAATTTGATATTGTCTTTATTGTCTCATGGCATAAATATTCCCCATATTCACTTCATTGCAAGATACCTTCATGTAGCTATTTCTATTTCCTCTACCACATCTTTCCTTACTATTTCTCTGCTTCACGTTTGCTATGTGGACTTTCCAAAAATGAGAAAAGTTTCTGTATCAGCAACAAACTTTGTGAGGAATAATCAGATCCATCCACAGACAGAGATTCAAGGACACAACTCTTGATAAGTTATCTCTTTTCTTCATTGTGATGCACACAATAAGATTTACAAAGTTTTGCAGTATGAGGGAGCTGTACACAAATTATCCCTGAATTATGGTATGGCTCCTTCAAAAAAGATGACACAGAAAGAGAAGAATTACAAGAAATTATCCTTGAACGTTTGTCCTAGTTACAGAAAAAAAGAAAGAATAAGAATCATTAAATTATGAATCTTCATATTTCAGAGGCTATGAAGGGTAAGATAGAGCCATGGTCAATGAATTTACCTAATAGTATCTAATAGGATACTACATTATCAATGTAATTTCAGATCTTATTTTGCTATTATGTAGAATTAGTGACATTCCTTGTGTCCTTGAAGATTTGGATAATGACAAAAGAGATTTCAAATGTGATGCTATTATAAAGCCAAGTATGGTTCAACTTTCTAAAACATTTCCATGTTTTTTACTCACTTGGAAAAATCTCTGGTTTGAGTACATCAGGAAGGAAATCAATAATGCTTGGTAGCTAAATATGCAGGCCCTTTGGAAAGGAAATTTATGAAGATGTTTAAGTGGCTTCAGAATGCTGAGAACTTCATTTGATAATTGAAGCCATCCAACTATTTTAAATTTTTGCTACCACTGTCTGCAATATGTTCATAAAGCTTGGTTGGAACTCTGCCTTTATGATAGATTTGCAGTGGCATCAGAATACATTTATTAAACAAATGTATAAAGCCACCCAATTCATATTGTACATAGGTGACTCTGGGTGGCTTACAAATACATTAAATAAATGCAGTATTGTTGAAGGAAAAGTCTTCATCATGGTTCAGTCCATGGATAAACAACATGGTGACTGCTTTAGAAAGAAGGTTGCAGTTTATTGAAGAGGAGAACCAGACAAAAAGTTGGGTCTGGAAGAAAACAGAAGAAAAAAGGCTGATCACATGGTGGGAGTGGGTTTTTATACCCTCTGGAGCCTTTTGTTTGGAGTTGCTTCCTGTGGCATGAACTTTGACCTGAGTCTGAGCGTGCCCTTTGGTATCTCTGTGTTAATCCTATTATGTCCTATCTTGGACTTTGGGTGGGATATGTAGATTTTAAGTGTCTTTGTTTCCTAAGCTTCTAGCGCCAGCCTTCCTGATGGTTTACATCTGCATTTCTATAGAGCTGGTTTCTACTTGGGGGAGGGAGACAGAAAAACTGGCCATGCTTTTCTGCCTCTAAAATCCTTTGAGGAAGTATATTTTTCTTCCCTTTTAATATTTCCTTCTCTAGGGGGCTGACTTCCTACGCTATAGTTAAATCTTGCATGAGAAATGGAGGAAACTGGTAATGAGGAGAATTCAAGAAAGATCACTGAGGAGAAATGTGATGACTTAGACAGGTCTCAGAGAAAAAAGTTTGTTTTTTGCCATTCCAGAAGAAGTATTCAAAGTAATAATCTTAAATTTCAGGACCACAGGTGAGATATTATAAAAAAACTTCCTAATAATGAAACTTATTATCTACAGACATTATGACCTCCCTTTCACTGGCTGGATAGACAAACATCCCTGAATTAAAAGAATATTTTACTTCAGATGGTGTAATGAGCAGGGAATTTGTAATCAATGACCTAAATTGTTCCTTCAAACTCTATTATTCTAATTATAGAAGTGAGATTATTGAATGTTGTACTTACTACAATTGTTGTCTATTGACTTTTGTGGCTTCTCACCAGATTTTCAAAAAGTTAATATTTGACCACTAGCTGCATATCAGTTTAAAAAGAATAACACTTTATTTTGTGGCTATTGTAAGATCACATTGTCATAATCACCAATCATGTGGAAGTTTGCAGTAATTTGAGCATGTGTGAGCTTATGGAAGATCTTGGTCTATCAAAGTGGATTATTTTGCATCATAGTATACTTTCCACAAAAGAATTAACAGCAAGTTTTTTTAAAAAAAAAAAAGTAAAAAAAAAGTTGTTGATATGATGCCCCAGCAGCTAGTTGATTTTGTCTGGCTTTTGAAGCTAAAAATGATTGGGCTTGTTAAGTACCTGAATGGAAGAGTAGCTAAAAATATCAATATTTAAGGTCATATTGTGAAATAATGAAATAAATAAATTCCCAAAAAACAGCAACCTGAGCCAGTTCTGGTCTTTCTGCCTAGAAGTAACATAGAAAAGTCCATGAAAGCATCAGGTATTGATTGGGGCTTAAAGTACTTTACTTTTTATAGATATGATCCAAAGGATACAATCTAGTGAACAAACTGACAAAAAAGAAAAGAGGAAAATAAGTAAATGCCAACGTTATGACCACTTCATGGGATAATTCTGAGCAGGCAAAAAAATTGCAGGCAAAAAATTATACAATATACTAGTGCATGATTGTGGTACAATTATCCAGCTCTGCTCATTTTTAAAGTGGAGAAATGAAAGAGTTACAGTTACAGAAATACAGTTACATAAGGTCCTGTAGAAAGATCAGGTCCTGTTACATACAATTACATAAGGTCCTGTTACATACAGTTACATAAGGTCCTGTAGAAAGATCAACATTGCAGAGGGTTTCCCAAGGCCTGGGGTTTTTTTAGCTACAAATATGACTGAAGATATAATAAAAAAAATTATGGGGATTAAGTCCAGGAGTCATCATTTTTTCCCACCAATATATGATTAGCTGGGATTAGCATTGCCTAATTCCAGATTGGGGTTAGAATTGGGGAATAATTTGGGGTATAGAGTTTGCAAGGGGATTGTTCACATAATGTTATATTTCCAACTCAGATTGATTTATCAATTTGCTCCTGTTTTGTCTAGATTCCGTCTTAAAATTGGTATCAAAATATTTAATAAATCATGTCTTATCCAACCAAAAATGTATTTGGGGTTTATTGCACCTCACTGTATTTCCAGAGAAAAATAATAATTGAATCTCCAGGTTATATCTGACATTTATTTTATTTATTTATTTATTTATTTATTTATTTATTTATTTATTCTATTGCATATTCACATCACGTTTTGATAAAACCATAAAAGATAAAATTACAAATATGAAATATAAAATAGTACTAATAGTAGTAAAGTTGGAAGGGACCTTGGAGGTCATCTAGTCCAACCCCCTGCTCGGGCAGGAAACCCTACACCATTTCGGACAAATGGCTGTCCAGTCTCTTCTTAAAAACTTCCAGTGTTGGAGCATTTACTGCTTCTGGAGGCAAGCTGTTCCACTGATTAATTGTTCTAACTGTCAGGAAGTTTCTCCTTAGTTCTAGGTTGCTTCTCTCCTTGATTAGTTTCCATCCGTTGCTTCTTGTCCTGCCTTCAGGTGCTTTGGAAAATAGCTTAATTCCCTCTTCTTTATGGCAGCCCCTGAGATATTGGAATACTGCTATCATGTCCCCCCTTGTCCTTCTCTTCGTTAAACTAGACATACCCAATTCCAGCAACCGTTCCTTATATGTTTTAGCCTCCAGTCCCCTAATCATCTTTGTTGCTCTTCTCTGTACTCTTTCTAGAGTCTCAACATCTTTTTTACATCGTGGTGACCAAAACTGGATGCAGTATTCCAAGTGTGGCCTTACCAAGGCATTGAAGAGTTGTATTAATACTTCACGTGATCTTGATTCTATCCCTCTGTTAATGCAGCCTAGCACTGTGTTGGCCTTTTTGGCAGCTGCCGCACACTGCTGGCTCATATTTAAGTGATTGTCTACTAGGACTCCGAGGTCCCTCTCACACAAACAGTAACCAACTATTAAAAAGAGTGCAAGGAATACCACATGCCCTTTGCTTTTTATTAATTAATTCCCACTTTCATTACCTTCCTTGTGATTGCTGGAGCTCATGTAAGTTATGGAAAGTTTTGTTTTTTTCTCCTACCAGTCCATGTGTACCTTTTTTAAATATAGCTATCTCTTATCATGCCAACATTCCTATTATATTACATAATTAGAAATCTCCTCATTATCTTAAAACTTGACCAACATTCCTAAATTTGTCCTATAAATGACCAGAAGCTTGACTGAACAGGATTGAATAAGCAGAGAAGAAAATAAAATGTTACATTTATGAAGCTGGATTGAATTGGATTCCCTTGCCTGCTATGAAAAGTAGCTGGTTTAGGACGTATGCTCTTGTATAACACACATAACACACATATAAAACACATATATGTATATTTTAATCACAATGTTAGCTAGTTACGTTAGAGTGGCTAAGCTACACTGAGAAAATTTTGTTTGGACAGATGGCGTACAATTTTTGAAAACAAACAGACAAAATATATGGCACTAGCATATCAGGGATTTTAATACCCAATTTATAGGTAGCCTGTCATTGTCTTTGTGATTTTTCTTTATATTAAAATAAATACACAGTGGGACCCTATCAGTCTAGGCAATTATATAGAAAGGGGAAGGTTAATCTTCTTTGCTCTCTTGGTTATTTGTTTTCAAAATTCATATACACATATAGGTAGGCTATCATTGCCACCAATGGATATTTTTTTAAATTAAACTTCTATGCATGAAATAGAATGATAAGCAAGTGATCTGGGAAAGGATTATGTCCTTGTTTTCAGTATCATACTACCACCAGACCTCAATTTTACTTCTTTATAACACTGACTATTATCAAAGTCAGTCATTCCATTTCTAACTGGGACATATAAGTCCACTAACTAAGCAATACCAAGTATCAGTCACTGAGCCATTAAGAGGCCATTCTATCATAATCTTCATCACCATCAGAAATGCAACCCTGAATCCATTTTGGATTACTTCCCATGAAATCCTAAATATTAATACAGATATCTCTCTCTTTCTGACTTTCCAGTTTCAAAAACATAATTCCAAAATGGAATCTTATTTGTGGGAACAACGGGTAAGAAAAACTTCAGTCCGATACTGAACCACACTGGGTGAAGATCTTACAAAACACCTAAAAAGTTTATCTCTGCACTTTATAATAGTGATGTAACATAAATCATTTTATTTAAAGCCAGCGTGAACCTATCAAAGATGCCCTAGTTCTCTATGGTCACAAATATGCAAGTCTGCCATCAGGCCCTATTTATCGCTTGTGGATTCTCCATTGCCATGCCAAGGTGTCAGAGGGTTCAGCTTCTTCAAAAAATTATTGCTGATCTCTTTTGTTTGCAATAGAGCTAGGGAACTTTCATGATAATACTCATCAAACAATAATAGTGGATATGGGTTAAAGCCAGTTAATTCAGCACATACACTCAAAATTTATTTAGATTTGGCTGCATTTGCATCAAGCTGCTGCTGCTTTTGTAATCCCTTACCATGTATACTGATAATTATAAAATTGGGTCTCTGCATCCAATTCTATCTAATGAATAAATTTCACTAAGTTGAATTGTCACTCTGACCTGATTCCCCCACTGCTCAACTTATTTCTGGCATTCTCTTAACTATCAATATTAAGGGCACAACATTTTTGCCATGTTTGCTCTGTTGTGTAGCCTTCTCCTGTCTCTATCATTCAATGAAATAGCAACTGTACTTAGTCTTACATATTGTCTCATAATGCTTTACAGCACTCTCTGTATTGCCCCCAACAATCGGGGTCCTCATTTTACTGACTTCAGAAGGCTGAATCAACCTCCAGACTGTGGGCAGAGTTAGCCTGCAATACTACATCCTAACCATTGTGCCACCAAGTATTTCCCTTAGAGTTCTCCTCTAAATTATTCTTCCAACTGGGATTGTAGTCCCAAAATCCAGCTCTTTATAACCTACAGATTAAATTCTCATAGCAATTAAATAATTATTATGTCCCATGATTTCTAGTCCTACATCTTAAAACTGTGACTTCTTTTTTGTGATTTCCTGTAAAGCACTTCTGAATATTGTAAAACATCACACCTTTCTCTCCCAAGCTCCTGACCTTACTGCTCTGCATTTCTGCTCTGAAACTGAAAATCCTTTCTGGTGAAATCTAGGCATGGTGGGGCACTTTCAGTAGCTGGAAGGGGTGTAAAGATGCAGCTGGCACTTACAGCAGCTTATTGGGCTGGAAAAGATTTCTGCACAGAGATGTCAAAATCGTAAAAGAAGAAGCAGCCACCTCTTCAACCTGCAGGGCTGTAACATAAGCAAAGTCAACTATTAACGAAAAGAGAGCAATTGGATAACTTCTTCTTCTCCAACACGCTTATGCACACTCTGCAACTTTCATCTTGCTTATTGTGAATTTTTATTCCTTCAGGCTAAGTTCAATTATTTGGAGTTTGATTTTCCAATATTCCAAATCTCATAAGAAGTCTTGATGGCCTGCACAACATGTTGTGTTCATTTCTCTTTTTTCTTATATGTGGGAATGTGCTCAAATTAAAAGCCTTTTCCCAGTATCTCCCATCTCAGGTTAAGTGATCATCAGAGCATGAGATTTGTTGCCCAGATTGCAGATCATTATCTTGCCCTCATCAGGTTTGTTTTGACCCAAGTGGTGACACCATGGATGTGCAGTATATGATAAGCCAAGTGATTTATTGCTTCCTTTTCTTTTGCCACTCTCCCGTTTTTTGTGTATCCACAGCCAGAGAGGAAAATTGGATTGCACTGCAGTGTGAAAGGAGTGGAGGAAGAATTCTAAGCATACAATCACCCTTGACAATGATTCGGAAATTGAGGCTGGAAGAGAATGCAGCTGCACACTTGTTGGTTGGTATTAGCTAGTTCAGCAATTCTTATATGTGAGAATTGCTGGCTTCTGTTATGCTTCCAAGCCCAGTTCAAGGAGTTGATGGTTATGGTATAAAGCCTTCTGTTGCTTGGGCCCTTGTCACCATGAGGAACATATCCAGCAAGAATCTGCCTGTTCTACATGGTCTAATTGGGAGAGGATGCAACACAGGTACCTACCTTTGAGAGATCATACCACTGGGAACTAGAGGATTACCTTTTCAGAGACAACTTATTCATTGTGAAGCAGCTTCCTTCCTGAGGTCTGGTTAACTTTCAGTTTTGAGGAAATTGGTGAAAACAGTCCTCTTTTGTAGAGAATTTAAAAACTATTTTTAACAGGGAGAGGGATTAACGTTTATTTTAATTTCATATGCAAATATACGGTGTTTTAATATCTTAATATTATTAGCCTCCTAGGATCTAATAAGTAGGTGACATAAGATTATTGCAGTAAAGAAACCAATATATAAAAATCCTATCTAAGCTCTTTCCTGTGTTTTTCCTCCTACGTCTAATTTTGTCATGATCCATGATGAATTAGGTAAAACAAAACAAACAAATATACAAAAGACCACAGTCACATAGGAAATTAAGTGAGAAGCAGCATTTTTATTTAGGTTTTTTTTTCTCTTCTTAATCTAGATAAAATATGCTGAGTACCAGATTTTTCTATGTTCTGTAGGGTGGCAACAGGAAAGAGTTGATGCCATTTTCATTTCATTGTTATATCATTGGACAATTGCACCTTTCCAGTTTCATTATTTTTCCATCTTGCTCTCAATCGGCATGGTTCACCAATGGTCAAAGCTAAATTGGTGCTAGATAAGGGTCAACATAATTCACATAGGGATGGATTTAAGTCTCTTGTGGCAATGCAATGACTTCAAACTAATGACACATTTAACACCACCTTCCAGCTTGGCCTGCTCTTCTTCTACAACATCTAGACCAGGGGTGTCAAACTGCTGGCCCACGGACCGGTTTCATCATACTGAAGCCACACCCACCCCACTGCCATCAATGCAAAAAGAGTCACAAAGTAACATGACGTGGCAAGTTTGACACCCGTGATCTAGACCATACTTGTCCAAATTTTTGGTTTGCCTGGACCACATTGAGTGAAGAGGAATTGTCTTGGACCACATATAAAATACAGTATATAATATAGTTAATGTATATAAATAACAAACTTCCTTTTTATAAACATATTTGTTATCTTGTCGTGCCATATAACTAGCAGTTTAGGGCTGAAAACAGTCCTTGGGCTACAAATTGGATACACCTAATCTAGAAAGTGCCAATTTGCATCATATCTCATGCCATGATACCTTCAGAACCGCTTCTCTGGGCAACTACAATCTAATCAAACAAATCTAACAGAAAAATTCCTGTCAATCCCACCCTTTCTGCAAGCAAAATGGTGCTTCTTTTCTGTTGCAAAGGCAGTGTGGAACAGCATCTCTATGGAGGTTAAGCTAGCTCCCTCTTTGCTGGCCTTTCAAAGGCTCCTAAAGACTAAGTTATTTTGAAGAGTCTTCTCTTGATTGAATTTGATGTCACCATTTTTTATTTTCTTTTTTATTCCTCTTGTGTTGTTTTGTTTTGATATGGAGCTTGTTTTATGGTTCTTTTTTTCTCTTATGTCAGTTAATGAGAGTTGTTTTTGTTGCAGCAACATGAGGATATGCTTAACCAATGGATCAATATTTGCAGATGTTATTTTAGAATTAAAATAACATCCTCAGAGAAAAGCCACTGTTGCATGTTTCCCCTAATTTATTATACATTGGCAAAATAAAGGAGAAGAAGAGTTTAATAAAAGCTGGCATGCAATCAACACTCTTGATTTCACTTGTATGTTGTCTTAGACTTATTTGTTTTTATTATATTATTAAATGACAATGAAGCTGAAAGCTAAGCTAATATGAGAATGAGTCACAGACAGTTCACCAGGTTAGGTTAAAACAGGAAGCAGGCTTTGAATGAGAATCCATGTGGCACAGATGTTAGAAAGCAGCATTGATGGGATTCAGCCAGTTTGCACCACTTCAGCAGAACCGGTAGCTAATTTTTTGTTGTCCAGGCCCAGAATGGATTTCTGGAAATGGCATCCACATAAAGAACCGGTTGTTCGCATATTTCAATCCCACCACTGGAAAGCAGGAATAAGGCTGAGAAGATCCATATTCAAATCTTCACTCAGCTGTAAATTTATTGGGTGACCTTATGCCAAACACTCTTGGTCCAACACACCTCTCAAGATTGCTTAGAAGAACAATTTAAAACAGATTAATCATATTTGTCAGCTTCAGTCTCTTTAGTAAATTAATATAATGAATATGAAATAAGTCAGCCATGTAGGTGTGAATTTCTCTGTCAGTTATGGAGCAAGCTTGGAAAAATTCCAAAATTATAAGGATGAAAAAGGTGGTCTGTTATTTTCCATATTTAAACCTCTATATATCAAATATGACCAAATGCACATTCCCATTTTCTACACTTTAGTATGACTGATTTATTCATAGTTTAACCTAATGGACTGGTTCTTGGTTTGTTAATTCAGGGACAGTTAACCAGAATCTATAATCAGACCATGATGCTGTGGGTTAACGTTTCATCCAAATAATGTGATTTGTTAATGGCAAGCTTTCTCATAGTACTCCAGACAACAGACATAGGAGGAAAGAGTGGCCATAAATCAAACCTCTCCTTCCATACTTTTAATTTTGCTGACAAATTTACCATCATAAAATTCTTACTTAAAAAAAATATCAAACCATTGCAGAAGTTGGAGGAAGTTAAGATGTGCATGCCAAAGACAGAATCAGATCCTCTCCCCATTCTATGCAGGTTTGCGATTAAACCATTTACATAGTTAGAAAATTTTTAAAACAACAATAGATTATAAAGATGTGGTCTTATATTTTTTTGCCCACCAAGTGGTAAGATAAATGGAAGAATAGATATAACGAAGCACCTTTGCACAGAGAAATATAGGATACTAGGCATCTAGATGAATTGGAATACAGAAGGCCTTATTTATTTATTTATTTACTCACTCATTCAATTTACCTCACCTAAAAGGCTTACTTAATTAAAGCAACAACACCAATTAAAAGAAAAATAAAATAAAAGCCATTAAAATCAATTAAAGCCATTAATTAAAACAATACACTTAATTTGCAGAAGAGCACAATATATTACTAACAATGCAACCAGCCAGCAGGCTGATAGCACCATTGGACCCCACTAGCTTGATAACAAAACCATCTCTTAAAAGCCTTCCAGAAAGTCAGCAGGGTCAGGCCTGATCTAACCTCTAATCTGGTCAATATTCTACATATGGTCATCAAAGCAGCATTTTGGACCTGCCAGGCTTACCTGTTGTGCAACTATAAACAATGTGTTGTTTTCATACTTTTCTGGATTGAATGTGTTTTAATTGTATTTACTATTAAAAATACGTAAATACATATTTAAACTTAAGTACATTCAATTCTGTTTCCCTTTATTATTCATAAAACAAATATACTTTTCTCAGCAATCTATATTTAAATCAGCTGAAAGAAATAAAATAGCAGGGCTGTCTCTGGCTCTTAGGAAATTTGTAATAAATTATCTGGCTCTCTTTTTTGCCAGCAGACTAATATAGTGGCAGAGTTGGCAGTAGTGGCCCATGGGAGATACAAAGAATCCCATGAAAATTGTTTTAGGAATGTATGATATAGAGAGGACTCTATGGAAAATTAGAGTGGCAGCAAGCGGAAGGAGAAGAACTGAGCTTTTAAATTTCCCACGATCCACAATTATTGGATACTTGTGAAAAAGTGAAACATTGGTTCCATCTGCCTGGCATTCATTAAAACTGTGGGAGCAGTGGAAGCAGGCCTTGGGAATAAAACTTGTACCGAAGTCTTGGCAGATACCAAACATGTTGTGGTAATAGATGAGCATTGCTAACCAAACATTCATTAGTAATCCTGGATGGTTGGTTGTTGCAAGAAAGGGTAAATAATGAAATAATTTGGTAATGATAGCACAGCTACACATGAAACTAGTCACTTCAAGAATCGCTGGGACAGCTTATAAATTTAATAAAGAAAATAAGCTATATATGTAAAAAAAAAAGAATGTATTTATTGAGAGAGCCTTTTGAAGACCAGTTCTAGAGTATAGATGAACTTCCCATTCAGTGAAAAATGTGGGTGGTTTCTTTTACAGAGGTGACTGCTAAAATAAGATTTGGAGACCACCCTTGTGGAGAAGTGGTGTTAACAAGAAGTGTGTTTTATTTGAAGTACCAGCTAGGAAACCAATTTGAATCTGTTCAGCATGCTAGCCAAGATGAAAAGCGATAAAAAATATTAGCCTGATGTACCTGACAACAGATGCTCAACTGTTTTCAGGACTTTTCCTGGTGAGATTGAATCATGACAGGTCCATTAAACAATTCTTCAGACATAAGAATCAATTCTTGCCTCTTGAGATTTCCAACAGCTGCAACTGAAGTGTGGTGTAATATAAATATTTCCTGAGGTGAGTATTCAAACCCTGTCCATGTGGGTTTGGTTTATAAAACACTGTTGAGCCTAGGATTTTCTAGAAGAAGAAGAAGGAGGAGGAGGAGGAGGAGGAGGAGGAGGAGGAGGAGGAGGAGGAGGAGGAGGAGGAGGAGGAGGAGGAGGAGGAGGAGGAGAAGTTTTCTGCTTCAGAATCAGAGTAATTGGGGTGAACCATGAATACGAAAACAAGTCAAATGCAAAATACAGAGCTGAAAAAGTGAGATTCAAAGCTCACATATTTTCTAATCTCTTATTACTGATTCCTTTCTCACACCAATAATCAGTCTAACAAACTCTGTACTTTATCTCATTTTCATCCACATTCACTTAGAATCACCAATAATTATTTCCAGAACAAATAGATGAGTCTGTCTGTCTGTCTGTCTGTCTATCTGTCTATATTATCTACGCTGGTATATAGAGATAATACAAATATGTATGTATAGATTTAATATTTGTGCATACTTTCTCTCATCAATTCACAACCAGGAAGGCTGAAATTCCCGTAATGCCATAGTGCAGCCTTCCTTGAGATGACTGTGAATGATGGGGATTGTACACATTTGGAGGACAGTAAGTAGGAAGAACATGATGGAGTGATCCTTGTTGCTTCAGACAAAGCACCATTTCCTTGGTTCTACTTTTATCTGGCATACAGTCAACAGTCTCAACTAATTGGGTCCATATGCCAATATTGATTGACTTTCTGATTGATTGATTAACATACTGATGGATAATTACTTTGATACTTTGAAATTGTGGCAATATCTCTGTGAAAACCTGAATTTGTCTGGAAAATTTCTATCACCTCAAGTATTGAGTAACATGACAGGGAGTGATAGATAGAGCTGCTAGAACTTGAACTCTGTTCTTGGGCAACAAGTCACCATTTTAAGGCTTTTCTAGAAATAGAAAGTCTCTGTGTGAATAAAGTTGATTGTAGATGAGCTCTTTATCCCTCAGCTATATTGGTCTAGATAATGAAGTAATTTCTAAATAGATATCTCTATGCATAATGAAATATAAAAGCACACCACATACATTTCTTACTATATATATTAATATATTCTGAATTGTAAAAGTGACAGAATATTTATTTAGAAATATAACATTTAAATATTATTTTACAGCATTTTCCAAGTTCATATTTTGACAATAAATCTTATATTTACAGTCCTGCAAAGAGACATATTTTTAAATAACATTTATGGCAATGCTGTAGAAACACAACATTTTAGTTAAAGAATTAGAAATGAACTCTAAGGCATCCTTTTTCAGTCTTGATATTTTTCATTATTGCAGTGGCAATAATATGCTTAGTAAGTCACTGAGAGTTTAAAGAAAATTATTTCTGCCTTTTTTCCTGAGGGAATGTTTTAAAAATATTCTTATTTGTTTGGACTATGTTTTTCCACAGAACATCAGAAGAACCCAGCATCATGAGAGCAAGGATTTGTCTATGAAAATATGATAGCAGAAATTGTTACTGAAGAAAAAAGTTCTGGCCAAAGGTATATTTTCAGACTTGCAAGACTGAGTTCAGCCAGTATATAGGAATGGAGGCTTTTGTCAAAACAATAAAAGAAATTTGCACAATGCCAATGAAAGCTAATCTGTCACAATGCACCTAGGAAAGGAAAGGAGCTTGCATTGCAATAATTGCTTTTGTTATTTGTGCCTCTTGACAACCCCCCATCCTCCATGAACACCTTTGAATAAACAGGGTTTGTACATTGTATTATTTCCCTAGTATTTAGACTATATTCCTGCTATGTCCCGATGGTAAGGAGTTCAGTATATTAATAGCACTTAACCAAACATTTCCTGAACCCAGTATTTTCACATAGATATTAAAAAGTATTGGAGCTCTAAGAAGACCAATACTACTCTAGCTTCCATTTGAAGGCTAAATTGTTGCCAAGTGACATTATCTGAAATCCACTCAAGATATAGGAAAGGATCCATTGAAAAATAGCACCTTCTATTCCCAAACCTTGCAGATGATTTAGAAAGATACCATAATCATTAATATCAAAAGCCACTGAAGCATCAACTGACAGAACTGCACTCCAATAAATTGGATTGCACAAAGCTTCAAAGAGGTTCAAAGAACCTTTGAGGACATACTCCCTTGAAGACTTTTACACAGACTCTTGCTTCTAAGAGCAAGTAAGCAACCAGGGCTTTTTTTTTCCTCATAGAATGCCCAGAACAGAGTTCCAGCACTTTTTTTGGATGGAACCTTTTACGGTAGTCAAGGCAGGTTGTATGACATGTGTGAGTTCCGGCACCTTTTTTTTTTTTTTTTTTAGAAAAAGAGCACTGTAAGCAACTATGAGGCTTCATATTTCTCTACCTCTTGCAATGAAACTTCTTTAGTGAGTGCTGTGAGAGAAGGGTGAAGCTTTTCCAAGTTAGTTGTTGAATTCCCACAAGAAGTGATGAGGGTTGGAGCATGTATATTGAAGCTATTCCATTCTGACTGTTTTTGGTATTTGTCAAAGGCAATCCCTTACGAAAGACATAAAATCTACACCTCTAGGAGTGCTACCATTGCAACCCAAAGGTCTTCCAAGTTTTACAGCTTCAGCAAATGTGTAGAATTTGCCTCCTGGAAATACTTCAACACTGATCTGAAACAGTTGGAATTGACACATATTGTTTTGTTGAAGCAAATGACAATTCCTCTTCACTTCCAATGAAGAAAATCATGTTCATCTCTATGACTTAAATTTCTCCTTTGAAAAAAATTGAATTTGCACCAGCCTGTAGATCATGGCAGTCCCAAGATATAAAGGGCTGTGAGAACAACCCTGAGGAAAAAGAGGAAGAACCATAGCCAAGATAAGAGATATTCCAATCCAAAGCAGGAATGGAATTTGAGAAAATGTCTCACTGGATCCTCCCTTGTTTTTGTTTTTTTAAGGTAAAAGTAGGAAGGGGAGAAGCAGATTCAGAATTGCAAGATCTTGTAATCCTATAATAAAAGTACTTTCAGTACTGATGACTTTGGTGCACGTCTGGTCTATCGCAAGGATTTGACATATCCTATTGCCCAGAGTAGAAGTAGTGTATACTTTTTTTTAATGAAAATTATCAGCACTTTTGATCAGTGACGTCATCAAAGTAAACAAACCCACATGCTGATTAGGTCATGGCCCTAAACGGAAGTGACGTGCTCAGCCCCCACCTTCCGGATGTGACATTTTGGCCTAATCCCATCAAAACTGGCAGTCAATCCTCTGGGTACATGATTAGGTTAACCCTAGACTAATTCTATGTACATTCAAAACCAAAAAGAGCTAAATAAAGTGAATAATTAGCAGAGGCCTGTGTTTTTGGGAAACTAGCCCTACTTTGGGGAGCTGTGAAATAAAAAATAAAAAAGGCTTTTTATTTCTAATCATTCTAGCCTAACAATGCTTTTAATTTTTGTGGAGTTTTAAAAATCAGTGCCTCAAAAGCTGGGGAAAAAGAAGCCCCTGAAAGACAGCCAGAGCCTGCATTTAATCCCTTTTTTCTAAAAGGTATTTTTTTCTAAAAGGCATGGTGGAACAAGTTTTAAACCCCTACTGCAAGGCTGCTTGCCTCTTGTGAGCCTGGCTGGCTGCTTGCCTCTTGTGAGCATTTTAATTCCTGTTAATATTCCTTGTCTTTTGCTATAGGGGGGGGGGCAGAATAACTTTTATTCAGGGTGCAAATGGCAAAATATGTGTCTTTAGATTTTTTACAAAGGTAAAAAACAGCTGTGGGTTTTAAAAGGGGCTGTGGTTTGTTTGTTTTTTCCCCTGCATTCGAGGAAATGATTTTAAAGCCACCTAGAAATAAATACCTTTTAGAAAAAAATACCTTTTGATGCAGCTCTAGGCATTTGATGTATCTTTATAATAAACCATGGTTGAAACTTTAATTTTCTAAAGTTTAAGGGGATCACTTGTCTAAATTCTGAAGCATATAATCAAATCAATCATGCTATCTCTGAATTTTTTAATCAGATTGGGAATGATTCATAAACACTTGTGACTTCTCTATATATATTACAGTTAGTATTTTATAAATGACTGGTTATAAACGTTTTAGAGCATTGCTGAACAGATATTCACTTATTAAACCTAGATGTATGCCTGGCATGAGAACCTATTATCATATAATTGTTCTTTCAAATTCCTTTTTTTGTGATGTCTTTAGGATAGCATTGACAATATAGCTGAAGATTAAAGTCTGTGAAATTGCCAGTCATATATCTGACATACACTATTAGCAAGGTGTTCCCAGAAGGAAAAAAAATCATTGCAAAATCTGAAACAATAGATTATATGTTCTATAGTGCATTTTAACTGCTTATTATTCAGAGCACATTTTTCTTTCAATGTACTTTGAAAGCAATATATTTCCATAAATTGATACTGAAATTTCTTGGTTGGGATTTTTGTTAGCACCTTGAGACACTGCTTGTAACATAACATTAATTTTGCAACGGAGCTAGTAGATAGCTTTTCTTACATCTTGATGGGCATACCATCTATATCTGAAAGAAACAATAACCGCTCTTGAGGTTGTGCTAGCAGCTGACATCTATATCATGATATACCTGTAGTTATCTGTATAACAATACACAGACATACAGTAGCCAGGAATAATAAAGTGATACTGATCTGACCTTACCCATGGAATAATATGGCTAAATGATAAGTTGCTAAGCCATTCCTAAATAATCTCAAATGTATTGCATTCATCAGTTTGAAAAATAGATAGCTATAAAGCAAAAGAGGTATAGAAAGATGAAAAATGCAGGTTCACAAAGCACCATGCAAAAATACTTAATAACTAGATTGGATATTGCTTCTGTGGCTTACAGAAAGAGATTATTTTTTCCAGCTAAATGATTTCATCATGATTCAAACCACATATGGAAAAAAGCATTCTTTGATAGTCGCATTGCCTTCAGCCAGAGCACAATTTCCAAAACAAATATGTCCATAATGGGATATTTGGAACAATTCAGTATCAGAACAGCCTCTGCCCAAATTGTGAAACCTGAAATGGGCTCATTCTAAAGCTTTGGGCCTGTCTTGGAACTTTAGATGATGTTTTTGATTTTTAGATACTCAATTTTCCATATTTTGCACAGGTTCAATAATCTCTGAAAACCTTTCTTTCAAAGCAAGAGACAGTGGAAATGAGGGTTGCAATTCTGTGACTGATAGCTTTTATGTCCCATCAGAAGAAAATGTCATTAGTGTTTTCCAATTACACACTGATTTTGAGAGGGCACTGAAGAACCATTTCAGAAGCTGTTCTTGGCTTATGTGACTATCTGTCTAGGTCAGTAATGTTTACGATCTCCATGCATTTAAAAGCAGCATTTAAACCATCTCTAAGTGGGAAACGGTGTTTATCTAGTGTGTATTCTGAAGCAAGCTTTGTCCCATTTTCTTTGTCGGAAATGATGATTGGTAGGGTTTATAATCAGTCATTTATAAAAGGTATATGCTGTAAAGACAATGTTAGAAAAATGTAAAGTTGTAAAACAAAAGTATTGTCTTCACTGAAGACAATAATTTACCAATAATCCTGAAATTTACCACTCCCATTATTGACAGCAAATTTGGAAGGGCATATACCAAAGGAAAATATTTCATGCAGTTGGAGAAATTTATTTATTTACTTGTTTATTTGTTTATTTATTAAATTTATGTGGCAGAAAAAATGAGTATCAGTGGTAAAGAGTATGTCTATTAGTAGTTAGCTGAAAATTCAACATAGTGAAAAATTAAATGAATCAACTATACGTTGACATTTTATGCATCAGCAAATTGTAATAGATTAGATTTGGATCCTTTCAGTTAGAAGATCATTCTATTTACCATAAAGAACCAAAGAAGGAACAGGTTTCTTTTCATAGTTAGTAAGGATACAGTATAACAATGCTTAGGTACAATGCAATCAATGACTGAATAACAATTACACTTCATGGACAATATAACAATTCTAAAAGATATGCTCCAAGAAGGAAGAAGAGGATATTGATAAGTTTTATGGTCAAATTGATATCAACCAAACATGCAGGTAAGATGAACAGCTTGTGACTGGAGAATGCTAAAGCTGAAGATATTAAAAAGAAAAATGTAGTTGAACTGTAAAGCCTAAAAAAGGCAAAATGAAGGAGAATGTCCATTTCTGCCAAACCAATGATTTTTACATAGCTAATTATCATTCTAGCCATTGTCTCCCCACTGCAGGATGAAGGCTTCTTCTGCATGTTTCCAACCAATGTGGTCTTGTGCTTTCCTTTGCCAGTTGGGCCCACAAATACTTGCTAATGTTGTGACTCCATCTTGTTTTAGGTCTCTTTCGTGGATGCTTTTTATCAAGTGGGATTCATTAATTCCAAGTAAGATTATTTATTTTAAAATCTTGAGCCACATTCCAAACACATTCTATGACTGCCTTGGTCCACCTGCCATCAGTTCTTCTTATTATGTGACCAGCCCATTTCCATTTCAATTCTTTTACTCTTTTGATGGCATTGTATATTTTGTTGCCGAAGACCTGCAGAATGAACTTAAAGAAGTTGTTAAGGATGCCAAAGATAAGAAAAGAGAAAAAAGCAAACTACATGGCAGAACAAATGTTAATTTCCAAGAAAACAAGAGAAGCCAATACCAGGAAATACGAAGGTTTTGGAAATGAAGAAAGCTTGTCAGAAAAGATGAGAAGTGGTATTAACATCTCTAAAGACCTCCAAAAGAGATGCAGACACAGAAAATCAAGTAAAGGTTTCCAAAAGATCTCTAAACTCTGAAGATTTCAAGCTTAAATTGACATGCTAAAGATTGCCAGTGGATAAATGGTAGCTGATTCCAACAAGGTCAAAGATAAGTGGATAAATTATACAGAGAATATGTATAGTAGGGTGACAATTTCAAGATACCTTAAAAGATATTCCCAACTTACAAGAACTCTAAGATGAACTTAGATCAGCACTTCAGTCTTCACCAAGTTGGAAGGCTACAGGTATTGATGCGATATCCACAGAAATATTGCAAGGAATAGAAGAAGAATCTGTAGCGGTTGTAACCAAAGCATGCCATCTGAAGAATGACACATGAGCCAACAGATTGGAAGAGATCAGTTTTGCAGTATCAGAGAAAGGAGATTTAACAGAGTTTGGTGAACAGTTTCTGTCTTTCAAAATCAACTGTCAACAGTAAAGGAATCAGCAAAAAAAAATATATCATAGACTCACATTTCGTAAAGCAATAATGATAATAAATAATAAATAATAATAATAATAATAATAATAATAATAATAATAATAATAATAAATAAAGAGCCGAGGTGGCGCAGCAGTTAGAGTGCAATACTGCAGGCCACTTTAGCTGACTGTGTTCAGCAGGTCAGCGGTTCAAATCTCACCGGCTCAAGGTTGACTCAGCCTTCCATGCTTCCGGGGTAGGTAAAATGAGGACCCAGATTGTTGGGGGCAATGTAAATATATATATATACATTGCTTACTGGTGTACACCGCTTAGAGAGTGCTTGCACTTAAAGCGGTATATAAGTCTCATAAATAAATAAATAAATAAAATATAGGAAAAGATGTTTAGATGCCATTATATGTTTATATCTGCAAAGATCAAAATTGTGTTTTTCATTGTGGAACTGTATGGAAGTGAAAATTGGATTTAGACAAAAAAGGAAAAATGAGTATTGTCACTTTTGAACTTAATGTTGGAGAAAAGTCCTGAGAATACCACAGATAACCAAGAAAATAGACAAATAAAGGAAGAAAAAAAAGAGGATGGACAGCAGCAACTTAATTGGACTTAATTTCAGTAACATGTATTGCTTCCAATGCACCGATCAAGTTGGAAACAGATCACCTGTGAGTAAATCTATCTATGTGATCTCTAGAGTCAATATTGATTTGATGTCACATAATCAATCAATTGCTTTATTGTCCTGCCTTCTAAACAACTTTAAGGTACCGTATATGCCGGCGTATTAGGCGACCCGGCGTATAAGACAACCCCGTCTTTATCACCGAACCGCATTCCTAAAACATCGTCTTATACGCCGGAAACTACCAGTATTTCCAGTGTATAAGACGACTCGGCGTATAAGACGACCCCCGTCTTTGGTGCCAAGTTTAGCACTTCCGGAAGTTATCTTATACGCCGGCATGTACGGTAGGTCTCAATTAGAAACAATACCATTACGTTGATTAATATTATTGAATATTGGGATCAATGAAAAGTAAGGTACTTTTCATTGTACTATTTCCTCTTCCTAATCCCTTTAACTCTAATCCCTTTAAAATATTTTAACATTAATCTTTCATCAACATTCTTTTTTTAACAATTTTATTTATAATACAATTAAAAGAAACATTGGATATAATGTGACATTCCAGTATATACATTCTTGTCAAATTATTTCACATTTTACAATCGGTTCTTCATCTCTGAATATACATCTAAATTTTATATTAATCTATTTCTCTATTTGCTAACCTAAAATTACATATATTTCTATCTTAACACTAGCCTATAATCCGAATCGTCCTCTTTGAATCCATCCAGCAGTAAAATTTATCCCAGGTTTCCAAATAAAAAGATCTACATTTGTCTTTCAATACCATTGTGAGCCTGTCCATTTCCACACATGATAATATTTTATATAGTGTCTCTTCCTCTATGGAAATTTCTTTGCTCTTCCATTTTTGCATGAACGCTAGCCTAACTGTAGTCAAGATATGTAGCAGCAAATAGATTGTTCCCGTATTGTATTTCTCTGTAGTTATTCCCAACAGGAAAAGTTCAGGTTTTAACTCTAAATCCAACATTAATATATCTTTCAGCCATCTTCGTATCCAGTTCCAATACTCACAAGCCTTTGAGCATTCCCACCACATATGATAACATGATCCTATTGCTGTTTTACATTTCCAGCATAAAGGTGAGATATTTGGACCCATTTTGGCTAACCTTACAGGTGGGAAGTGCCATCTATAAAATATCTTATAAAGATTTTTCTTGTACAAAGTAGCTAGAGTGAGTTTCCTATTTTTTCCCAAATATCGCATATTTTTGCCAAATATGCAGATAGATTCTGAAACCGAAACCCCTACTCCAAATTAGCATAGTCTCCTTGACCTGTTCTTCATACATTACCTGATTTAAAAGAAAGTGATATATTTTTTTGATAATTTTATCCTCGGGGCCCTAATAATATTTTGTCTAGTTCTGTCGGTTCTATTTTTATACCCCACTCTTTTTTGTCTTTCCTATATGTTGCTGATGTTGGAATATTGAAGCTATTGTAGGTAAGGAGCATCATGTTCTCTTCTACCATTCAATAAGAGAGTACAAACATAACCATTCTTTAGTGCCCTTTCCCTCTGAACTGCTTATTTCCACCACACCAACCCTTCATACAAATTCCTAAGTTTTCAGTACATACTTTGTGCATATATCTGAGTGTTTTGCAACAATTATGGTTGTTGGTCTGAAAGGAAAGCTAATTGGCCATCAAGACATTGTTTCTCCTTATAAATACCATTAGAATGCCCTAGCTGGAAAAAAAATGTACTTGACTGTCCAAGGAGGACAATAATCCCCCCTCCTGTCATACTAGTGCAAATGCCACATGTGGAACAATTCTTATTGTGATCCAGCAGAGCTCTTAATTTTCAAATGCATCTATGAAAGTTTTCCTTGGATTATTTACTGCAGTTCAAGTAGATTTCCCCCCCATCTCTATCTTATCTATCTACATAGTGTTAGAAAACCATTGTAAATGAATTTGGATGATCCATATTAAGAGTTTAGGGTCCTA
Source organism: Crotalus tigris (assembly GCF_016545835.1). Lineage (NCBI taxonomy): Eukaryota > Metazoa > Chordata > Lepidosauria > Squamata > Viperidae > Crotalus > Crotalus tigris. The sequence continues at coordinate 1,474,426 of NW_024100518.1, read as the reverse complement.
AATCTAAGAAAGATTTAGTCATCCACAATGTCATCTGAGGGAGATGGGCACTTCAAAAATGTGAAAAATAAATAAATAAAAACATTTAGGTTCAATGCAGAATGCTTCTGCACTTGCATTCTGGAATAATTTCAGAAATATTCCACATGCACCATCTGGGCTACATGAGAAAATATCTCTCAGGTGTTTTACTAGAACAGAATACACATTTGTAAACTGCCACTGAAAGTCAGAAATGAAATATTGTAGTTCCTTCTGTTGTTATATTCTTGCTTTATCACAGCTTTTTCAAATCCATAAACATTCTGAGACTGAATTAATGGAGATGAAGAGTAAAAGAAATAACTCATTCATAGAAGTTATGATTACAGCTGCTATTTTCATATTCTGCAAAGTGTATATTCATCCAAATGTAAGAATATAATGTGCAGATTAAGAAATGGAACAGGTTAAGCACGACAGATTGGTACTGATAAGCCACTTGCAATATTCAGGAGTGAATTATATCTATTTTACAGGACATTTATATACTACTAAAACTCTTATTGTTATGACCTTTAATTTTACCACTTTATAAGGCCACACTTGGAATACGGCATCCAGTTTTGGTCACCACAATGTAAAAATAATATTGAGACTCTAGAACAGTGGTGCGAATCTATGGCACACGTGCCAGAGGTGGCACTCAGAGCCCTCTCTATGGGCACGTGCACCGTAGCTCCAGCCCCACCTCCCCTGAGGCCCCCTCCTCCTCACCAGCAGCCCCCCCAGAGGAGAATTGTCCCGAGCACAGTCTGTGCCGAGCAGCACAGCCAAGGGCATGGCAGCCAGGCAGAGGGGACAAGACTCTGCCCTCGCACCCTGTTACATAAAGATGATGCTGTGGGGCATGGGCGGAGGGCATGGCTGCCATGGCGCTGCTGGGCTGCCTGGGCGATCTGCGATGGCCGTGGAAATGGTGGGTGGCCATGCAGGTGGGCGGGGCACAGAGCAGGGGTGGGCAGGGAGACGGGGCAGTTTTGGGGCACTTGGTCTCTAAAAGGTTCGCCATCACTGCTTTAGAAACAGTACAGAGAAGAGCAATAAAGATGATTAGGGGACTGGAGGCTAAAACATATAAGGAACAGCTGCTGAAATTGGGTATGTCTAGTTCAATGAAGAGAAGGACGAGGAGTAATATGATAGCAGTGTTCCAATATCTGGGGGCTGCCACAAAGAAGAGGGAGTCAAGCTATTCTCCAAAGTACCTGAAGGCAAGACAAGAAGCAATGGATGGAAACTAACAAGAGAGAGAAGCAATCTAGAACTAAGGAGAAATTAGAACAATTAATCAGTGGAACAATCTGCTCCAGAAGCTGTGAATGCTCCAACACTGGAAGTTTTTAAGAAGAGACTGGAAAGCCATTTGTCTGAAATAGTATAGGGTTTGCTGCCTAAGCAGGGTGTTGGACTAGATGACCTCCAAGGTCCCTTCCAACATTATTATTACTATTATTATCGATCATCGCACAGTCACCAAGATGTTCAGACTGGATTTGGCATTTTGTCTACCTATCGAGTCCTTACCCAGGACCTGGGATAGGCAGATGTGGATGTTTGATGGTATTACAGGTATCGTCGCAGGATGGAAGCAGTTACTAATAAGGCCACCTTTTGCAATTGACTAATAGCGAATTTGTCAATGCCAATTGTATTCAATTGGTGCTCCAGTTGTTTTGGGATTGCATTAGTCCCTCGGTCTCTTTCTTCAATTTTCCTGCTCTTAGCCATTGCCAGGTTTTATTGTTATCTGCTTTCCCAGCTATTTTTTTCATGTATTGGCCATGTAGTGCTTTGTCTTCCCATGCCTCTATTCTGTTCTTCATTTGGTCTTTCTTGTAGGCCAGTTTGGTCTCTCCAGTAGTTAGTAAGCCTTCCTGATATACTAATTTCAGTGCATCTTCATCATTGTTCTTCAGATATTCTTCCAAAGCCATTTTTTCTTCTTCAACCATCTGATGTACTTGTAGCATTCCACGCCCACCTATTTGCCTTGGTAGATAAAGTCTATCAATGTCACTGCGTGGATGAAGGGCATGATTCATTGTCATTATTTTTCTGGTCTGCCTATCCATTGCTTTTAGTTCTGCTTGAGTCCAGTCCACTATTCCAGCTGTGTACCTAATGACTGGGATTGCCCAGGTGTTGATTGCCTTTATGGTATTTCCTCCATTGAGTTTGGATTTTAAGATCTTCTTCACTCTCTTGATGTATTCACCTCTAATCTTTTTCTTGACTTCAGTGTGCTTGATGTTGTCAGCTTGAAGGATACCCAAGTATTTGTAGTACTCTTCCTCATCCAGACTCTTAATGTTATTTTCGTCGGGCATCTTTTATTCCTTCAGTTTTCACTATTTTTCCTTGTTTGATAGTAAGTGTGGCACATTTGTCCAAGCCAAACTCCATTACAATATCTTGACTATATATACGGACAGTGTTGAGCAGCGATTCTATTTCAGATGATGTTTTTCCATACAGCTTCAGATCATCCATATAAAGGAGGTGGGATAGTCTGGCAGATGTTTTTGATGTTTGATAGCCATGTCCTGAGTTATTCAGTATTGTTGACAGAGGAAACAGTGCAATAACAAATAGTAATGGTGATAATGAATCTCCTTGAAATATTCCTCTCTTGATATTAACCTCTCCCAGCCTCTCACCATTGATCTGCAACTGTGTCTTCCATTGTGCCATCGATCTTTGCACAAATTTTCTGATGTTTCTACTGACTCCTGTTATTTCTAGGCACTTTATTATCCAATCATGTGGCAGAGAGTCAAATGCCTTTTTGTAGTCAATCCATGCCACATTCAGGTTGGTCTTCCTTCTCTTGCAGTTTTCCAAGATCATTTTGTCTATTAGGAGTTGATCTTTTGTTCCTCTGCTATTGGGGCGGTTTCCTTTCTGCTCAGGTGGAAAGAGATTGTTTTCAACTAGATGCTGTTGCACTGCATCAGCTATCACACCAGTTAGTAATTTGAAAGTTGTTGGTAAGCAGGTAATTGGCCTGTAGTTGCCTGGTGTTGCCCCTTTTGCTGGATTTTTCATTATTAGGTAGGTTTTTCCAGTTGTTAGCCACTTTTCAATTTCTCCTCCTTGTAGTATATTGTTGAACTGTTTGGCAATGAGTGGGTTTATAACAGTTAGATGTTTCAACCAAAACCCATGCAGTTCATCTTCACCTGGTGCTGACCAATTTTTGATTTTCCTTGCTTTTTTTTCTACCATTTTTGTTGTTATTACTAGTTCTTTCATTATTATTATTATTATTATTATTATTATTATTATTATTATTATTATTATTATTATTACTATGGATCATCGCACAGTCAGCCAGATGTTCAGACTGGATTTGGCATTTTGTCTACCTATCGAGTACTTACCCAGGACCTCGGATAGGCAGATGTGGATGTTTGATGGTATTACAGATATCATCGCAGGATGGAAGCAGTTTCTAGTAAGGCCGCCTTTTGCAATTGACTAATAGCAAATTTGTCAATGCCAATGGTGTTCAAGTGGTGCTCCAGTTGTTTTGGGATTGCACCCAAGGAGCCTATGACTATTGGTACTACCCTTGCTTGCTTTTGCCACAGTCTTTCTATTTCTATTTGTAGGTCTTTGTATTTTGTTATCTTCTCCAGTTCTTTCTTGTCTATTCTGCTGTCTCCAGGCACTGCCACGTCCACTATCCAGACTTTTTTGTCTTTCTTATCGACAATTGTTAAGTCTGGGGTGTTATGTTGCAGGTACTTGTCTGTTTGAATTCTGAAGTCCCAGAGAAGTTTAATTTTATCATTTTCTATGACTTTCTCTATTTTATGATCCCACCAGTTTTTGCTTACAGGCAAATGATATTTTTTGTAGATCTTCCAATGCACCATTGTTGCTACTTTGTCATGCTGCTGCTTGCAGTCAGTCTGTGCGATCTTCTTGTAACAGCTTACCAGGTGGTCCACTGTTTCTTCAGCTTCTTTGCATAGGCGGCACTTACTGTCTGTTGCTGTCTTCTCAATTTTGACTTTATATGCATTTGTCCTTAAGGCTTGGTCTTGTGCAGCCAGAATTAGTCCCTCGGTCTCTTTCTTCAATTTTCCTGCTCTTAGCCATTGCCAGGTCTTGTTATTATCTGCTTTCCCAGCTATTTTTTTAATGTATTGGCCATGTAGTGCTTTGTCTTCCCATGCCTCTATTCTGTTCTTCATTTGGTCTTTCTTGTAGGCCAGTTTGGTCTCTCCAGTAATCAGTAAGCCTTCCTGATATACTAATTTCAGTGCATCTTCATCATTGTTCTTCAGATATTCTTCCAAAGCCATTTTTTCTTCTTCAACCATCTGATGTACTTGTAGCATTCCACGCCCACCTATTTGCCTTGGTAGATAAAGTCTGTCAATGTCACTGTGTGGATGAAGGGCATGATTCATTGTCATTATTTTTCTGGTCTTCCTATCCATTGCTTTTAGTTCTGCTTGAGTCCAATCCACTATTCCAGCTGTGTACCTAATGACTGGGATTGCCCAGCTGTTGATTGCCTTCATGGTATTTCCTCCATTGAGTTTGGACTTTAAGATCTTCTTCACTCTCTTGATGTATTCACCTCTAATCTTTTTCTTGACTTCAGTGTGCTTGATGTTGTCAGCTTGAAGGATACCCAAGTATTTGTAGTACTCTTCCTCATCCAGACTCTTAATGTTATTTTCGTGGGGCATCTTGATTCCTTCAGTTTTCACTATTTTTCCTTGTTTGATAGTAAGTGTGGCACATTTGTCCAAGCCAAACTCCATTACAATATCTTGGCTATATATACGGACAGTGTTGAGCAGTGATTCTATTTCAGATGATGTTTTTCCATACAGCTTCAGATCATCCATGTAAAGGAGATGGGATAGTCTGGCAGATGTTTTTGATGTTTGATAGCCATGTCCTGAGTTATTCAGTATTGTTGACAGAGGAAACAGTGCAATAACAAATAGTAATGGTGATAATGAATCTCCTTGAAATATTCCTCTCTTGATATTAACCTCTCCCAGTCTCTCACCATTGATCTGCAACTGTGTCTTCCATTGTGCCATCGATCTTTGCACAAATTTTCTGATGTTTCTACTGACTCCTGTTATTTCTAGGCACTTTGATTATCCAATCATGTGGCAGAGAGTCAAATGCCTTTTTGTAGTCAATCCATGCCACATTCAGGTTGGTCTTCCTTTTCTTGCAGTTTTCCAAGATCATTTTGTCTATTAGGAGTTGATCTTTTGTTCCTCTGCTATTGGGGTGGTTTCCTTTCTGCTCAGGTGGAAAGAGATGGTTTTCAACTAGATGCTGTTGTACTGCATCAGCTACCACACCAGTTAGTAATTTGAAAGTTGTTGGTAAGCAGGTAATTGGCCTGTAGTTGCCTGGTGTTGCCCCTTTTGCTGGATTTTTCATTATTAGGTAGGTTTTCCCAGTTGTTAGCCACTTTTTAATTTCTTGGTCTTCCTTTTCTTGCTGTTTTCCAAGATCATTTTGTCTATTAGGAGTTGATCTTTTGTTCCTCTGCTATTGGGGTGGTTTCCTTTCTGATTATTGTTGTTGTTGTTGTTGTTGCAAAATGGTGCATTATAGGGCAACTATTCTTGAACCAAGGTACTTCAAGTGGGCTAACTTACAGAATGTGTTCTAAATCCAAGGAAATGAAATTTGAAGAAGTTGTGGCTGTTTTAATGCAATTGGCTACTGTTGCACTGCTTGGCTGCTGCTGCAGTCATGCTATCTTCTGTTCCAATGCTTTGTGACAGTTTCTCAGGCAGTCTTGCTCCCCTCCCTGCCCAGCAACAGCATCTTATCTTCATCCAGGGAAGGGAAGGGAAGGGGAGGGGGGGGGAGGAGAGGAGAAGAGAAGGAAGATTTCCAATATTCCTTGCCAGATTCTTACAAAGAAACTCAATGGGGAAGCCAACAGGAAGTCAGAAGTCAATCCTGCTCCTACTGTTTTTTTGCAACACTTGGTCTTTCTATTTCTCTATTTAGGTATGGGAATATGTCTGAAAGAATGGCCTGATGAGTCACAGGTTGTTTAGTTTAATTTCAAAAAACATAAAAATAAAAATACTTTGCAAATGAAATTATAGATTAAGATAAAAGTCTCCACAACCCAATGGATTCCATGAGTATCTACTATCCATCTAAAGACATAAATATTTTCAATTGTTTAAATTCTGGAAGCTGTGGAAAATCCTGAATAAACCTAGTGTCTGAAAATTCATAGATAAATTTTGTCCTGGAAGAAGGCCATATTTGTCTGTTGTTGCTACATCAAAGAGCCTTATTGAACATTCAAAACAATTATTGTTATAGAAGGCCTTTCATATTCAAGACAATTATTATTACACAAGGCCTGTCACATGCATGGCTGGGGCAGTATTAGAGAGTGATAAACAATGAGGTCAGAGAATGCAAGTGATATAGAGAGCATACAGTGGAATCAAGGAAAAAAAGCAAGGATCTTTTCCTATGTTTCCTTTGTTGGTGCATGTAGGCTGTAAACCAGCAGCTGATAGCATGATATCGACCTGATATTTAAGTTTCTGATTTTGAAGACATGATATCAGCATAGCATGATTTCAGACTCTTGATCACAAGATAAGCCACATGGTGATGGGTTAGATTGGCACAGTCAGGCTGACAGATTAGAGTGGCACAGTGTTTTCTTATATATACATGGGGATGGAATGTCTCTGGCACTTATATCAGTGCCTGGAAAGATACTTTTTCAAAACAGTAGAAATTAGTAAAGAAGGGGAGATACAAAAAGAGAGGGGAGGAATGAGGGGGGGCAGAGGGAGAGAGAGGGAGAGAGGGAGGGAGGGAGGGAGGGAGGGAGAGAGGGGGGGAGGGAGGGAGAATATTTATATTTATATTCTCTAGTTCAATCCTCAGTAACAAACTTCTATATAAACTAAGAGTCTATGAATGGTATACCTAATTCCTGCAGTGAATCAAATGAGTAATCCTATCTTCTTGCATTTGGAGCAAATATAGAGAACTCAAAAGCATTAAAAAAAAAAAAAAGATTAACATTAGCCCCAAATCCAAATCATGTTACCATTGCCCCAGGCAAAAGTTTTAAAAATGTACTGCTAATAGATGATCCATGTAGCTTACATTCCTCTTTCTCACAGGTTGGCACCTGGAATTCTTGTTTTGCTTCTGACTAAGCATTAGAAAAACATTTTCCTAATACTAAGATGAATAGAACCAATTATCAAGAGATGCTGTGTGCTCATTTTACTAGTGACATTTAAGCAGATGTTGGACAAGCATCTGTTTGGGATGCTTTAATATGAATTCTTGCAGTGAGCAGAGGGTTGGACGTGATATCGCCTTCCAAATATATGATTGTATGATCTAATTTATCAGAGGATTTGTCTCTTGCATTTCTAATTATGCTAATCATCTAATAACCATAGCCACATTTCGCTATCACCATATGTGCAGTGAGCTAAACAAAGAAAGACACATTATCAAGATTTGTCAGGAATTTATAGCGTTCCATCATAATTGTCCATGTCTTTGAGTTTTATGTTATCTGCTGAAACAGTGTATTTTAGAGCTGGCTCCTCTATTAGGCAAACTGAGTCAGTCAGTTATAATGAAGCAAGAGTAAATTCTACAGATCAGCTACTGTATCTGGCCATCCTCGTGTAGCTGTTCTCACTGTGGTTGAAATAATCTTCAGTTATCATTTTGATTGACTTGTCTGAATGCAGTAAAATGGGTTCAAGTATATTTCAGAAAAAAAAAAATCTCTAGCCCTGGTGTCCATCATTTTAAGAGTGTTTTTTCAAGACCCTCTTCAAGAATTTTTGTTTTTTAAAAAAACTATTGAATTCACTTGTGGAAATTGCATATTTTTTTTCTCTGTATAAAATTTTCATGATTAACTTACTTTAACGAGACTATTGTTTTTCTCGCTTGGCCTAATAATTTACACAACCATAACAAGAAAACTGTCATGTGAAGATGGCTTAAAAGTAGAGCATAATGTTCTCCCTCAATATCTCCTACTTTTCGATTAAAAAAACAGTGTAAACACTCTGCTTATCGCTGCTAACTAGTAAGGTGGAAACTTGAAATCCAGGTAGCACTATCATTATAAAAATGAACAGTATTTACCTGAGACTTATCATCCATGTCATAACTATTTTTTTCCGGCTGTAATCATTTATGAAACATCCTGACAGTTTTAAGGATCATTACTGTATTTTTTCTTTTCTTTTTTTCATCATGATTTTTTGGGGTGATTTACTATATGCTGTCCTGAATCCACAATGGAATGTGGTGGCAGGTAGTAGGTATAATTAATTAAATAAATAAATACATGCCACAGTCTCTAGTAAGAAATGAATTCAGCATTTAAGTGAGTTTCATAGATCCTAAGAAAGATAAAAAAAAATATTAATTCCCTTCCATCTTCTTGCCCAATTCCATCTCAAAAACCCTGATTGGCCATTGGCAATTTTAAAAAGTCTAATAGTACAAAATAGCACAAAACAGGATAAATATGGGTCCAAATATGACATGTACTCTTCCTACTAAACAGATCAGAATTCTGCTGGTATCATACTTCTGGTAGGCATATTTCAGCTTTATTTGATGGATGTGGACTAACTTGTATGAATTTTTCACAATGGCTCTATTTTCTACTTTTCAAATTGGGAGCTGATCTTTGTAGAACTGTCAATGAAAGTATCTGAAAGTATCTTCTATTTGCATTCAGCCTATGAGACCCACAAAGAGAAAAATGTCTGTGATCACAGTTTGATAGAGACATACCAATTAGCAGATTAAATGGTAAAATGCATTACATAGCTACTTAAATTATAATTATAATATAATTATATATTATAGTTATATATTATATATAATGATATATTGTATCTGTAATTAAATTCTAATCCATAATGTACTGTTCTAAATTTACACATGCATAAATTGCAACTTGCAAGATTTGCAGTTTACAAAAATATTGTTACACCAACAGTTTGTACTGTTTTTTTTTTTTTTGTTGTTTAATTATGTTGAAGTCCACCCACCCACCCATCCCAATATTTCTCCAAGATCTGCATTTGGATATGTACAGATCAAGTAGTGATCCATGCAAATGTTATGAACAATGTCACCAACTTTGCTGAAACAAGTTAACTTCAAATGTCATTCCTCATATATTTTGCCCGAAAGGGATTTCTTGATGTCGTTTCAAATTTCATTTGGGTGATCATCTAAGAATAGTATAAAAAAAATCTTTTGTTGCCAAGACAGCTTTTAATAAGAAATTCTGCCCCTGTAAAATTATTTTATTTGGTCTCCGAGATTTGCCATGGATGGATGGATGCCTAAAATTTACCTTTAAAAACAGGTGAGAGATAATGGGAAATAAACTTCTAGTACCCACCAAAGCAATGTAATCAAAGCAATTGCACTGACTCAACTTAAGATAGAGTGATGCTGGCAGTAGAGATTCAATACTTTCGCCCCAGCTTTAACTGCCTCCACAGCACTTCTCAGGGCCTTAAATCAGCTCAGTATTGGAAGTAATTATAGGAAGTGAGATATTTTCCCTGAAATGGCTCTGCAATGCTAGGCCACATTACAACTGAACTTGAAAAATGTACTTTTTAAAAGTCTGTATGCAGGTAAAGAGTTCACTAAGATTACTTTAACCCAAGGCTTTTTTTGTCATAGAACGCCCAGAACAGAGTTCCGGCACTTTTTTTGGACGGAACCTTGTGGTAGCAAGGTGGGTTGTATGACATGTGTGAGTTCCGGCACCTTTTTTTTTTTTTTTTACAAAAAAAGCACTGCTTTAACCTATCTTGTTTTATTTAGATGCCATCTGCCTTCTATCTTGTCAAATGAGAAGGGAAATTGGAAAAAGCTGCATGCTGATTGACAGGGCACATAAATTATTACTGTCATTTTTCTCTTTCTGTGCCAAAAGTGTTCATTTTCACATTTGAGAGCAGGTCATTTATGATTAAGCCAAATAGATTTAAGCAGTTTGCATGTGGTTTTAAAACCTGCAAAAGTACCACTGAGCTTCATGGTTCTTCTGAAACATTTAGCGCATTCACAAGTAAATTTGCAGATGGTACTGATGGTAAGATTATTAAGTATTGTGGATGCAATATATGTCATTGTATAGAAGTTGCTCATTCAGACATGAACCCCATTTCAAATTTCAAAGGAAACAAAAAAACTTAATTTAGAGTAAAACACCCAAAAATGAAAAGTGGGATGTGCTGTGGTTCCTTCTTATTTTCTTCATTTGTATTTGATCTTTTTTGCATTTCCCTTGATTAAAAACTATCAAGACATACCCATGCATTGCGCCACATGTGTAAATATGGGATACAAATATCCTGATGAGGATTTGCAACTCCCCATTTTCTCCTGGCATCTTTCATTTGGCAATTAAATACTGACTTGGTCTTACCTGTTGAGAAACTACCAAGGAAATAGATAAGCTCCTGGAGTTATAAATGTATTTCAGAAAGCAAACTTGCATTGTCTGGTTGATGATAGACAACTTAACCCTCATCTCTCTTCCATCTTGAATTTCCAATTTCCAGATGCCTGACTCATTTCCAAGCTGTTGAAATGTCATCACTGATAAAACTTCTGTCTGTTCAGCATTTCAAAAGTCTTAGAGGTGAGTCAGGTAACAAAGAACCAGTAAAGCAAGAATCATTTGGAAAGGCTTGAGGGAGCACAGGACAGTGTCAGAAAAGAAATGCTGTGTCTACCCTTCATGCGCATAAGCAGTGAGTTCTCCATTTGATTCATTTCCATTGATTCCACAAGGACAATTTGCAATTGAAATTTGGTTTTTTGGAAAAGATTGTACTAACGTAAAAGATTGATTAAAAAGCTGATACAAAAAGCCACAAGATTGTTTACAGTTAGATTCATCTTATCCTTGCCGCTATTCAGAACCATGCTTATTCTAAGTGAGAGTTTGTATAGATTTATTATTGTTGTTGTTCAGTCACTAAATTGTGTCCATAGACCATAGCACAACTGCCCTTCCCCTCCACTGTTTTCCATCGTCTCCCAGAATTTACCCAGATTCATGTTCATTGTGTTGATGATGCTATCTAACCATATCATCCTCTACTGTCCGCTTCTCCTTTTGACTTCAATCTTTCCCAACTTCAGAATCTTTTCCGATCAGTTCTCTCTTCTCATTTGGTAGCCAAAGTGTTTAAGATTCAGCTTCAGTATCTGTCCTTCCAAAGAACCATCTGGGTTGATTTCATTTAGAATTGACCGATTGTAGTCCAAGGGACTCTCAAGACTCTTCTCCAACACCAGTTTGTATAGATGCAATTGAAATAATATAGCTCCAGTAGAAAAGAAAATGTTACATTAAGCTTAAAATCTAGGCAAATAATTCCTTTTTTTTTTTTTTGCATCTTTGTGCATGCAGTTGTGGAATAAAGAAGAAGGAATGGTCAATGATAGATGAATCCAATACTGATGAATAAATGACATTTTGTAACAATTTGGGTACATACAGGGGGGGAAATCCCACTACTCTCTGCATTTTGCCAACCTCAGATAATGGCTCAAAGTGTTTCATTAAAAGTCCCTTAAGTTTAGACATACAATACTCACTTATAATTAGCCATAATGATCTGGGAATGTAAATTAGTTATAATGTCTAGAGAATGTTTAGTTCAAACAGGATGAATACAGTAACGTCTCAGTTTCATTTCCATATAGCCAGTGTTCCAGATGGCCTTCCCCAACTGAGCATCATATTCTGTGTTTGTTGCATTTTAATTCCATAATCTCTGGATCATGCCAGTTAATGTCCAACATATCTGGAGGGAATCAGGTTACAGAAGGCTTTTGTAGCCCGTAATAGTCTATTAATTGCCTAAGAAATGATGGCTCTTTCAGCCATTTCTTCAATGATCAACATACATGAAAGAGCATTCAAGACTGTTTCACCAGCTCTATTCTTGTCAGAACTGCTTTATATACTAAGGTTACATTTTTCTCCAAAGTTTTGTAGCTGTAACTGATTTTAATAACTTTACCTACAGGTGAAAACGGATGTCCTATGTCGTGATCAGGGTTTGTTTGCTTTTTGTGTTGTTTTGTTTTATATCAGGAAAACACTTTTTTATTAGTTTTGACTTTCTTCCCCTTGAACAGCTGGCAAATTGAAGTCTTGGGTGCAACTGTGTTTAGGGAACAAGAGAGTGATACTGGCATTTGCTTACTATAAAGAACTGTGCTTAATCAACTCCAGATGGCTAATATATTGTTATAATCTTGTATGCTAGAAATATTCAGGACAATGAAATCACTTTGTATTTCACTCAGTTTCTTACACACTTAGCAAACCAGATGAATTCTAAAACTATTTTTTTAATAAAATCAGTTTTATTTCAAAATACAATACTGATTACATGTGCCCATTCTGTACTGATGTATTTTACTGAATAGTTAGTTGATCCTATTATTTTCCATTTAGCTTTACAGCAGCGGTTCTCAACATTTGTGTGACGGCGACCCCGTCACACAAACGTTATGCGCATGCGCGACGCGGTGCGCATGGGGGCAGGGCCCCCGCGTGCGGCGTGCATGCGCAGCGCCGCCCCCATGCGCGGCGCGCATGCGTGGCGCCACCCCCCGGAGGTGCGGTGCCGCCCCCATGCGCAGCGCGCATGCGTGGTGGCGCCCCCCGGAGGCGCAGCGCCGCCCCCATGCGCGGTGCGCGTGCGCGGCACCGCCTCCCCGGAGGCGCGGTGCGCCCCCGGAGGGGACAAAATGGCGGATCGCCGCGTTTGGCGACCCCACAAAAGAGGTCGATCGACCCCAAATGGGGTCGCGACCCATAGGTTGAGAACCGCTGCTTTACAATATATAACTTCAAATAAGTACATATGTTTATGTAAGAATTCTAATGTATTCACATCTTATAGAAAAATCTAGTGATCTCCAACTTTTTACTTATTTTTTACTATTCATCTACATTGATAAGTCTCCCAGATTCACAGGATTTGCAGAATATTTGTAATTGAAAAGGGGAGTTTCTCCCACTGAAAGCACTTTGTATTTGCTCAAATAAAGAAAAATCATTTATATAAAATTAAGTTTGTTTGTATTACTGCTTCTTAAAGATCATATTATAGCCGTGATTACATGGTACATATGGATGGCATTTTAAAAGGTTATTTAGACATTTACATACACAGCTGTTCAGCTATTTTGTGAAGTTTATACTACACAATACAACTCTGAGGGCAAATGTCCATATTCTGTCTATAATTTGACAGTTTTTTTCCCAAATCATACAATGTTTTACTTTCTTTAAAAATCCCACCAAATAACACAAGGATTTATATTTCCCCTGAACAGTGCTCCCTGATACAAAAATAACTGTCTGAAATTTGAAAAGATTTATCTTGTAAATATAATTATACTCAGTCTTTTTTTTTCAAATTTAAAGTTTAAAAAAGTCAAAATCAATGAAATCTAGCATCAAAATCCTTGCAGCAATATGACAGATGTCATTTGTTTGGGATATTGTGGAGTAGTGATAGATATATTTAATTAATTTGTGGTGTTCCCAAGAGCCTCATGTAAGCCATTAACATCTGGATTCTTGAAGCTGCACAGGTCTTTGCTCTGCCTCAAAACTTGAATTAAATCTTTTTGATATAGACCTATCATAATTTTTTACAGAAAAGATTTCTATTTTTTTTCCCCACCATTCAATCATGTCCAATTCTTGGAGAGTACCTGGAAAAGCCCCTGCAGTTTTCTTGGCAAATTTTTTAAGAAATGATTTTCCATTGTCTCCTTCCTAGGGCTGAGGGAAAGTGACTGGCCCAAGGTCACTCAACTGGTTTTGGGCTTAAAATGGAACAGAATACACAGTCTTCCAATTTCTAGTCTGATGCCTTAACCACTACACCAAATTGATTCTTTCCTTCTAGTAAGCCTCACATATAATCCCAGGATATGTAGGCAGACAGGGATAATAAAACTTGATATGAATAAGGTAACAGCATATTTTAGGATTAGAATTGTAAAACTGTACTATGTTAATGTAGATATATCATAATCGCCAACAAACTGCTATATACTCTCTCCAATTGCAAGTTATAGACAGGGGCAAAGGTTTATTCTGACAGAGAATTCTTTATGCAAATAGATATTCTTCCTTCATACACCTCTGCCCCCGGGCTCTCTCCATATATAAATATATAGAATAGTTTGTGATGTACATGCTGCCTAATAATGCATTCATGTACGTTGCTGTGGCCTTCGACATCTCCAGTTATTTAGGAGTCTATTTTTGTGTCAGTTTCTTTGCTAAGGACAGGACTCTCTGTGCCGCTGCATTCTGCACTAGTTGTAGCTTCTGAGTACTCTTCCAGGGTAACCCCATGTAGAGCACATTGCAATAGTCCAGACGTGAGATGACCAAAGCCTGAATGACTTGAAAGCAGGTACTCCTGATCCAAGAAAGTATGTATGTATTTATGTATGTGCATTTGTGTGGGGGTGGGTGGGTGGGGGTGTGTACTGTACTTAATTTGCAGCAAGTACAATCCCAATGTTACTTCTATGGTTACAAAAACACCACATTTTTCTTTTCTTTTTCTAATCATCAAAATCATAAGCTATAAGTATTTTTTTTCCTTCTCTTTCATGCAGATGTCTATAACAGGTTTCCAATCAGCCATAAATGTAGATGTTGTCTTTTCTTTAATCAAGGAAGTCCGATTAACCATCTCTGCAAATCCCATCATCTTCATCAACCATTCCTCTGTTGTGAGTAGTGTTGATTATTTTCACTTTTGAGCCATACAGATGCTCTTTGAGGAATTTTTTGTGATGAACCAGGAAATTCAAACTTTTGGTCCATTCCACTAACTAGGATGCTTCTTTTAAAGAAAAAAAATCTTTGTTTTGATGAACTGCTGAATTCTGAAGAACATGAGGCAAGAGTGTTGGTATTAACATCTAAAATATCCTCTGCTTTCACTGAAATCTTTGTAGAGTTTCTAGCTCATCCTTCCTCTTTAAAAAGTAAGTTTCTGCCTTTTCATTCATTTCCCACACAAGTCAAAAAACAGCATAGAAAATTTAAGATGAACAGCTATTGATTCTTTGGCTGAAATTAGAATAGATGCCTGACATATATTGTATGAGTTTGTGTGCATATATGTTTGTCTGTACATATGTATGCAGGTGTGTCTATTGATCTCCATATCTAGCCAATTAGCTATCTAGCTAGTTTCTTAAAGATTACAGAACAGACATTGGCAGAAATTTTCATTGTGATCAGCTTGTGACAAGGTGTAAAATGAAATGAAATTAAAAGTCAAAGTAATTTAAAAAACAGTTCCAAAATACCAATCTCACTAATTCCATATAAAAGATAACGTTTTCCCTATCCAGTCATATCTGAGTCTAGGGCGTAGTGCTCATCTCCATTTCTTGGCTGAGGGAGCCAAACGTTGTCCGAAAACATTTTCCATGGTCATGTGGCTATACACCAAAGGTGCATGGAACACTGTTACCTTCCCACCAAAGTGGTAGCTATTAATCTACTTGCATTTACATGCTTTCAAACTGCTAGGGGGGCAGGAATTGGGGCAGGAAGAGGAGCTCACCCTATTATGCAGGGCTCGGGTCTCATAGCTTCGCTGTCAGCTTTCCAGCTGACAAGCTCAGCATCTTTAAGTACTAAGCCATCATGCCCCCAATTCAATATATTCCACTATAATTAAGTTTTCATAAAGCCCTATATTCTGTTCACATCTGTAAATGCTTTCTCAATGACCAATTCAGTCGAAGCAATTCCTGGTGATTTTTGAATACAGCAAACAGAATCTGAGTTGTATGCCTCAATAAGAGATTTAGTCTGTTTCACCACTGAGCAGAAGTTGTATCCACTGCCTCTGTTTCAAATCACCACACTCTTCCGATTTCCCTCCAAGGTAAACAGATGTTAAATATCTTGAGGCTGCCTTCCAGTTACATTGGACTAAAGAGGAAATTTAACACTGATACAGCTGCAAATCATGTAACCATCTCTCTCCATCAGCTGAGGACAAAATAAAGGCAATATCCCAGGCACATGGCAATAAAAGATATTGCTAGGCTATGTTTGTCTGTAATTAGATGCAAATGTGGAAAAACTCATATGCACTGGCAGGAACTGTAATCCATTCACATCTGGAAGACCAAAGATCACTTAAAGCAGGGGTGTCAAAGTGTCAGCCCGCAGGCTGGCTGCATCATTTTTTTGCAAGGCAAAAAAAAAAAGTCATGATACATCATGATATGTCACATGATGCAGCGAGTTTGACACCTGTGACCTAAAGTCATTTTGGTTATTCAAGTTTTCAATTGCTTAGCTTACAGAGTTCCTTCTCTCTCCCAAATTCCGAGGCCTTTACACATCCTGGCATTGTTCTGCTGTAGTGTTTTAGCATAATGGAATAACATTGCCTGACATTCTTCCTGCATCTCCAGCACCTGAAGTACCAGCATCTGAAGAAATCCTACTTCCTGTGAACAAATGCTGATAAAATAAACCAGATAGCCACCTCCTAGATCTATAGTGTGAAATGCATTACTAAGGAAATCAGCCCTTGTCCCTTTGAGCTAAATCAATCTCCCAGGCAATAAATAGCATTGTTTAACTCCCATAGAAAAAGCACTCATTCATTCATTCATTCATTCATTCATTCATTTATATAGCTGTCCATATTCTAACCAACTCTGGATAGCTCCCAATTAGAATAGAATAGAACAATGTTTCTCAACCTTGACAATTTTAAGGCATGTGGACTTCAACTCCCAGAATTCCACAGCCAGCAATTCTGGGAGTTGAAATCCACATGCCTTAAAATTGTCAAGGTTGAGAAACACTGGAATAGAATAACATAGTTGGATAGAGGGAGGTCAGCTTGTAGGTCAGCTAGTTCAAGCCCCTGCCCAAGCAGGAGTCCCTACACCATTTCTGACAGATGGCAGTCCAGTCTATTCTTGAAAGCCTCCAGTTATGAAGCACAAACAACATCTGAAAGCAGTCTGTTCCATTGGTTGATTGTTCTCATTGTCAGGAAATTTCTTCTTATTTCCATGTTGAATCTCTCCTTGATCAGTTTCCATTTGTTATTCCTTGTCTGGCCTTCAGGTGCTTTGGAAAATAGGTTGATCCCTCCTCTCTGTGACAGCCTCTGAAATATTGGAACACTGCTGATCCTTCTCTTCACTAGACTAACCATGCCCAGTTCCTGTAACTGTTTTTCATATGTTTTAGCCTCCAGTCCCCTAATCCTCTTTGTTGCTCTTCTCTGCACTTTTTCCTAGAGTCTTTTTTATAGTGTGGATACCAAAATTGGTTGCAGTATTCTAGGTGTAGTCTTCCTAAGACTTTATAGAGTGGTATTAATAGCTCACATGATCTTGATTGAATCCCTCTGTTAATACAACTCAGGATCGCATTGGCCATTTTGGCTGCCACCACACATTGTTGACTCATATTTAATTGATTGTCCACTAAAACTCCAAGATCCCTCTCACAGTTACTGCTATTAAGCCAGATTTCACCCAATCTATATGTATACTTTTCTTGCCTAAGTGTAAGACTTTACCTTTGTTCTATGTTAAATTTCATTTTGTTAGATAGGACACAGTGTTCAAGTCCATCAAGATCCCTCTGGATCTTCAGCCTATCATCTAGGGTGTTAGCTATTCCTGCCAGCTTAGTGTCATCTGAAAATTTGATAAATTCCTTTTCTATTCCTTCATCTAGGTCGTTAATGAAGATGTTGAAGAGTAGTAGTAGGTTTTTTCCCCCTTTTTTGATGGGAACCACACCAGCTCTTTTCCAATCCTCTGGTAGTTCCCCAGTGCTCCAGGATTTTTGAAAGATATGGTACAGTGGTTCTGAGATGACATCTGACAGCTCCTTCAGAACTCTGGGGTATAGTCCATCAGGTCCCAGTGATTTATGTTCATCAAGATCGGACAGGTGTTCTCTTACCATTTTTTGTTTATTTTAACTTTTATTTCTTGTCTGTCTTTTTCAGTTATGTTTTTGGTGGGTTTGGCTATAATTTCTTTTTGCTTGAAGACTGATACAAAGAATGAGTTAAGTAGCTCTGCTTTCTCTCTGCTGCCTGTTACTTCCTTGCCATCTTCACTCTTTAGTGGACTGACTGTTTCCTTGATTTTTTTTTCTTATTTATATGCTGAAAGAAACTTTTTTTATTATCTTTTATTTTTGTTGCAAGTCTTTGTTCATTCTGAGCCTTTGCTTCCCTGACTTCTTCTTTGCAGATTCTGGCTATCTGCTGATATTCTGTCTTAGTTATGTGTCCTTCTTTCCATTTTTTGTACTTGTCCTTTTTGTCTTTCAGTTTATCAGAGAGATCTTTGTGCAGCCGTACTGGTTTCATGTTAGATTTCTTCTTTTTCTTTTTCAGTGGTATTGTGCTGGATTGGGCTTTTATTATCATATTTTTCAGAGTTTCCTAAGCTTCTTAAGTTCTTTTCCCCTTTAGGATTTTCATCCAAGTTCTTTCGGAGTTTGTTAAAATCAGCTCTTTTAAAATGTAAGACTCTGATATTATTTTCTATTGCTTGTGTTTGCATTACATTGGATTCCAGTATGACATGGTCACTCTCACCCAAGGTTCCTACAGTTTCAACTCCCTCTGTCACTTCTAGATTGGTCAGGAATCTATTCAATATTTCACTTGTTGCAGAATTAGTCTTTCAGTTGATATCAGGATAATTGAAATCTCCCATTACTATTGTAGTGTGTTTCCTACATAATTGGTTAGCAACAAGTACATCTATTTTTTTTTGCTTGGTTGAGTGTCCTGTAGTATACTCCTATGGCAATTAAAAAGGGTGTTTGTTAATAACACAAAAAGCAGTTGTGATGCAAAGAAGATCCAGTCTGCAGAAAACACACAGTTTAGTCAGCTTGTATACAGAATATAAATATCATAAACCATAAAACATTTAACTAGCAGAATAACTGTTCTGCATTCCTCCATAGAATAGATGACCCTTGAATCAAATGTTATCTCTGTGCAATATCTGGAAAATCCTGCTTCTTACACATTCTAGCTTTCAGCTCATTTCTGAAACTGAAAGGAGAAGATAAAACTCATTTGTTTTCTAGCCTGTTATCCTGCAACTTGGCTAGATTTTTAAAAGGGAGGAAAGCTTGCCTTAATAGAAAGGGGGGGGAGTAAGGGAGTCTGTTGCATACAGTAGTTGCTCAAACACTTGATCTTTTGCTTGAGACTGAGAGAAGTCTATATATCCTCAGTATGCGAAATCTTGTGAATATTCTGGGTGGCATTAAAATCCTTAAGGACTACACCAGACTGCCTTTCTTTAGGTATTATGTCTATATCAGATATGTCAAACCCAAGGCCCAGGGGCCGGATGTGGCCCGCGAAGCCATCCTGGAAACAGTGAAGGAACAGCCCCCTCTGCCTTGGCCCTGGCCCAGGCCAGCCGGGAGCCAATGTACAATTTTGTGGTGGCCCTCTATGCTGAAACAAATTCAGTCTTAGCTCCATAAGCCCCCCCCCCCCACTGCATGGCCTGAGAGGAACAGTAAGGCTCCTCCAGTGGACCATGCCTTGGCACTTGCCCTGGTCCCACCCCCTTCTGCCAGAGACCCTCAGATCTATCCCACTCCTGCCCAGGCCCCCACAGGCACCCTTGACGCGAACGATGTAGAGCTGGCCACACCTACCCAGTAGGCTACACCCACTCAATCCATGCCCACCCAGTAGGCTGCACCCACCCTGGCCACACCCACTCAGTCCCCTGAGGGCAACGGCAATGCTGATGCGACCCTCTATGAAATTGAGTTTGACACCCCTGGTCTATATCCTTCTCCTTTATTGCTGTTTTCAGTAAATAATGAAAACTTATTCAAGTCTCCCTATCAATATTTTTTGTACTCAGCACAATCCAAACATAAATTAGTTTTATCAAACACATTTTGCTATAAGCCAGATTTTTATCGAGTTAGTGGGTAGAGATAGTATGAAATAGTCAAATGAAAGGTGTTGGGGACAGAAGACATGGGAAATACAGCATAATACTGCAATGGGCAATACCTCCATTTGTTGCTTCAACTATGTCTTCTTCTACCATCTTCTATTTTATTCTATTTCCTCTCCACTTGGTTTTTGGTACTAATGCTCCAGCAATCAAGCAGTCTTGTAGAGCCTCCCAGTAGGAGGGTGAAGGAGAAAATATTACCATTCCAGCAAACCCTGTTCTTGATTTTTCTTGGCTTTAGTTTCATAACTAAGGATTTAGAGGGTTTCATGTCTGCTAAATGTGTCCCAAGCAAAACAAATAATTGGTGCTTGTTGCAAAATCAGTATTTAAGCCTATCATACAGCAGGATTTCGGGAGCATATTGAGACATATAATTGAGTCCTTCCAGCAGACGTTACAGAGCCATCTGTCTGTAATAGTTTAATTTAGGTTGGGGCACTGAGCAGGGGTTGGACTTGATGGCCCCTTTCAGCTCTAGCATACTGTGAGAACTTCTAAAGTAGAAAAGTAAAAGAACATTATTTTAAAATAAATAATTAAATCTGAACCATGGATGACCAATTTTTAAATTAGTTGGCATAATATGTTTTATTCTAGCATACCTTTGTCTGTTCAGAAGCTGCTTTTACAGGTGAAACAAATGTTTTACCTAAGGTCTCCACTTTTGTTGCATTTTATAATTATTGTGTGCTGTGATGTTTCAATACAGTGAAAGAAGGACAAGCAAGCAAGAAAGTTAATGTATTTTTGTGGCCCTTTGGCTTTCCCTGGTTTTTAGCTTCAGCACTCAGAATAGCTGGGAGGCGAAATGTATTTCCCCACATTAATTGGTTTCTGTTATCTATCTCTGTGGTAATGAATGCAAATTATTTTAGGGTAGCTTGCTCTTGCATTAACTTAACATAATATCAATTATTTATGGACAAAAATACTTGTTCCACTTTTCACCCACATCCCAGGGCAAAAGAATAAAACCATGATTCTGTTGGATGCAATATTAGGCAAAATGTTCCCTACTCTGTTAGCTCTTACCTTTCTTCTAAAAAAAGGCACCCTTTAAAAATAGAAGTAATACATTAAAATAGAGAAAATATATTGGATTAATTTAATTAATTTAATTTTAAGAAAATTAAATTAATGTTGTAGAACCATATGCATCAAAGACTAGAAACCCTGTGTTTTCCATTAAAAAAAAGATTTATTAAGTGCCATCAAGTTGATATTGACTCTTAGCAACCATGAAGGTAGATTTTCTCCATATCTATCTATCTCTAACTTGTTCCTTCAGCCCTTCCAACAGTGCAACCATCACTATTATAAGTCTATATATCTTGCTGTTGGTCATCCTTTTCCTTTCCCAACATTAGAACTTCTCCAGAAAACTGGAACTCTGCATAATGTGTCTGAAGCAGGATATTTTGAGCCTGGTCATTTGTGCTTCCAGTGAAACCTCTGGATTACTTGGTTAATTATCCATTTGTCTGTTTTCTTGGCTGTCCACAACATTCTCAGTAGTTTTCTCCAACATCAAATTTCAAAAGCATCAATGCTCTTCCTATCCTGCTTCTTCAAAGTCCAACTTCCATAAAGGATCACTGCCTGCACCATTAGGTTCTTTGTAAGTATAGAGACATCACAGCTTTTTCCAAGGCCTTCATGGCTGTTCCACGAGATGCGACTCTGCAGGGTATTTCTTGACAGTTTGTTCCTTTATTGTTGATGGTTGATCCTAAAAGGCAGAAGCTATTGACAACTTCAGTATCTTTATTGTCAATTCTAAGGCTAGTTGCTATACCTGTTGTTATTTGTTTTCTTTATATTTAATTTTAGTTCAATTTTTGCACTGTGCTCCTTGATTTTTATTACTAGAGTTTGCAGATCCTTTGCATTTTCAGATTTCATCTGAATAATGTCAGCATAGTGCAGGTTATTGATGCTTCTTCCTCCAATTTTAAAAACATACTCATTTTTATGAAACCCACTTTCTCTTAATATATATTTAGCCTTTGGGTTGAAAAATGAGAGGAGAGCTTTGTCTCATTCCTTTGTCAACTACCAGTTCAGTCTGTTTAATCATGTTCTGTCAGTAAGCGGCTTTCTTACCTTTTGCATTGAGACAATGAAATGTTTTGGGATTCCCATTTTTCTAAGTACATTCCACAGAATGACATGACTGAAACAACCAAAGGTTTTTATATAATCAATGATACATATACTAACTCCTGATTAGTATTCTTTGGCTCTCTCAATTATCCAAAGTACATCAATAATGTTTTTTCTAAACCCAGCCCAAACATCTAGCAACTTTCCAAATAGTACTCTACAATCTTAAAATTTATGGATAATCTTAAGCATTGTTTTGCTAGAATGTGATAATTTACATTAATAGTTATAAAAGTTATTTATTTTTATTTTGTTACTTATTACAAACTGCTAAATGTTGCCTCAGTGAAGATTCTAGGAAGATTACTTTTCTTAAAAAGAAAAAAAGCACATTAAAACAACAACTATGAACAATATCATTTCAACTATATTACTGTGAACCATTACCAATAGCACTCTTCAGTTATATTCTATCCTTTGCTCTGAAGGATTTAATGAAGCACACCATCTTATTGGTCTTTAAGAATATTAGTAAAGCATTTTGAGGGTAGGGGGGGAGTTCAAGAGTTATTATCAGGAAATCTGCCTTTAAATCCATGCTTTCTTAACCCCCATGGAAAGTCACTGATTGCATAAATAGATTCTACTTGGAGCAGACAATCCTAAAGATAACAAGCATATTAACCTTTATAGATAATTACCACCAAACCTATAAGCCAACTAACTGCTCTAGTATGGGTGCTATTCTCTGCATTTCCTCTTACTCGTTAACAAGTGGGCAGCCATGCAGAATTGTCTGGAGAGCAAAACATAGTACTCCAAGTACGAGATAAAGGCATATAGCCATTGCCAGAAATGAGAAAGATGACTAAATTGAAATCTAGTCTAGTCTAGGCTGAACTAGACTTGCAGCCCTAGAACTGAGAGTTTCTGGACAAGCATCACGTTTCCCTACTGGGATTCATCTAAATCCTTTCTCCTCTTATCCTGTACTTTGGATTCACAGACATCTTCTATACATTATTAGATAGAAGAATAAAAATAACAAGGCAACTTCTATACATTATTAGATAAGAAGAATAAAAATAACAAGGCAACTTGAAGAGAGAAAGATAGAAAGTACATACTTACTCAGAATTACTCTTAATACATCTTTTATGTGTATTTTATATTTCTGTTTGTCAATTTTGTATGTATGTATGTATGTATGTATGTGTATGTGTGTGTGTGTTTGTATGAGAGAGAGGGGGGGATGAAATAATATAATTAAGAACTCCAACCTTTTCATGCTTCATGAAAAATGACCATGCAATTAATTCATGAAAGAAAGGAACAGAGGAGCCTACACCAAGACTGTGCATTACCCTGACATAATGCATTGTCTCCATAGCCTTACAAAATACATGTTTATTTACTTTATTTAATCAATAGATATGGCTGTCCATCTCATATGCATGACTCTAACAGTTAAAATAAAATAAAAACAAAATAAAAACAACCCAGATTAAAACAACATAAATAACATAAAATTGCATAGCAGCCAAGAACATTTATGACATCTCATTAATATAATCATGACCAAGAAATGGTCTCACCCTGTAAATGCCATTGTTCCTACTGATTTATGTTATTAAATATATCAGATTTACATATAACGTTGCAATTTGCAGCCGTGATCATTGTTAATTAAAACAGTGACAATGGAATGTATAGTATCTATATTCAGTAACATTCGTAACATCTGTAAACCATGATCCTATTCCCCCTCTAGATACTCAGTGAATAATATATAACACAAGTTCAGATGATATGATTTACTCAGTGGGAGCAAAGATTCGTCAATGAAAAATTAAGTAGGACCTCAGTGACATTTACTGTATATTTGTCAAGAGAGTGAAAGAATTATGTCAAGAAAGGAGATCTGAATAAATAGAAAGCAGTGTCCTAATGAATGGTCCCTCACTTTATTTCTGATCACATTGAAAGTTGAGAAGGATATGTATTATAGCTAGTCAGTTTCACATATTCAGCCTATTTTTAGCAAATTTTCAACACTCATCCATATGGGGTCTATCCTCTTTCTTTGCTCTTCTCACTTCTCCCTGTGTTCTATTTAATCAACAAAATCAGCTCACCACACCACTCTAGGCCTATTGATTTTTGTAACATATTTCATGACAACCTGCAAAAAGAAACCAAAATGTGCTGCCTTTTTATTCTTTGAGTGATATTTTCTTTTACCATAGATGACAAAGTGATAGATGTACTTAGTTAACTTCCTCCAAAATCATTAATGCCACCTTTATCAGCTGGCTGCCCGGGTATTGGTTAAATCGCTGTCATGCATTTTGCTACACGAAACTCTGCAATACTGAGTAAGCAGGCCATTGATTTGCTTTCAGGGTCCATAAAGAATAATAGGTATGGACTTCCGGTTTTGATGTCATGAAAGTTGGACACAGGGAAGCCGGGTTCTGCCTCCTGCGCCCAATTTCTTCCAAAAAGGGCCTGAAGTTGCCTCAGAAAGGCGACAAAGCAAGAGGCGACCCTTGTAAATTGTGGGAGATGTGATCGACCCACTTGATCCAAAGAAGCCCTCAGAACCAACAGGCGAAAGATTGGCTGCACCCATGCAGCCAGTTCGGAAGCTGCTGACCTCTGGAGAGAAAAGCAGCATCTAACAAGCATAAGCAACAAGTCTGAATCTTTAATGCAATGGTAGATGGGAAGCTGGATTGCAGAAGTAGTAAAATAGGGGGGAAAGGAAGGAATTTACTACCTAAGACTTTCTTTAAAATGGCAAAAGAAATATGTATATAAGATATATGGAGAGAAAAGAAACCCCCAAAAAATCACAATATACATTTTACTCAAACAGTCACAAATCACGATCCATAATTGATATGATATGGATATCCCCTGAATTAAGCATGATTATACAAGAGATTAAGAGAAAAACCAATATATGGGCAGACCATAATATGATAAAGATGACTTGAAAAGGAGCTAAGAAAAAAAAACTAAAATGGTGTCTGAATCAATCTTTACTGAAAGAGAAAGAATTTATACAAATAGCAACAAAGGAAATGGAATTTTTCTTTAAAATAAACAAAAAAGAAGAGACATCGCTTCAAAATGTATCGGATACAGCTGAAGCAAACTTTAGAGGTTTGGCTATAACATGGTGAAAAAGAATAAAGAAAAAAAGCAACAACAAACAAAGTTAAAGTTAACTTTATAAAGTTAAATTTATAAAACTGGAATCAGAACTATAAAGAGATCCATAAAAGAAAACTCTTAAAAAGCAAATGGAAATAATAAAACATAAATTAAACTTAATAGAGGCTGAAAAAATGGGTCAACAAATTAAAACGGCAAAACAAAACTGATAAACCGGGCAGGTGGTTAGCATACAAATTGAAAAAAGAAAGAGACAAAAAATTGATAAATAAATTGCAAGATTGAAAAGGCGATTTACAATTTCAAAACGACATAATTAAAAAATAATCAAAGACTTTTGCTAGACACTTTACGACACAGAAGAAACTTCTCAAGAAAAAATAAAGCAATACATAAAAAAGCTGACTTACCAAAAATTTCAGAGAACATCAGAAACACGCTAAATGAAAAAATATCAATGATGGAAGTAACAGAGGCTACAAAAAGGCAAAAACAAAAAAGACCCCAGGTCGAGATGGGCTACCTGCAGAGTTTTATAAATACTTACAAGATAGATTAAGCCCATTAATGAAAGAACTGTGTAATGAGGTACTTTTAGAAGCTAAAATACCAAATACTTGGATAGAAGCCAACATTAGTACCCAAAGAAGATTCAAACTTGACACAGATAAAGAATTATAGACCAATATCTCTATTAAACATGGACTATAAATTTTTTGCTTCAATAATAGCAGAAAGATTAAAGAGATTTTTGATTGAATTTATACATACAGACCACAATGGATTTTTACCCAAGAGACAAATAAAAAATAATTTAAGAATGATTTTAGATACTTTGGAATACTATGAAATGCACCCAGGGAAGCAGATGGCACTAATATTTCTAGATGCCCAGAAGGCTTTAGATAATGTAAATTGGAAATTTATGATTCAACAACTAAATGAAATGGACTTTGGAGAAAACTTTATAAATATAATTAAAACAATTTATCATAGAGAAATAGCTAAGGTAATCATAAATGGAGATTTTACTGAAAATTTTAATATTAAAAAGGCACGACAAGGATATCCATTATCCCCATTATTATTCATATTAACATTGGAAGTATTGAATAGAAATATTAGGCAAGACTCAGAAATTAAAGGAAGGGAGATAAAAAATGAAAAATATAAACTCTAAGCATTCGTGGTTGACTTGGTTTTTATATTAGAAGAGCCGCTTCTAAAAAGATAGAAGAATTTGGAGATGTGGCAGGACTAAAAATAAATAGAGAAAAAAACCAAAGTGATAACCAAAAATCTTACAGATAAACAAAAAAATCAACTGTCAGAAAAAACATCTCTTCAAATAGTTAAAAAAGTTAAATACTTGGGGATATACTTAACAGCAAGAGCCGAGGTGGCGCAGCAGTTAGAGTGCAGTACTGCAGGCCACTTTAGCTGACTGTGTTCAGCAGGTCAGCGGTTCAAATCTCACCGGCTCAAGGTTGACTCAGCCTTCCATCCTTCCGAGGTAGGTAAAATGGGACCCAGATTGTTGGGGGCAATGTAAATATATATATATATATATATATATATATATATATATATATATATATGCTTACTGGTGTACACCGCTTAGAGAGTGCTTGCACTTAAAGCGGTATATAAGTCTCATAAATAAATAAATAACAATAAAAGAAGACAACTATGTAAAATTATTAAAACAAATAAAACTAGACTTGGAAAAAGGGGGAAATCTGCAACTTTCAAGGCTAGGAAGAATAGCAACGATGAAGATGAATATTTTATCAAAATTATTCTTTTTATTTCAAACAATACCCATAAAATTCTTTGATGAATTAAATACATTGATCTTGAAATTTATTTGGCAAGGAAAAAAAGCCAGAATTAGATTGAATATGCTACAAGAAGCGAAAGAAAATGGAGGATTCAGGATGCCAGATTGGGCTTTATATTATCAAGCATCTGTATTAACATGGTTAAAAGAATGGATAACTCTTAGACATAAAAGATTACTATACCTAGAGGGGCATGACCTATAACTCAGATGGCATGCCTTCCTATGGTATGGGAAGAATAAAATGCATAGATATTTTTCAAAACTGCTGTATAAGAAACATACTGCTTCTAGAATGGGAAAAGGTAAAAGAGAAAATTTACATGAAAATACGTGGATGGCTTTCAACAATGGAAGCATTTGTTCACCCAAACCTAATTAACTCTGAGAAAATTGTGACTTATAAAGACATTTTAAATATTGAAGGGAAACTAAAATTTAGACAAGAATTGGAAGAACAGGGCATTGATCTATCATGGTGGCCACACCTGTAATTTCAAATGAGATATGAAAAAGATGTTAAAACATCTGGATTTTATAAAGAACAAACAGAATTTGACCAGATACTATTGACATCAGATGAAAAATTGATTAAGAAACTGTATAAGTATATGTTAAGTTTAAAGATGGAAGAGGAACAAGTTAAAGAAACAATGATAATATTGGCAAAAATTTTGAGCATAACATAGCATTAGAAAACTGGCAAAGCCTTTGGGAAAGAAACTCTAGAATAACAAAGGCGGTGGCTTACAAAGAAAACCTATATAAAATGTTTTACAGATGCACTTAACACCTATGAAGTTAGCAAAAATGTTCAAAAATATGTCTAGTAATTGTTGGAAATGTAGACAAAAACCAGGCACATACTATCATGGTGGACATGCCCTAAAGCCAAAAGATTTTGGACAAGAACACATAAATGGTTAGAGAAAATGATAAAAAAAAACCATGTAGATTTTAAGCCAGAATTATTTTTGTTAGGTATAATTGTAGGAAATTATGAGAAAGAATGTGTATGTTTAATGTTACATGTACTAACTATAGCAAGAATTGTATTTGCTCAACATTGGAAAGATGAAGAATTACCAGCGGAGGAAGGGATAATTAAGGAAATTTTGGACTGTGCATAAATGGACAGACTTACACTGAGAATGAAAGAGAAAGAAGATTCAGAATACTTTAGAACATGGGATACATTTTATCAATGGCTAGAAAAATGAGGTAGAGAGAAAGGAGTTTAAAGTGTATTAGTAAGCTAAATATTGGAACCCAGACATGTTGCTGATAAAATATTAAGGATTTGTGATTATAAAAATTAATAAAATATTATTTAAAAAGAGTAATAGGTATCAAATGTCACAAATAAAGTGGAGTGACTGTCCATGTACTGTATTGTATGGGAGATTTTACTTATTTTGCCATCAGAAAAGAATGAAACAGTAAATTATTACCTTTTTGAGGGCAAGGGCAAGACATGAAAATATGATATTAACCTGTTTTTATTGAAAGCCTCCTTGCATTAGGATAGGGTGTGGAAAAAACACACAACTGATGTAGGAATCTTTGGTCCATAGTGCAAATATTTGCAGGAGTGCCATGAAACTATGCCACTATGAAGGAGCCTTGCTTTTTGAAGTCAATCCTTTCTGCATCAAAAGGCTGGATCTGTTCCAGCAGCTGGCTCAGTCTAGCCTCTACTTACCTCCTTATCCTACTGCTCATTTTCTGCTCCAGTTAATAACAATACTGACTGAAGACTCAAAGATTTAATACCAGCACTTCACTACATGTGATAAAAACTTTACAAAGACTGCCTGTCTCTGTGCCAAGTCGGGTGTCTGACACTGCAGTCAAAAGAAGCAGAATTGGAAAGTAAGGTGTTAAGCTTAGGGAAATCAGCTTCCAATTGTTAGACAACCAAATTGAAAGTTGACAGGGACGGCTTCTTCAATCTTCTCACTGGTTTTGCTAATGCCCATTTACTTGCTACTCCTGGCTCTCAATTAGCACTACATACCAAAGCCAGAAAAGGGTTATTGGGTGAGGGTTTTTTTCTTGGTCTTCTCCTCATTCCTCTTTCAGGGCACTTCCATAGAAAAATCGTGCACCTATTGGATTCCGTGACCTCATAGTGGTCATGAGTTGAACTGATTTATTTCTGTCTTCATCTATTTAAAACTGCAGCAAAACTAGTTCTGTATTTTCTTTGGTGAGGTTTTGAAAATGTGAGCCTATGGGCAAATCTGCCAATTTTCACACTGGTAAAAATTCCTGCCTCATCCCTGCTGACTTCTCAATTTCACCCTTCACTTACTTCACCTGGATTATTCTACACTGAGAAGAGTTCTGCGGATCTGCAAACATTCAGACTAGCATGAATTAGTAACGGCTATATTTCTCTACAGTTACTGCAATTTGCTGTTACTGCAAAATAAAAAATAAAAAAGTCACTGAAATATTAAAGGTATTGCACAAAATGCCTGAGCGCAAAAACTGCCAACATGCTCTCCTTTCAGGTTAGCAGCTTGCAGTGGCTTATAAACAAGAAAGAAAAAAGAAAAAAAAGCAAAGAAAGAAATATTGAAATTGTCTATATATGTTTGTACACCATATATTTTAAAAATCTAGTGTGCATGTTGCATCCTTGCCAACGGCAGGAGTAACTCAAAACTTCATCAACTAAAGACTAGATTATTGTAATGAGTTCTACCACAATGCAGAAACTTCATTCGGTATAGAATTTAGCTGAATGGTAAGAGCAATAAAGCAATGTTGTTCCTATACTAAGGTTCTGCATTAGCTGCCCATGTTTCTAAGTTTAATTCAATGAGCTTGCTTAAACTACAAAGTCCAAGAGTATATCTGAGTGTTTATGGCATCTTTGATACTTTCTTTTCCAAATAATATTTGTCCTTTGTGCAATCCATCCTTGTGATGTTAGAGAGGTAGGAATCAGATCTCCTCCCTTTTAGCTTTAAGGAAGATGACCAAATTATGATCTTTGGAGTCTAATGTTAATGCACAATTTTTCACTAAATTCAATAAAAAATTAATTCACTTATTTAATTGTATACAGTATTAAGTATGTATATTACTTACTGTTGATATATTTACACATATTTATTGAATTCATATGAAGTACCCATGAGCATGCAGTAAGTCTGCATTATATCATCGCACAAATGTTCCAGCCTATGTATCTGAATCAGATGTCAGCATTCAAGGTGGCCCTTATGTGATGACATCACCATGCTCGTGTCACCATTTGGCATCATAAAGATTTGCTGAAACTACCTGGAGTCAACTGAATGGTATAATATAAATAAAAATACATATATACACACACATATATGAACATACAAAGAAGGAATAATTTTTTTCATGTAGATGGGGTGTCCTTGTAGCAACCACTTGCTGTTATTGCTATTGCAAATGGCTAGAGAAATATACAAAACATACTTTAAAATATGGATGGTCCATTTGTAATAGATTTTCTTTCCCTTTTAATTGGAGTTGGGCAAGTACTTTTGGTGTGTGTTGTTCTCTGTTTTTCTTATTTTGAAAATTTGGCTATTTTGGAAAAACTAACTAGGGCTGGACCTGTTAATAGAACTCCATGAAATTCCAGGGCAAAAAAAAAATATATCCTGAAAGAAGGCAGTGGCAAATCACATCTATCTACAGTGCCAAGAAAACTACCTTGGATATCTCTATGGAGTCACCAAGGGTCAAACATGACATGAGGGAGTCTTTTTTTGAATACTGATTGACTCAATACCCTAGTCCCTAGTCTACATTCAATATTTCCAGCTTGGCAAAAATAAGGTCAGCTTCTAACAGAGTTAGAAGGACTGGGGAATACAAGTATAGTAGAAATGTCCTCAAGGGAGAAGTAGATGCAATACAAAAACAGGAAGTGCAGATGTGACAAGAATACAAAAAAAAACTGTAGAAATATAGGAAAGCTGATGAAAACATCAAAAGGAACAAGAATCGTAAACAAACAAATTGGGAAAAAATGCCTTTGATCCCTACCCCCAACAAGGTTTTATATTTTTAATAATAATAGGATCAATTAATAGGATATGCTAGGAATTTAGCAATAGCTCTGAGCCCAACAGAGGTGACTTCTAATTTGGGGTGTGAAATCAAAGGAAGGTATTTAGTCTTGCAAACAGCATGGTTTAAAAAAAATTATAAATTTACAATTTTAAGGAATGTGATGCAATTAAAGCTGCTTTTTTATTTAAAAATAACTTCCCACACCCCCACAACAAGCACATAATTTGTATTTACCTGGCAGATGAGTGAAATTAGAGCAGATAGCAAGCAAATGGCTCCATCTTTCCATTCAAAGTCCATATTAATGAAAAGGAGGATTAATTAACCCAGGAGGGAATGTGGAAGCCAGATTCAAAATAGGATTTCCTGCTAGCCAATTTTCCCATCCTGCGTTCAAACTTTTGCAGCTCCTCTTTGTGCGAGGGGTGGGAAATTACAGCACAAAAAGCAAGCGATGAAAGAAGGTTCTTAATTTCATAATGTTGTGCTTCTTTTGTATTTTAAATGTACTGGAGTCCTATCTTTGTTACCTATTTGATTGGGGTGGCATTGTAATAGTAGTCTGACATTCTTGCTTAGGACCACAAACTCAAACATCTTACCTCAACAGTAAACATAACAGCACAAGTTACTGGAAATCTTTACAAAGCTGGAAATAGTCACTGTGAACTGTCCTAGTTTAGAGGGAAGTAAATTCATTAATGCAAGAAGGCAATTGTTCGCTATTAAAGTCTTCTTAAAATTATGGCCATAGAGGATGCTTTCGGCTGATGAACTAACATCTTATTACTGGCCCACAAATATTGGAACCTTAATTTCTCCAATAAAACAATAACCATTCTTTCTGTGGTTGGTCTGCTACTACATCTGAAGCAAATGTCCCAGCTTTCATCGAGCTTTAAAGAAAATAGAGAGGGAGAAGAAAATAATCGAAAAGTGAAATAGGGTTCACCTTCAAAGTGTCTCATGTAGCTAGAAATAAAATAATTTTCTTTCATGGAGTGATCTATTTTAATGCTTTTTCTCCCTTCAGATTTACCAGCTTTCAGAAAAGAAACTTAAAATCTACAGTGAAAGGGAAAGAAGAGGGATGTTTGTACACTTTTTCTGAATGGGGTTGAGGGAGGAGGCAATCTAAGGCAAAGCCCAATAAAAAGAGGCAGCGTATCATGGTTTATCTTGATCTTCATCCTTCTATAATTTATCAAATATTAATCAGCAAAACAAAAAAGAGTCCCAACCCTTATTCATTTATTTATTTGTTCACCCAAACAAATTACAGAAAAGCTTGTGGAATGCCATTTTTAGAATCTTTCCCAATAGCCAAAGGAGGCATCTGTGTTTTCTTCTATGTGTTGTGTCTGTGTCTGTAATTTCTGCATATGGGTCTGACCATGTTTAGCTATTTTGTTTGTTTGTTTGACCCATTTCTACCTGCTAAGACTCTTGGCAGCTCACTTGCTATGTCTGTAGATGAGGGTCTGAGGTCTTTAACTTATTTTACTTGCATAATTGGAAAGAATTAAACTTCACTCTTGTTGACTACATCAATGCCATTTTCTTAGCTTAAATTATTATTATTGGCACAAACAATTTTTTTTACATTTAATGCTACTATTGTGATAGCATGAAGCAGAATAAATAGGAGTGAGAATTTTAAAAAAAGGAAAGATTTCCATCAAGTCAAGTTTGATTTCCGATAGCAGCAACCATATGTGATGTAACCATATTTCTTTCTTAGCAATCATGTCAAAAGAGTTGTCTTCTTGCAGGATTTTTTTTAAACTTCCCAGTATAATCTACAGCCCTGAGATTTCCTAGTAGTCATTCATCCAGCCCTGCTTTGATTTTCCCAGATTGGTGAAGTTAAATCAATGCCCATGGTTGGAATGTTGCACTGGGCAGGAGAAATGAAAGAAAGATTACAGCCACTGATCAACTAATTTGATCAGTGGCTAAGCATAGACGAGCCTGTACTTTTTACCAATAATATTCAGGGTTAGTGAATTTTATTGTTGTATTCATGCAGTCCTTAAATTATGAATTTCTAAGTAATTATTGTGAACTTTTAGGACTTCTCACAAGTTCTCCTGAAGAAAGAGAAATGGCTAATGGGATATACTCAGAGTGGAGCTGCATTGCAGTTGGGCCTCAAAACCAATTTAATTTGGGAGCAAAGAACTATGGAGGGATAGTGGCACTCAATTTCTCCAGTAGGAAACAAAAAAAAAAATTGCAACATTTTACAGTACTGGAATCTATTTCTTCCTCTCTGCAAACTACAGCTTCAATTATACTGGCTGCTAAACTGCACTTTGCAGCCCCTATAATGTATTAGACTTTGCATTAATGTTCTTAGAAAAGAACTATGAACTGTGCAGGGGTCAAATGCACGTTCTTATTGATTTATTAGGTTTATATTATACCTTTCATTCAGGAATCATGTACAAAACACTCCCTTCTGCAACTTTTGAAATCTGTAAAGGAGGTTGAACTTAGAGCAGAGGTCCCCAACCTTTGAGGCAATATCTCCTCTTCTCTCCTCCAATTTCCCTCACAGCAACTATTCTGTTAGGTTCCCCCATTACCTGGTGAACTTCAATAGCAGAGGATAATTCAGTTTTGCCAGCACCTTAATCACATATCACACTGATTTACAGTTTGCAATTATCTGGCTCAAGATAGATTTTTTGCCAAACTCTTAATACTTTGCTCTATTAAAAAGTGAATTGGAATTTTACCTAATGCTACCTTTATGGAGAATTAAGAGCATACAGACTCCCGTATATAGCAGTTATTAGGGGAAGACTGAGAGTACACAGGGATGTTGTGAATGGCGGGTCCATTATTTGAAGTTTACATATCTAAAAGCTTCCATCCATTTAGAATCCCAGATTTCCAGATACTTTTTTCAGCCCTTGATACAGAAAAGAAACAAAACTGGAATCAGTACTTGGATGATATAAAGCAGGAGCCCCCAACCCCCGGTCCGTGGACTGGTACCGAGCCGCGGCATGTCAGCAACCGGTCTGCACAAACAAGCAAAGCGCCATCCGTGGGATGCAAGCAGCACACAAAACCACACGCTCTTTGGTCTGTGGAAAAACCTTTCTCTGCGAACTGGTCCCTGGTGCCCAAAAGGTTGGGGATCTCTGATATAAAGGGTGGCATCATTTAGTCCAGTGGTTCTTAACCTTTTTGAATGAATCACTCCCTTGAGCCAATGAGGAAGTTGTCATTGCCCCCCTCCCACAACATAACCTCTCAATCATAGGAAATAATTCTTCAATTTATGCAAACACTTTTTTTGTTTTCTTTAAAATTGTCATCAGGACATATCAATGCAAATAATTTATTTTCAGTCTTTTTCCCATATCTCAACTGTGTGAAAAAGTTTGGTGCTACCCGTCACTTTATTCCCAAACTTTGTGATACATGTATTTCATTATTATCTTATTTATTCAAGACACTTAAATGTAAGTGAAATGCCTGAAAAGAAAAACAGTAACATTTAATGATTGAATTACAAGTGAAATTTAAGATGCAAAAAGAAATATAAAAAGGGCATAAGCTACATCCAAACATCAAAGTTTAAAAAAACTGCTTAGACTTGGGTCAATGGATTCAAGAAATTCGACAACTGTGTCAAAAAGTTCATGGAATCACCGCAAACACTTTCCTTTTGAAAGTCACCTTACTTTGGTGTGCAAAAGGAGACGTTCAAACTCCTCGTCATTTTCTTCACAAAGCTTGTGAAAAAGTCAGTTGTTCAAGGCATTTGACTTAATTTTATTCACAGCATTAATGACGTAACGTAGAGACTTGTGCAAATGGCCACTCAAATTTTTTGAGACATGGTGCTGTCTATGAATGACGCAATGGACAGTCATAACTCCAGGTACAACTGATTTTAGATGAGCTTGAAATCTGCAATATCGTCCAAACATGGATGCAGCTCCGTCGGTTGCATATGCCACGATGTTTGTCAAAGGGATGTTTTTCTCATTAAAAAACTCTTCAACCTTTTTAAATATCGAAGAACCTTTGGTGTTGGTGGCTAAATTTCGAACAAATAACAGTTTTTCCCCAATCTCTTTATTTCCGTTGATGAAACGGACATAAGCCAATAACAAGGCTTCATTTTCACGAATTGTTGACTCGTCAATCTGCATCACAAACTCTAAGATACTTCATAGGAACAAATGAGCCCCTTGTCGTCATTGAGTGACGATTTTCCAAATAACTTCCCAACAGTGCTGTGACCCTCAAACTTGGCCTTTAAAGATTGGAAAAATGATGCCACTTTGTCGGCTTTATCCAAATGAATTCTTACCAAATGGTCTTTCAGTCGGGAAGGCTTCATCACTTCATTTGAAAATGTTTTCTCACAAAGAAGACAAAACAGAAGTTGTACGTTGGAAGGAGATGGAATGAATCCCAATTTTAGGTATTCCATCGAATATTGGCGACACTTGCTCTTCTCAGCCATGTTGAGAGGTCTTTGAAATGAAAGGCACTACCTTCAAATTAAATTTTCACTAGAAAAACATACTTGGGCATTGATAAACCTAGTTTCAACAGTTATGTTGACATTACAGCTGACGTCACAGGGGACAGCCACTCAGCGTGTGATGTTTCGAAAAAAGCGCTCCCCCTCCATCACTGTCCATTCTGGCCAATGGCGCACCACTGTATGGGTAGTGGATGCTGCACAATGCGCATGAAGATAAGCGATGCATATTCACATATGTACGGCGTTCTGTACTGAAGCTAGCTGGAGGAACATTTGAAAACACAATTCAATCCACTCATAGCGAGCAATCTGATGTTTTTGTACGACAGATATACAGCTATTCACTGTACGAAAAAGTCTCAAAAGTATCCCCAAAACTTCTCACTGCATTGCCCCCATATCTCCCCCTTTTCGTTCCTTCACATTGCCCCCACATTGCCCCTTTTCGTTCCACTACCTCCATTTCTTCCCCATCTATTTGTCAGGAATTGAGAGGGCTGGATGCCATGATTTTGGTGTTGGTAGGGGACAGTAAATTAAGTTATAACAAAAGATCTTAAATTCTGAAATCTTCAGTTCTAGAAGGTAATAGGTTAAGGTGCATGGATAATGATATATGATACTATTTTCATGTGTACATAAACATTACAGATCAGGTCACAAATCTTAGAATACATATTTTTTCTTTGTACTGAATACTCACTAAAAAGTCTCATGAACACAAGGCCAAGTTTTTACTTAAGTGTGAGGAAATTACCAATCCTTACATCTGACTCTTTATCTCTAGGCATACAGTAGATCAGGGGTCCTCAAACTTGGTGAAGTTTGAGGACTCCTGCAGTAAATGGTGCTTTTCAGTTGCGTCTTATAAGAGTGCTGTTGAGCTCGTGCCCTTTGACATTAAAAAACTTCTTTTGTACTGGAGAGTTTATTGGGTCAAACATCACTTCCTCCTCATGGAACTATTGCAGTGTAAATCCTTGTGCAGATGTCTGAATCAACCCTACATTTTCCTCAGCTGAACTATATACAAAACAATTTTTATGGCATGGGATTTTAAACCCGCATTTAATGTTTGATAGAGTAGTTATCATGGCTGTTATGCTTGCTTTAGAAAATCCTCTTTTCAAATTACTCTGAATTTTCCAGAGTAATTGAAAAAAGAGTAATGGCTTAACACCATTGGCTGACCTTCTCACTACAATTAGGAGAACATAAGTCAGTTCTGATAATAAGAAATAATGAACCCAATGTTCTGTTCAAAACACAAAGCAGATGCAGCCCTGGTGGTACTTATCAGAATATAAGAGACATAAAGGCTTTGAATGAAAAGTTATTCTCATTCAAAGAATAAGCAAAAATTGTTCACCCCTTTATTTAAGAATAAATTAGATTGAGATTATTTTTGTCACACTGAGAATGGATGTTTCAAATATAGCTTCTTGACTACCCAAAGCTTAATATAATATTTCCAACCCAAATGAACTACATTTTGGGACCTTTTATTTATCTTAGATATTTCTTTAAACTACTCAAGATTATATTCACATATGTTCACCAACTGATCAGAAACTCTCTCCAAACTTCCTTGATTTTTCCTTCTCTTTTCTTCTGTTAGGTGAACCATCTACCTCTGGGTTGCCTAAAAAAAGTAATACAGCTAATGTGCCATGGGGGGGATAGGAGGAAAAGTTGCAATTGTTTTTTCTTGTGAAGAAACAGCAGTGATAGTTTTTAAGGAAAAAACATATGCAAAGAGAATGAAATGGTAATATCCTTTTCTACAGTGTAAAAAGGTGTGGTGGTGCCATTGCTAAAATATCAACAACTACTAATACTTGATAAAGGAGAGTGCTATCTGTGAGGGAAGCAGCTCATTATGTGAAGAAAGGAGTTTGGGGGAAAAAAGAATATTGGAACCATACTAGACATTATGTAGAACATGTAATCATATTTCACTTTAAAAAATTAAAATAGCAGTTGTGGACATCCCTGATCAGAATAATAATGATACATGAAGTAATTTAAATTTTCATCATCTGCTACAGTTCTGATGAAAAATATCCAACAATTTCTAGAGAGCAATTTTATCAGGATCACTTTGTGGTTCGAAAGACTAATTTCAGCCAGGGCACCAACGTTCTTTTCCTTTATTGAATAGCTCTTACCATTAAGAATTTTTCCCCAAGGATTAGCCAAAATCTACTTCCTTTAAATGCATAGTTTTGTCTCCTGTTTTCTGGAACAACTCTAAACAATTCTGCTTCATCTTCTACACATCAGCCATTCATACTGGAAGGCAGTATCATATTACCCCCACTACCCTACAACCATTTCCCTTAGGTTTTCTCTTCTCCAAGTTAAATGTATGAGAAATGGTTGGAGGTGTTTTGTAATTTTTTCCTTCCATTTTTTCCATCCAGACTCTTTATCATTTTGATTGTCTAGGATTGCTTTAACTATTTTGTAGTAGTTTTAAACTAGTAGCTCATATTCCACTTTAAGCTACCAAGAAACCCAGATCCTTACCACTAGTATTACAGCTCACTGTGATCTCCTCTACCCCCATACTACTGTTTTATTTTTCTTACCTCAATGTAAGAGTTTGCAGTTCTCCTGGATAAAATTTATCTTGCTGGTTTATGTCGATTGTTCCATCTTGTTGAATCTTAATACTCTTCTTTAAATTTTTTGCTATTCCCTATCTGCAAATTTTTCTAAGTTTCATCCAAGTTATTTATGGATATTCTGAACAGCCCAGGACCTAGAACAGACTCCTTGATCCTGCCACTCAACGCTTTCCTATAGCTAGATACAAAATCATTGTCATACAATGGTTTAGTATAATTGCTCAATCTGCTTTGGATTCAAATAACAATAGCTTAGTTCATAATTTTGTTTATGACGATGTCATGGGAGACTTTGTAAGATGCTTTGCTGAAGTCAAATGGCATTTTTATGGTCCACTAAACTAATCATTTATCAAAAAAGAAATCAAATTACTTTGGCATGGTTTATTCTTAACAGATTCACACTAGCTCCCAACAAGCAAAAGCTTCTTTTCCAAGTGCTTACAAAATATATTCTTTCTAAATATTTAGTCAAATAAATCCGTTTGTCATTTGCAATATTATAATTTAAAACCTAATTGCTACCATATGAAGAAAATAAAAAAGAGTGTTCTCAGTTATCTGTGAAGCATCCCTTTAAATATCTGAAGATATCTTATTACTTTTTAATTATCTCTTCTTCAAGTTAAACATTTCTAACTTATTCAATTTAACTTTGTTGAACTTGGTTTTCTGATATCTTCCTTCCCCAAAACTTCTGATGAAGTCAAAATACTTACATTTTTCTGAGCATCTGATTCATATGGCAAACCATTGCTTTTCAATATTCAAGTCTTACTGCATGATACAGCCATTTTATCTTCAATATAGAAAGAATAAAGAGAGCTGAACATGTTTCCTGGGATGCACAAATGAAGGATTTTTAAAATATCAGTAGAGCCTTTGAGTTCTTATCTATAGCCCTAATTCTACAATCTAAATACAAATAAATCTGACTTTTTAAGCCTTTTGAGATTAGCCAAGGATATGTAAATGCTGCTAGTTAAATTTGCCTCATGCAAGTAGCAGGCCAAAAATTCAGTGAAAGACGTTTACTGACATTTACCACTAATAATGCTTTTCCATTGGCTGCAAACTGGACAATATTTTATTTTCCTGGTGCTGCCCCAAAATATTATGCATGTAGATCAAAAGAGAACATCATAGGCATGTAGACAGTATTCACACATAAGATATTACTTTTTTAATATGGTTTGGGTCACACAATGTGGTTCACATGCCTAATAAGCCATAAATCATGACTTAGAAGCAATAGTGGCTTACCAGTTGCATGACATTTTTCTTTTACATTTGATGGATAAACAGTTGGAGAAAAACATGGAACTTTGTTTTTATATATGATAATTTCAGTGAGGCTCTTGTATGCCCAGTGACAAAAAGACTTACAAATTTCCACAATAGAAAAATAGAAAGGAAGGGGTGTTGTCTTACCTGAACGCCTTTTCTCAGCATGATGATGGAGAATCCACAAGTGGGTTGTCTTAATCTTCCTGCTCCAATAAGACTAAGTCTGAAGTAAAGGCACACCTCTGCTGTGTCCCTACACCCCAGTTTGAGACTAAGGCGATGTACAGACATTAGTCCAACACGCATGGTTTCTTATCATTGGAATCAGGGCCAAACTGACCCTAGTTGGGAGGGGGTGGATTCTCCATCATCATGCTGAGAAAAGGCATTCAGGTAAGACAACGCCCCTTTTCCAGCATGACTGGATGGAGAATCCACAAGTGGGACATACCAAAGCCCTGTGTCCCTAAGGGAGGGAGTCAGTTTGGGCCTGTGTCCCGCTAGAAGGCAACACTCTTTGCAAGACTCTGTGACCAAAGGAGGCATCTGAGGAGGCATATTTGTCAATCTTGTAGTGACGGACAAAGGACGAAGGGGAGGACCATGTAGCCGCCCTGCAAATTTCTCCTATAGATGCCTGGGTTGCCCAAGCCGTGGAAGTAGCGGCACCCCTGGTGGAATGGGCCGTGATATTTCTAGGTACAGTCAGTGAATGTGTCCTGTATGCTAGGAAAATGCAGGACCTAATCCACCTCCCTATTGTTGTTGAGGAAACTTTCTGGCCCTTGGCCGAAGGTTGGGAGGAAATAAACAATGCCTCAGATCTACGGAAGGCTGAAGTCCGATTGATGTAATGTTGCAAGGCTCTGCGAATGTCCAGTGTGTTCCACTGTATCTCAACGTCATGGGATGGATTAAGATAGAAGTCTGGTAAAACCACTTCCTGGGATCTATGGAGAAGGAGTTTACCTTGGGAATAAAGGAAGGGTCAAGTCTGAGGATTATCCTGTCTGGATATAAAATGCTCAGATCCTCTCTGACAGAAAGGGCAGCCAGTTCCGAAATTCGCCTGGCTGACGTGACCGCCACAAGGAATGCCACCTTCATAGATAAAAGTTTTAGTGGACATGTATCAATAGGTTCAAATGGAGGTGCAACGAGTGCCTGTAAGACCTGGTGAAGGTCCCATGAAGGGTATCGGTGTACTGTCGGTGGCTTGGCATTGGTTGCTCCTTTTAAAAAGGAACAGACCATGAGATGGTGAGTCAGAGAAGTGGCATTGTCACACGTGAGTACAGTAGTGAGAGCAGCAACCTGTCTACGGATAGTATTCGGGGATAGTCCTTTATCTAACTCATCCATCAGGAATTCCAACACAATTGGAACTGAGATACCCGAGAGTTCCACCCTATGTTCTGCACACCAAGTGCAGAAACTCCTCCATGTGGCATCATATATTCTATTCATCGAGGGGCGCCTGGATTGTTGAATCATGGCTATCACCCTCGACGAATATGAGTCCTGGCTCAAGGCCCGCCTCTCAAGTACCAAACGGTTAGTTGGAGCCACTGCGGGTCCGGGTGTTGGAGTTCCCCCTGAGTGAGGGAAATACGACCTGCCGGGATCCTCCATGGAGGTGAGACGGAGAGCTCCATCAGGTCCGCGAACCACAGTCATCTTGGCCAATGTGGGCCAACCAGGAGAACTTCTGCCCGTTGGTGGAAGATCTTGTGGATCGTAGCGGGAAGGAGTGGAAAGGGAGGAAAGTCATAAAGCAGTTCCCTGGACCAGGGACTGCGGAGGGCATCTGTCTCCTCTGCTGACGGAGATGGGAACCTGGAAAGGAATCTCGGGAGTTGGGAGTTGGTTGGGGAGGCAAAAAGGTCTAGGGTTGGGGAACCAAACCTGTCCATGATCTCCCAGAACATTCCCGGGTCCAGTCGCCATTCGCCATGGTCCACAGTGGCTCTGCTTAGTGAGTCCACCTGCTGATTGGTCACTCCGGATATGTGCTCCGCCCTGATGGAAGCAAGGTTCAACTCCTCCCAAGACCCCAACAATTGGGCCTCCTGCATGAGGGGCCTGGACCTTGTCCCCACCGTCTGTTGACGTGGGCCTTGGCAGCTAGGTTGTCGGTAAGTACCAAGACATGCTGTCCCGCTATTATGCTGCTGAAATGTTGTAGGGCCAGATGTATGGCCCTGAGTTCCAGCCAGTTGATATTGTTTATCAAATCCTCCTGGGACCACCGACCCTGAACCCAATGTGATTGGAGATGTGCTCCCCAGCCAAATAGACTGGCGTCTGTAGTGAGGGTGATTCTGGCTGGTTCCTTGAACTCTGTGCCCCATGACAGCACTGGGGAAGCCCATCATCGAAGGGAGTTCAACGCTGACCGTGGAACTCGAACCTTCTGTCTGGAAGCACTGATGTGTAGCCTCTGAAACGGAAGAAGAAGCCACTGCAGTTCCTGGGCATGAAGGCATGCCCACGGAATGATCTGTACACAGGATACCATTTTCCCCAGGAGTTGGGATAATAAGGCTAAGGTGACTACCTTGTCCTTTCGTATCTGCTGTACAAAGGCCCTAATGCTGTCCTGTCGATCCTGAGACATGTAGACTGTACAATTGTTAGTGTCTATGATTGCCCCTAAATGAAGGAGCCGGGTTGAGGGTATAGTATGACTTTTCTGCAAATTGATCGAAAACCCGTGCTCCTGAAAGGTCCTGACAGCGAGGGCGAGTTCTGACTGGGCCTTCTGAAAGGAGGAGGACTGTATTAATATGTCGTCCTGGTAACATTGGACTCGGATGGAATCTGTCTCAGGTGAGCTGCCAGCACTGCCAATACCTTTGTAAATACTCTGGGGGCTGCAGAGAGGCCGAATGGTAAGGCCCTGT
Source organism: Crotalus tigris (assembly GCF_016545835.1). Classification (NCBI taxonomy): domain Eukaryota; kingdom Metazoa; phylum Chordata; class Lepidosauria; order Squamata; family Viperidae; genus Crotalus; species Crotalus tigris. The sequence goes on along the minus strand of NW_024100518.1, from coordinate 1,431,760 downwards.
GTTGGTGGGCATAGCAAAACCTGAGAAATTTGCGATGACCAGGGAGAATAGGAATATGCAGATAAGCCTCAATCAAGTCTATTGATGTCAGGAAGTCCCCTTTTCGGATGCTGGCCAAAATTGATTGTAATGATTACATTTTGAATTTCCTGTATATCAGATAGTGATTTAGCCTTTTAAAATCTAGGATTGCCCTCCAACCCCCCGAAGACTTGGGAATGATGAACAGAGTTGAGTAGAACCCCCATCTTTCCTGGTCTTGCGGTACTGGTTCTATGGCCCGTATCTGCAACAGGTGGGATATGGCCTCTGACATGAGGGCCACCCTGTTCATGTTTGTGGGTGTGGGGCAAATCCGGAATCGGTCCGGTGGACTGGAACAAAACTCCAGCATCAGGCCCTGTGAGATGGTATTCAGCACCCATGAGTCCGTAGTTGTGGCTGCCCATGTGTCATAGTAAAGGGACAGTTGGCCTCCTATGGGAGGTGTGCCCAAGGAATAACTTGCCTCTTTTGAAGAGGCATGCTCCTGAGCCTCGAAAGGGCCACTTGCCCTGGGCCTGTGGATGGGATCTGGGTGTGGGACGATCCTGTTGTCACTCCGGCCTCCGATAGAAGGAGCGATTGGACTGGGTCCAGTCCCAGCTTCAGGCCGGCCGAAAGGACTGCCTACGATGGAAGCTCTGAGATGACCCAGCCCCTGAGTGCTTGTCTCCCTTTTTATTGGTATTGAAAAGAGACTTGCGCTTGTTCTTACCTTCTACCAGGTAGGGGTCTAGAGCCGCACCAAAAAGATAACCCCCCGCATAAGGCTTGGTAGCAAGACGCCACTTTGCTTTGAGGTCTGCCCGCCAGGTCTTAAGCCACAGAAGTCTGCGGGCTGAAACATCCACTGCTATGGCCCATGAGGAGTACCTGGTGGAGTGTAAGGAGGCATCAGCCAAGTACTGGGATATGGCTACTAGTTTGCCCAGGTTTTGATGGACACGAAGCTGGTCAGAAGGAACCATGTCTTGAAGCTCATGCAGCCACAGAACGGAAGCTCTAGAGAAGAAGGCCATGGATGTGGAGGCCTTGATCGCCCAGGCCGTCGCCTGATTTGATCTGCACAGGGCCATTTCAATCTTTTTGCCCTCAGCCTTAAGTGCTTCGGCTATGTCCCCTGGGATATTAATGTTGGAAAACAGAGAAAGCAGGGGCTCATCAACCTGAGGAACCTCCAATAAGGAAGCGAGGGAGGGGGCCACACTGAACAAGTTCTTCTCTGTAGATCCCAGACAGGGAAGAGAACCCAGGTTATCTCACTGTTTTTGCACCGTGTTGAGGAAGAACGGGGGGCAAGGGACATGTTTATGCGGTACCACTGGTTCAGCATATAAGGCATTGGGGCCCTTTGACGTAGAAGGAGCTGGAGTCTCCTGTTCCGGAGTAAGGTTGGCTGTGGTGCAGGCCATGAGGAGCAAGGAGTTGAAGAGGGAGTGGTCAAAGAGCCCGATAGGTGGTGCTGGATCAGATGCTGGGTAACCTCATCATCTGATAGGATCAGGCAAGAAGAATTGTAGTCGTCTGATCCCGACTCCAATGAGACGTCCTCTGTGAGGCCTGGTGAGTCAGGACAAGGTGGAGGCTGTGGTGCTGCAGCTTGAGGGAGATGTTAAGGGGCAGAAGTGGCCATGAATTGGGCCAGGGCCTGAGCTATCATGGCCTGAACCTGCTCTGGTCCTAATGGTTGGGGCTCAGGAGGATGAAGTCCTGCTGCAGTGGGTGTAAAGGTGGCTGAAGGGCCAGATATGCCCTGGACAGCAGGTCCCTGCGCTCCTAAGTCCAATGCTGACCTATTAGGGTCAGTCTGCACCACTTTCCTAGGGGGAGACCAGGCCCCTGGGGCAGAATTGCAATGGTCAGACAGGGGCTCAAATATGGACCCTCCAGAAGGAATGGTGTCCATAGGCCCTGGGATAGTTGATCCTGCCCTGGATGAATCCTGCTCCCAAGATTGCTGAGGGGCAGAATTCTCTCTGCTACCTGCCTTAGGCCTCTTGGAGGACTTTGCCCTGGGCTTGGGTGTGTTCCACCCCGCTGCCTCAGTAGAGGCCTTGTGCTTCTTTTTGGTGGGGGGCTCTGTGGCATCCCCTGAGGATGAGGGGTAGGAATTATCTGCCATAAGTCCTGGAGAAAAAAACTACCTTGTAATATTACAAATACTTACTGCTATTGTTATCAACTGTCCAATTACTGAGATAACAGGCCTCAGGAGGATCGATTCAGTGGTGAAGCAACCCCCCCCCCGAGCATTGTAATCAGCCACTGAAGATCCAAAAATCAATGAAACGTTGCACCCAGGTGAGGGGGGGTCAGATGAAAGGCAGTGCATCCTTGTAGGGATGAGCTTGCCCTCCCCAGGCCGAACTGTCGGCGACGAAACAGGCTGGAAATTCAGAATGGAGGCTGTAAACAAAATGGCGTCTGTAAGAAAAGTGCACCAAAATCCACGCCCAGTCTGCCTCAGAGGCTGTGAAACAGCTCAGTTGAGGCCTCTAGGGACGAGCCCTGCTCCAGTTGGAAGCTCCTGGACTCCTTCAATGATCAAGATAAAGATCTGACCTGTCTGGATCCTTCGATGCAGCCTGCAATCCTCCGACGATCAGCTGGCTACTGGATTGCTCAGCAGCTCAAATGGCCTTGCAGGGAGCTTGCGGAAGGCTAGGGAGGCCTCCGACACTCAGGTGCCTCTACCTAAGCTGCGCAGCTCGGCCATTCGCTTAGGGAGGCTTCCGACAATCCGGGATGCCTCCGACGATCAGCTTCTGCTTGGGGAGGCCTCCGATGATCAGCTGAAGCCTCCAACGATCAGTGGCTGTTCTGGAAGGCCTCCGGCGATCGGCAGACTCCTGGGGAGGCCTCCGATGATCGGAGAGGGCTCCGACTCTCCGATGCCTTTGTTGACGCTGTGAAGATCAGCTGGCTATCGGAAGGCAAAAAAAAAAAAAATGATTTGCAAAGGCCAGCTGAGCTTCGGTGCCCTGTCTCCCTGAGCCGATGAAGCTGTAAAGTTTTGTTGACTCGCGAGGAGCCCAAGATAGGTCAGTTGGCAGGCAAGCCTGTAGGCTGCAGGGCAGAGGGAAGCCAGTCTAGATCTCTGAAGAAAAATCGAGGAAATGGAGGTACAGCAAGTTTCAGGGAAGACCAGGGAAGACCTTCCCAGCAAAAGGAGGGAGAAAAATGGGGAACAATTATTTATGAGGGTAACAAGAATTTAAGATCTGAGAAATGTGTCTGAGGAGCAAGAGACTAAGTCAAAAACTGGGATGTAGGGACACAGCAGAGGCATGCCTTTACTTCAGACTTAGTTTTATTGGAGCAGGAAGATTAAGACAACCCACTTGTGGATTCTCCATCCAATCATGCTGGAGAACATCAAGTACCTTGATTAAAGAAAAGATTTTATCTAATTTTGTTTCTATATGGAAACCACTTTTAGATTTTTTGCTAGAAACCAAAATAAATGCTATATTAATCTGGAGATTTTACAATTAAAATTGTTTATGATTATAAGAATATTGTGTAATACTTAATTTTAGATCAGTTTAATGCATTTCATACTTATAACTATTGTTTATTATTGGCATTTATTTAATAATAAATGAATTTCCTTTCCCTATTTGTTTCCTTTTTTTAAAAGTTCTTGTTTTGTTTATAAGAAATTTAATAAAGTATTTTTTTTAAAAAAAAAAAAAAACTAGTCAAACCACATAATGGCTTAGTGTAATGAATGAATTCTGACATAGCATAAGATAGTCAACTTTATATTATGGTATAATTGTAACAGATAATAAATCAGGCAATTGTCCAATACATTTCTCTCCTTATTTGGTAATTGGTCATTCTTCATTTCCTATTTTTGGCAAAGTGGGTATTTAATATGTCCAAGTAGAGGAGGCATATCATAAAGGCATATCATATTTGTTTTAATACCATAGAGAGTTGCAAAGGAAAAATATAGTTTCTGATTTGGCTAGGAGAAATAAAAGAATGCTGATTTTCTAATTAATTCATGACTATGCAAAGTTATTCAGCTTTTCTAATATTTCATTTGTTCTTCTGTCTCTCATTCACTCTCCCTTTTCTTCCTCCTCTTTTATTTCTAGCTAGTTTTTGCAGGAAAAAAGTTTCTTTTCATGCAATCTTTTCTCAAGACCTTGTCTCTCTCTTTTTTTTAATGGACAGAAGAATCTGCATTTCTGCCCTATGAAAAATTCTGAGGAAGAGTAAATTTTTGCCGCAAAAAAAAAAAAAAACCACGTTTAGGGCTGGAGCCAAATTCTGGATGCAGTAATCCTGATAAGTTTTTTGCTTCATAGAATGAAAATTGTACAGCTGCGTGTGAGCTGGGTCTTTATCCCTTTCCTCTTTAGTGCTTAGCAATTTCTCATTCTGTAATTTGTTTCCCTTATCTTTTCCCTGCAAGCTTTAACTCACTCTCTGTAGTTTTATTTGGTTTCTTCCCCTCATCTCCATTTCCATTAGGTCTTTGAACAGATCCTTCTGAAATCCCATATTTCACCACTAATTGATTGCACTTTCTGTTTCAGTGAAACTGGCGGTTGTAACACATTAAATTAGTGTCCTTTAGGATTCTCCTGGCTGCACCAACTTCTCCCATGTGAGAAAAGTTCTAATGAACTTTAAAAAATGAAAAGACTGGTCTGACTTTTGTTGACCCCTGCTTCTACTTCTGAGTTGGCATGTCAACTATCTTGGCTTTTGCAATTAAATCCTCTTTGAATGAAAGAATTAGTACATCCAACGTATTAAATGGAAGCCACATTCTTATTGGGAAAACACAAAACACTTTCAAAAAGCATATCCCTTTCACACATAAAGAGTAATCATACAGTGAGAATATACCACTTGAATTTTCATGGCATGGGGTCTGTGTAAGCAATATTAATATCTAGTTGAATGAGAATTGATTTCTTGTTTTTCTTTCACAAAACAAACGGTACATTAATGTAACATTTAAAAACATAGCTAGCATAGTCAGAAACCACAAAAAACTGTATTTTTAGTGTGTTTTCTATTCTACAACACAGTCAAATTCAAGTTCAGATCCAAACTTGGATCTGAAGGAGAGGGTCCTATTGATATTTTTTTAATTTAAGATTTTTCTCCTCAAATATCTGTAGTAGTAGTAGTAATAGTAGTAGTAATCATCATAATAATAATAAAGTTGGAAGGGACCTTGGAGGTCATCGAGTCCAACTCCCTGCTTAGGCAGGAAACCCTATACCATTTCAGACAAATGGCTGTCCAGTCTCTTCTTAAAAACTTCCAGTGTTGGAGCATTCACTGCTTCTGGAGGCAGGTTGTTCCATTGGTTAATTGTTCTAACTTTCAGGAAGTTTCTCCTTAGTTGCTTCTCTCCTTGATCAGTTTCCATCCGTTGCTTCTTGTCCTGCCTTCAGGCACCTTGGAGAATAGCTTGACTCCCTCTTCTTTGTGGCAGCCCCTGAGATATTGGAACATTGCTATCATGTCCCCCCTCGTCCTTCTCTTTGTTAAATTAGACATACCCAATTCCAGCAACCATTCCTTATATGTTTTAGCCTCCAGTCCCCTAATCATCTTTGTTGCTCTTCTCTGTACTCTTTCTAGAGTCTCAGCATCTTTTTTACATTGTAAAGTAAAACCATACATTGTATCGTTCTATAATCTGATGGTAAAAATAAATGAGGATCCATGTTGGCATTAACATATTCCAGATTTAAATTTATGTCATAGTCTGCAGCCACCAATATAAATGCCAATAGAAACCAGATAAATTAATAAGCATTCCTTTAGGGTGATTAGATTATTTCCTTGGCCTGCTATAACTAGTTATGCTGTTATGATAGCTGTTTTCTAGCTATTGCAATGCCCTCAATTCTCTAAATTCCAAACGGACACCTACGATAAAATGGCTGGAGATTCCTGGCCATGTGAATTGGCATGCTTGTGACCTATTAATATCAATACGTCCTGGGTGTCCATGTTCTCATACAGAGTTTTTCTCTGTCAATCTGTTAAACACTATTGTGTAAGATTTGACTCTTGAGGATTATGTGGATCAATGTTCACCATCTTGATATATCTTTAATAATGATGATATAGAAGTCTTCAGTATATAGAATGCATAATGGGTAAAAGATGGATTTATTTACCCTTTCATTTTGATGTACTTTTAAGGGGAAAAGTAAAAATTCTCTGGAAAAAGGGATAAGTCTGAAATCAGCATTTTTCACTGAAGCTCATGCATATCAGAGTTCCAACTGCTGTTGGAGAACTGAAATTTGATTTAGAAATTTTCATAATTTTAGACATGTCTTTGTTAATAAGCAAGTGATGAAATGTCCTTACAAAAAGCATTCTATAATTATATCCTTGACTTATTTTATATTTCTGTTTTCAAACTGATGAATCTATCAATCATTCTTAGGAAATAACCACAATTGTTAACTGTAATGGGAAAACTGACAAGTTGTTATTTTCAAGTTATTAAATATTTATTTATTTTTAATTTATGATGCTTATTGGCTACCTTTGTATTACATTTAGTTCCCTTTTATAGTCCCTACAGCCAGTGAATCTCTACTTCTGTCATTAACAACTATATTAAACATTGTACAAATGGTTTGGGGGGAAAAAATCTGAAATCCCTAAATTTCAGTTAATGTATTTTAAAGTTAATAGTTATCTTTCCTTGAGAAATATTGAAATAGATTTGAAAAGAATCAGAAATCAGATTTCCATAATCACAAAGGCAACACATTTTCTGCCATTTCCCTCCTTCCAGATTGATGCTATTCATATCTTGGGAAAAGAAGAAAAAATTCAGTGCCATTTCTTTTCTTGCAACTTAGTGAAAAAAATAAAATGAGAATTACTTGATAGATCTGCTTTTCAGTGGATATTACTAGAGATAAATATAAATATATGTATTTCTGTTTCTGAGACAAGGAGAAGGAAGAACCATCTTGACAGATATGGGAAAAGGGAGGTATAGTGGGAACCCAGGAGTGAGCTACTCTCAGGGGTAATGACTTTGCTTGAAAACATCCTGCTGTTTAGCCCACAATCTCTACCATCAGTACCTAGTAGGTAATCTTTGGTAGCCCTGTTTAGAGAAGATGCTTTTGAATGTCAGGTCAATGTGTTACAAAGCTGCCTTCATCCATGATCTTATCTTAGAGTTTGACCACCTTTTCTTTGTGGCAGCCCCTCAAATAGTGGAATACTGCTATCATGTCTCCCCTGTTTCTTCTTTTCTTTTGTTGTTGTTAATTGCGAAGTCATGTCCTACCCATCGCGACCCCATGGACAATGTTCCTCCAGGTCTTCCTGTCCTCTACCATTTTCTGGAGTCCATTTAAGTTCACACCTACTGCTTCAGTGACTCCATCCAGCCATCTCATTCTCTGTCATCCCATTCTTCTATTGCCCTCAATCTTTCCCAGCATTAGGCCCTTCTCCAGTGAGAAGAGCTAGCCCACAGGTCGGCAACCTGCGGCTCCGGAGCCGCATGCGGCTCTTTGAGCCTTCCCCTGTGGCTCCCAGCCTCCTCTGCCTTTGCAGAGAGAGACAGAGACAGAGAGAGGAATTGCACTTCCCTGCTTCTCTCTCTCTCTCTCTCTCTCTCTCTCTCTCTCTCTCTCTCTCTCTCTCTCTGTGTGTGTGTGTGTGTGTGTGTGTATAAAAAAAAGAGAGTGCACTCACAGTGTTCTCCGAGGAGCTGAAAAGCTTACTGGTCGGAGCTCCCCCCTTTGCTGCATCTCTGCAGGAAGCAGGAAGGGCAGGACAGAGCTAGCTAGCCCAGCTAGGCTGACTCAGGAATTCTGGGAGTTGAAGTCCATGAGTCATAAAAGAGACGAGGTTGACTACCCCTGATCTTGTTGGACAACAGCCTGAAGCTTGTCAGGTGAGTAGCAGATAGGAGAGGGGGGGGAGAGAGAGAGAGAGAGAGAGAGAGAGAGAGAGGGAGAGAGAGAGAGAGAGAGAGAGAGAGAGAGAAAAAGAAAGAGAGCGGGGGAAGAGGAGTGGCAGACCAAGGGCAGATAGAGAGGGAGAGAGAGAGAGAGAGAGACCCTTTTGACATCTAAAATGAAGATAACACTGCATATATCCTTTTTTTACCTGTGTGTGTGTGTGTGTGTGTGTATACATACATACATACATATACATATACATATATATATACACACACACACACATACACACACACAAACACACACACACAAACACACACACACCTATAATAAAGGTAAAAAAGGATATATGCAGTGTTATCTTCATTTTAGATATCAAAATGGTTTTGCGGCTCCCAGTGTTTTGTTTTTGGTGGGAAACAGGTCCAAGTGGCTCTTTAAGTGTTTTGGGTTGCCTACCCCTGGGCTAGCCAAACCCAAGTCCTGCAGCCGTTCTTCATATGTTTTAGTCTCTGGGCCTTTGATCATCTTGGTTGCTCTTTTCTGAACTTTTTCCTTGAAGTTTTCTATTGGCTCAGGCCCTTACTGTGGTAGAAAGACAATTCAACATTGTTGACTATGAAACCTTATAGTACGGATTTATGGATTCCAATTTTAGTGTGAAGTTTTGCTGTTCACTGTATTGAAGCACCCCCATAAACAAAGATGCATGGTTCATTACTCTTCCGTCAAGGTCCTAAAACACATAACGTTCTCTTAAGAGTCCTATATTTTTCCCCTCTTGTTTCCTAAGCTAAAATGGGAGAGCAGTGTTTGTGATGAAGACTGGTTTGGAAATGCCATAGCACATTTATTGAATTGTTATTATTTTTCTCTCCCTCTTGTTTTCAAATTCAGAGAGGGGGGGAGGTTAAATGACAGACTTAAATTTTCACTAGGTAACTTCAATTAGCAAATCTATTATCTTCTCTATCCTAAATTCTTAACTTTAGAACTAAGCCTGGTTATATAGGAAGTGTTTCTCCACCTTGGCTGGGGAATTCTGGGAGTTGAATTCCAGACATCTTAAAGTTGCTAAAGCTGAGAAACACTGGACCGTGCTGATGCCATTGGAGCTGTTACCTGGAGGGACGTACTTCAATTAGTAATTTTCAATCATTTCAAACAAATCCAACAGAGCCTATTCAATCTGCAAAAGCAGATAACAAATATGAATGTAATGTCCCTCTTTTCTTTTTACATTCCTACAGATTCCTACCATTGAAAATATTTATCTGATTCCAGCAGAAGGAATGTTTGGCATTTTGCTGTCCTCTGAACATTATGCCATTTTGGAATACGTTGAAGGGGAAAATGACAGCAATGCCATATCGGATAGAAGGACCATTAATGACTGCCGTGCTTTTTGTCAACTACCATATATTTTTATAAAAATGGGCTGGGGTTTTTCATTTTGTTAAGGCAAGAAAGGAAAAAAATGGAAGCATTGCTCTTTAGTGCATTAACAATCAAATTTATGTTTATGTATTTTATTATTTTATTTATACCTCTAGGACAGGGTTGCAAAAACTTTATGCCATAGCTACTGCTAGCACATTTTCTGCAGATGGCAGATTCTGCAGCAAAAATCCTTTTTATGGTGCTAAAAAATAGACATTTAAAATTTAATAATAATATTATTAATAATAATAATAAAAATAAAGTTGGAAGGGACCCTGGAGATTATCTAGTCTAATCCCCTGGTCAGACAAGAAACCCTATACCATTTCAGACAAATTATACCATTTCAGACAAATTATACCGTTTCTGACAAATACATGTATATTTCAGACATGCATATTGCTTTTTATTCTCCTTTTATGCAAGATGTTACTAAAGAAGATCCCAAGCTAGCCTAAAATGCTTCCTGTCTATTTAAAACTTGTTCATTCATATTCAAACATGCAAATTTATCAGGGTGAGAAAATTCTGCCTTTGTTTCGAGTATACCGTATCTTCAAAACACAAACTTTTACTTGGAAATAATGGATGCCCTTGTTAAGTTGTTGACCAAATTTAACTTCATTGTTTTATTTCACTTCTTGGAAAATCTTGCAAGACTCCAAATGTGATGCTGATTTCACAGATGCTGAGAGAGAATTTCAAGCTTGGATGAATTATGAGTGTATAGTAAAAGACTTTTGTAGCAATCCAACAAAGGAGATTTATGTGCAAAAGGTTGTTTTGATGCATTCATTGAATCAGATACGTGTTCTGAAGTAGACTAGATAAATATGCTTCATCAGGGACCGTGAATTATTGCTTGTAGATAAATCATGAACTGAGCCCATAGGCTTCAAAGGAAGACTTTACTATGTGTCTAGAGACCAAATTCGAGTCAGAGCTAAATTAGTACTATATATGCAACTAATATATTCATTTGTCATTTATTATTAAAGTTATACCTGCTGTAATCAACCAAAATCTCAATAATTTACAGTATATGGTATATAAGTGCAACAGCTGGAACATTAGCATTAATAAATAATAAGTTTGGAGTAAGCTGTTTTCTACTCAGTTTCAGTTGGGGTCATGTAAATGCAGAACCAGGCTTTCACAGTTCTAGGAGTCTGCCCATAACAATCATTGTACCTCATCAAATATGTGTTCCATCTATCTCAATATATGGTTACCTATCAATATCCTAACTGGTCCAATTCCAGTTTTCCAGACAACAGGTTTTTTTTTCACCATGGGCTAACACACGGGAGAATTAAACCTGCCTTCTTTTGTGCACTAAAAATTCCTTCTATGACCAGGCTAGGTCTATCCATAGCTGGAAGGAGATTTGCATATAAACAGCCAAATGAATGCTGTGTAGGATTCTCATTTCAGTCCAGCTTTATAAACTATGTATATAAAGCCCTTTAAGCATAGTCATAGCAACCATAATCATGCATATCAAAAGTGTGAGAAGAGGTGGGAGCTATATATTTTCCTCAGCCTTCCTTATTAAACAATAGATGGGATTTGTGCTAGCTTATATTTTGCACTAGCATTTTTATCATAGAAAGCTGGATGGTGCAAAAATGTAACTACGCTAAAGAAATTCTGTGATGTGATGTGGACTTAGAGATATTAATTATCAGTTGCAAACCATTTTATTCTCCATGAAAGTTTTCCTCATTTCTGCTAATTGCTATGTACATTTCACCACAAGCTTGCGTAAACAATGCATTACAACTCTAGCTGACCAGATTATGTGGGCTGAAGAAAAACATCCTGATTCATTCCTCATTGTGTTAGGTGATTTCAGCAGTGCCAACTTAAGTCAAAAGCTACCAAAATACTTTCTGCATGTCAACTGTCTCACTAGGGAATACATTACACCACTGCTACACAACACTAAAAGTTGCTTATCGGTCTTTACCACAAACAGTTGTGGGACACTCTGATCAATGTATGATTCACATTGTACCTGTTTAGAGACAAAGGCTTAAAATCATAAAACCAACAATTAAATGGACTACAGTAAAGCAAGCTAGAAGGAACTAGACCTCAGCTTATGAAAAATAAGCATTCTTTTATTACGTGGTTAGAAAATCTGCCAGGCTGTGAGGACAGAGGAGGCTTGAAAACATGCCAACTATTTTCAGAAGTCTCTCTTCATCACTCTGAAGTCACAAGTTCAAAAGATGACATTAATTTCATTTATCCTTGGGTTGCATTTTCATCCCACCTTTTGTTCAGGAGCAGAAGGTATGGTCATTCTCTACTCCTCCCCCCCCCCACACACACACACCTCTCACCCTGTTTTCCCCAACAAGCAAGCACAAGGATCTCCTGCCATGAGCAGGGGGGGTTGGACTAGAAGATCTCCTAGAAGACCAATACAGGAAAACTCTGTTTTCCTGTATTCCTAAATCAGTCAAGTCTTGGACTGAGGAGGCAAAGCTAAACTACAGGCTTGCTTTGACTGCACTGATTGGAAAGTTTTTGAAGATACCTCTGCAGACTTGGATGAACTCACAGATACTGTAACATCATATATTAGTTTTTGTGAAAACTATGTGCACCAACCAGGAACTTGCGAATATACAGTAACAATAAGCCTTGGTTCACAGCTAAACTCAAGCAACTATGTCGTGCCAAAGAGGATTCACTTGTAAAACAGAAAATGTCCCTCATACTGAAAAAAACTCATAATGAATCCTATTTAAAGGTACTTCAAGTATAAGAGAAAACATGAACTTTTCTGTAGCAATGCTAGTAAAATATAATGAAGAATGACAACATCATTTCCAATGTTTCTATATAATAATGGCTTCGTGTTTTTTCTTTAACCATGAATAAAATAGTATAATTGTATATTATATACATTCTAAAATGCACCAAGAAGAACAATTTTGTTTGACCTGTAATCATATTCCTTTGTTTTTCTTCATCATTTTGCTAAGGTTTGTTGCTTTGGGGGGTGAAATCTGGAAGAATATTTTCTAATTGAAAGGTATCATGAAGAATTTTTTGAAGTGTAAAAGAACAAAAAAGAAACAACCCAATTGTAGCCTTTACTTCTTCAATAGGTCTACTGCAAATGCTGCTATATATACATTCCAGTTAAAAGTTTAAAGAAAAGAAGAAATAGGGGGTGACATGATAGCAGTATTCCAGTATCTGAGAGGCTGCCACAAAGAAGAGGAGGTCAAACTATTCTCCAAAGCACCAGAGGGCAAGACAAGAAACAATGGTTGGAAACTGATCAAACAGAGAAGCAACCTGGAATTAAAGAGAAACTTCCTAATAGTGAGGATAATTAACCAGTGGAACAGCTTGTCTTTAGAAATCATGGGTGTTACATCACTGGAGGTTTTAAAGAAGAGACTAGACAGTCACTTGTCTGAAATGGTATAGGTTCTCCTACTCAAGCAGCCAGCTGGACTAGAAGACCTCCAAGGTCCATTCCAGCTTCTATTCTGTTCTATGCTATGCTATGCTATGCTATGCTATTCTAATTCACTATCTAGCATTGAGAAACGATTAAGTAGCAGGAATTTAAAATTTATTAAAAACTTAATAAAACAGATTAAAAGCCCTTCCAGGTAAGGTGATAACATCATTCTAGAACAAATTATAGAAATAATAAACTTTTCAGATCTTCAGTTACTTACTGAAATAGTTGTGCGATGTAGAGATGGCCTTACTTCAGCTTCTATGGACTCCTACATTTTTGAATAAACAGAATAACTCTAGCCATTAACAGAAAAAGGTCAGAGGATGGGTCCACAAAATGTTGTCTCACTCCATTAATTGTTCAGAAACATTAACATGATTTGTTTGCAGACTTAAATTGTGGCTTTTACTCTTTAAAGTCTCAAATATTTCTTGAAGCAGTGATGGAGCAGAAATGATATAGTACCAATAAAATCATCATCCATCAAGAGTAATTGTATTATTAACTCTGTGTCACATTAATCTGCATGTTGCTGTCCTCTCTTGTTCTCTCTATCTATCTAGCCAGAGGAAGATGTTTGCTTCAAACTCTCCAGTTGAAAGATAATTTCCTCCCATATAAACCACCCAGATTTTGAGACTTAATTCAAAAGTCCTCTTCTGTATGCCATTTTCACAAATTGTTGGATAAATGAAAAGCAGATTATTCTAATACGGTGCCAAAATGTGTTTTCCAACTTTCTGAAATATTTATATTCCTTCAAAAGAAAATTATGTTTTTCTACTTAATGCTTCAGAATATCTAAAAGGTTTTTAGAACTTTCTCTAATGGTGCTATTGAGCACCATGTTGTAGTTTTCTGTTACACACACACATACATCCTGATCATTCTTCAGCTTTCACTGTTGTTCATGCTTTCCAATCAGAAAAAAAGCCTTTAGGAAGAATCCCTTCAAGTTGACTTATTGGCAGAAAAGTACAGTATAGCGACATCAATTGCACTGTCAGCATAGCTGAACTGCATTGTTCCACAGGAAAAAAAAAGCCAGGGAGTTATGCTATCCTTAATTATTTAATATGGGATAGGTTTGGAGATGAATTGGTGGACAACATGGCTTCCTTGTCCTTTCCATCCAACATCACCTGCTGGCAAGGATAGAAACCATCAATAGCTCTCTAGAGCACAAGAACATATGTTTGAAGACCTCCATTCCACTTTATTCCATCTCCATGGTATACCCCCTAACCACTCAGCTGGATTGGGACACATATAAGGACTATCAACCTTCTCTGTAATTAAATGATATTTTTCATGGATCAATATATCACACTAGTAATTTATTTATGCAAGATTTAATTCATGCCATTATGTCACCATCAATAAATAATTCAGTCTCTCTCGTCCATCCATGTCTTTGTTCCTCCTTCTTCTTCTCCCACAAATTATGTATATAATATGTATCCAATGAATCAGACTATCATTGCCCAAAATTTAGACAATAGTACACTTATTATTTTTTAAAAAGTCATTTTACATGAACATTTTTAACTCTAGATTGGACCATTCTGAGAGCTACATGTATTACTACTTTCCATGCCACAAAATTAATTTAAATCTACTTGTGGTCTGGGGTCTTGATTAGCCTGATCAGTCCACAAACTTAAGTTTGCAACTTTCTATAAATAAGCGTACAGGGGGAGGGAAATGTACAAGATTTATAGAAGTAATAATGATTAAAAACAGATGCCAATATTTATGGTAGAAATATGGAGCACCTTGTCATGGTAACCACTATTTACAACAAGATCTTAGGAAACAGGATGTAACAGTCATCTGAAAATCAATAGAAAAGTCATTACTAACAGGATTTTTAAAACTGACATGAATTGCTTAAGGGCTCTGTAAATAAATAAACACAGGTATGAAACAGGAAAGAGACAGATTGTGTTTGTTCAAAAATTAGTGTTTATTTCAATGTAATTTTGGAAATTAAGAGACACAGGCAAGCATTCAGCCTATGGTTTAGTCCCATTAGCCTGTGAGATAAAGCGAATGATCAGATTTGAGCTTGTTTCCTCAAATCTGCTCTTCAGCTGCAGGAGAAAGACATGAGGAAAAAGAGATGGTTTGGACAGGGGTAATGCAGTGTATTCTAAAAAAAGGTTGTCCTGGAACACCGAACAAAAGCACTGCATTTCATCTGCCAGAAGATCGACACCTCCTGATATTTGTATGGCTTCAGCAGAACCTTTTCTATACAAATGCAAACTTCAGAGCCATCATGACCATAAGGATAATTTACCTTTGTTTAATCAACACTTGATTATACACTTACAGTGAGGAATAAATCTTAGATTTTATCCTTATATTCCTTTACCTGACACTAAGCACCATTTGCACAGATAGGGCAAATTGAGATAAATTCATTCAAGATCATCATTGCAATGCAATCAGCAAAATAAAATCAGTTATCATTAATTCTATATTTGTTTTCTGACATCAATAACCCATTGGACAGGCCAAGAAAGGCTAGATAGGATTGGAGGGATAACAGCATCGGTTAGAAGCCAGGATAATGTCCAAATTGTGTCACATATGCAATGACATCATATAAATGGTAATATATCACACCTGATACAAATATGTTTCTGTTTATTTTATGTATTGGGAGATGTTGAAAACTAGCAACTACATAGACATGTCTCTATATGGTTTTTTTGGCAAGATTTCAAAAGTGCTTTGACATTGCCTGCTAAGATTGAGAATGTATGATTGGCTCAAGGTCATCTTGCTGGCCTTGTGCCAATTTTTGCTTTCCCTTATATTAAATATACATTCTGATATTTGGATGTTATCAAAAACAAGGATAGTGAACTTAGACCCAACTTTCCCACCCATATCTCTCAAATTCCTGTTTCCTCAGTTTTCTCTCCTTCCAGAATATACATTGGATGGAGATGCTTGTGTTATTACATACTAGTTCAGCTACTGCAAGGTTGTCCCCTATGAGTTTTGTGACCAAGTGTCTTAGAAAATTAAATTTGGTTTTTTACATTGCCATTTATGATTTGTGTCCATTTATTCTTTTCAATTGAGAGTTGCCAGTTCATCTAATGAAAAGTGTTGGAGACATTGGTGATAGATGATGGGCATATGCTAATTGGATGATGAGATATCTCCTAGAGTAATCTATTTCAAGACAAACTTAGAACAGAACAGAATTCTACTTGTTATCACAGAGTTTCCTGATAAAATCATTCAAGTGTGATTTAATTGCTACTAATAAACACATGGAAAATCACTGTCATACATCTTTTATGTTCTCCAGATCATTGTAGGATAGTAACAGAATCTTTGGTTTAGAATCTGTTTTTGCTTATTATAATTACCCATTCTAAAATTACTCAGAAAGTTGATGTCTCCTTTTCATGGAATGTATTCATGTAAAAGCTTGAGTCACCCATATGAGATGCTTTAAGTTGGACTTCTGCACTGAACAGGAGAACCTGCCTAAAGAACCAACAGTGTGATTCAAGGATTCTATAAACAGCTGCTAAGAAGCAACAACAGACCAACAAAGTTGTTATATCAATAAACTGAACATAATGGGAGATTTGGCCATCGTGAACTATTCTCCCTAATAGAAAACTGCTCAGGAGCTATTGTAATACCTTTAGTAAAGATAGATTTCTTGAAGCCCACAAGAACTTTTGGATTAATTCCTTATCTTTGGCCATTCTGACACATTTATAAGACAATACTGTCAGAATCACTGGCTCTTCCTGCACACATTGAGACTGAGGCCCCCCCAAAATTGAATGTTAATGTTTGGGGAATTATAGTTTTTGGGGCACCAAGAATTTGTTTGGTTTTTATGCTTTTATGTTTTTTTATATATTTATGAGCTGCCTAGGATTGTCGTGCATAAAGGGGGGGCATGTACATATTTTAAATAAAAAAGTAACTGGAAAATGTTAGTGACTTTGGCATACATTATGAGAAAATAACTCTTTAAAATTGCCTCTACTATTTATTTATTTATTTATTTATTTATTTATTTATTCATATATATCAAACTTCTTAACCACCCATCTCCCTCAGATATCCCCATTGAAGCTTTTCAAGTGGCTACTTCAATTCTGTTTCAGTGATACTATATTTTTTTCTCTCTTTAATATCTTACACACCTCGAATGTATTGATTTCTTAGAAACTGCTGAATGGGTTGTATAGCTTCTTAAGAACTGATTCCTTGAAGAAATGGTGAAAAGAGATCTTTATTTTCAATATCCTTGGTTACCTTATCCAGGTTAGGCCTCTCCCATCTTCAAGGAACAGGAGAGAGGGAAAAAATGAGTGAAGAGAATCAGTTGCCTGAATTGTTATGTCTAAAGATTGCTTGAGGGAATTATAAGATTCCTAAATTGAGCAATCACATGCATCCCAGAAGAGAACTGGTTGTAGTAGATACAGTGGTTATCTTGAGTTCATTATTTCTTCATGAAGGTCTTTGGCTAATTTGTTTGCCTGCATCTAACTAGCTATCTGCAGCCACTGCCAAGCTATAAGGCATAACTTTTTAATGAGCATCTTAGTACTAGAAGTATGCAAGATGTTCCAAACTCAAAATACTCCAGCTTCAGCATGTTGTCTAAGTCTATATATCTCTATATCTCTCACTTTTTTCATGAACCTGGGCAGGTCTTTTTTGTCAAGAATGCCCAGAACGGAGATCCGGCATCTTTTTTGGATGGAACCTTGTAGGATAGGCAAGGCGGGCTGTATGACATGTATGAGTTCCATCACCTTTTTTTTTTTAACAAAAAATGCACTGAACCTGGGACAAAATCAGTTATTCCATTCCATGTTGTTTCAGGTCAAGTGCTCCAATGTCCAGTGACTGTTTTTTTGTTTTTTAACAAGTCTTCCAATTCATAAAGACATGGACAATACTTTACAAATAAAATGGCCACTCCTTTCTGGCTGCTATAAAGTGAAGCAAATTTAAGACAGGAGGAACAGAGAGAGAGGAAGAGTTAATTAAGTGCATATTTAGAAACTGAGAACTATCTGTGAATAACAAAAAGGTTGCTACTAGCCTTGTAAGTAAATTTGACACTGCATTTAAATTCACTGTTATGTGGAACTTAGACTTCATGAATTTTAATGCTGTATTGTGGTTCCTATGTGCAGCATGCATTTGGGGCTTTTGTTTTCAGGAAGATTTCCAATTGCAGAATTATGTTCTATGGAAGTTCAATTGTATAAGTTTGTCATACAATTGAATTTTCATGTTGTCAAACACAAAAATGGTATTCCTTGGTTTTGCTGAAGAAAAATTGCCAGGCATTCACATCTTCACTTTTTTAAATAAGAACTGCAGAGCCATGATAGACCCACTTTTTACAGCTGATTTTACTAGCTTCACTTTTGTTGTTTTGTTTTTTGGCACATATTCTTATTAACAATTTTGGTTTACAATAGTAAAATCTAATACAAACTAAACTTAAAGAAAATAGAAAGAAGGAATAAAAAGTGCAATAAAAATAAATATATAAAGAAAGAGAAAAGAAATATATAAAGAAATGATTTCCAACCTACATCACAAAACTAGTGACTCTTCATTCACTCTAAGTTTACCAATATTTATCTCTTCATCCCATATCCCATCTCTTATCTATAAAAAAAAACCTTAAAAGCATCAGCTTTTCAATCTTAGTCTCAGCAGAAATTCCATTAAGGGTTACCAGAACTAACGACATATCTTGTTTTAACCTTGATCAAATAAACCAATTTTATATTCCTTCTAACAGTTTTAATTTTTAGTTCATTCATATATGTAATAGGATTTTATTCCTCTTCTTCTTCCTTTGTTCCATTGCACAGAGTTCTATATCTCAGTCAGTTTCTTTTGTAAAATCAGTGTATCTTTTTTTTATAGATCATTCTCTTAGCTTCTCAGTTGTAAGCCCACTTTCAATACTATCCTGTCAAATAATATTTGTTCTACAACTCATTTCTTCAATACCATCTTTTGAACATAGCCTTATCCATAAAAGCGGACATCATTACTGACATTGGGTCAGGCCCAAGAACCAAGAAAGACACATGGTGATTCCTCCACGTGAAGTTCTTTATTATTCCACACCTATAGACAAAATCCTGCCAAACTGTATCATTCTACTTTCTACATCAAGCATATACTCTGAGAACTATTAGGGAGGGGATGTCTTCACCCTCTTTCTCTCACACAAAATATCTAGACTGAGTTACCTCTTACTCCTCTGAAATGCACCCACTCTTTCCTGGGAATCAACCCTACTACATTCTCTCGCTACATTGTTGATATTGTGGCTACTTATTTTTGACTCCATTGTTCAAAGTTTCCTTTAGTATTTTCATTGTTATAACATTTTGCAATATTTTTCAGGCCTGTAAATCTTTCCTCTAATGAAAAGCTTTAATCCCCTCTGGCATCCAGTTTTTGAAATCATGAAATTGCTTATCTTTGTTTTATCTTATAAAAACCAAAATAGAAATTATTTCTCACAGATGTATATTTAAAATCTTATTGTAACAGCTTCAATATTCCAACTTTATTTCTACCTTTATCTTTGTATAATTTTCTAAGATCAAAATCTTATTTAGCTTTCTGCTGTTTATTTATTCTTATGCTTATGATCAAATTTTTCTTTCAATTCAAGATTGAAAGCAGACTTAATCGTCATTTTCAGACTTGTTCCAAACTTAATAAGCAATAAGTGGTTAGAAAGTGATGTTTGTGAATTTAGTGACCTTTAAAATTCTCTATTGTGGTTGTGAGTAATATGTTTAATCTTGTCGTCTCCCTGTACTCAAGCCTGTGGAAAACCACTTTTGGCACAGGCAATTTTTGAAAAGATATTCAGAAGTTAAAGCAATAATTGTAGATAAATTATTTTTCATCCAAGTAATTGTTACTACATGGACAGTAACATACTTAATATATCATTTTGTATCATATGCAGATAGTGTAATGCTCCTTGTTATCACAAATATCTGTGATTAGACTCCTTCAGATATAGTTTCTTACTATTGCACAAAAAATCTCCATTCTTTTTTTTTCTTTCTTTTCTTTTCTTTTCTTTCAATACATTAAATGACTGCGTTTTGAACTATTCTCTATCTCAGTTAATCAACTGTCTAGTTATCCTTATAATTCTCCCCAAGGAGCAGAGGGGAGTAAAGGAGCATGGGCTTTTTCCATTAAAGGACGTTGTAACAGATGGAATTTATTTTCTTTGGCAAGTGAATGAAGTGACAGCATGTGCAAACTGATCTGCCCTTATTGACATTGGGTAGTAATTGGTTTCAAGATTAAAACTTGTATCTGGCTGCAATTCCATACAAAGAACCATATATATTGCAAGACACAATCTCAGATTGATTAATGCATGTTTGACCTGACGCATCCATGTTTTTCTGAAAATAGGTAAGAGTCAGGATTTGGGCACAAAAGGTGAGTTTGGTGGCAATATGTTTGCGCCAAGTGGACTGAAGATGCTGCATGAGCCAAGGAGCATGGACTAAAAGTATTGGAGGAAATCAAACATAGTTGAATAGATGATCACTGGAGGAAAGAGGAATCCATAACTGAAGAGCCAACAGGAGCAGGCAGGATTAGAAAGACAGATCTGAAGAACAGACTGTCTAGGAAAAAAAGATTGAAGTTGCCTTGGAAAGGACAACCCAGGAGTCAGAAAGGAAAAGTATGACCAAGGTTCCATCTTCCTAACTAGGCAAAAATGAAACTACCAACTAAAGAAGATAGCCAAACAAAATACTGATTAAATAAGGGAGGAAGGGATACTGTTGAACTAAAAAAAGCTAAAAAAAAATAAGAAATATTTTGGTAAGGCAAGGCCTTTGTATAACAGGAATAACTATAAGTGATTTACTTAAATAAAACTGTAATGATAGATAACACCTTAGTTTGTAGACATTATGGTCTGTGTGTGTATGTGTATATGTGTGTCTAAAAACAGAGAGAGAGATGATTGTGTGTATGTGTTTAAATTGCCTTCTCATCCCTATGGCTGGTGTGTCTTTCTCAACCTCAGATCCTCTAGTAGGGGCCTTGGAGTTGAATCCTTAAGATCCCTTGAGATTCTGTGCAGTATCTTAGCTGTTCCAAGTACTGCACTCTTCTAGACAGAGAACTCTGATATTGTTCCTGGGATCTGATCCTAGAAAAGATAATCAAAAAACAGATCTGCGAACAACTAGAAGGAAACAAATTTATAACTAGTAACCAGCACAGGTTTGTTAAAAACAGATCATGCCAAACCAATCTTATTTCATTCTTTGTCGAAGAATGAAATAAGATTGGTTTGGCATGATTTGTTTTTAACAAACCCATGCTGGCCACTACTGATAACTTTGTTTGTTAAAAAACAATGCAACTATAAGGAGACCCCTAAGTTTGTTGAAAGGGAAACAGTTTGGTCTTTCAGACATGCAAAATGAAATAGAACAAAATCCAATCACCTGCTTGGGGACTCTGTGTCATTTCCTTGAAGGTTAAGCCACATCAGATAAAGAGGATCCATATAGTTGGTTGATAAATGGGCAACTTACTCTCAAGATCTTACAGAGCATATGCAAGCTACAATATTGTAAGACAAACCACTATCCCTAATAACCTACAACTCTCAAGGGGGGTTTAAAAGACAGCCGTATAATCCATCAATGCTGAATGATGGCTACTGTTCTCAAGGCCTCTCTGCTCTTTTTGTAATTTCTTCTGCACAACTGAGAGATGAGGGAACTTCTGTGGGAGGTAGTTAGGACAATGTCTTCTAACTGGAAGACATTGCCCTAATCATTAATTTTGTATTTTGAGAATGCCTTCCACAATAATTTTCCCATTTTGATGTTTCTCCCTCAAATGAGTGTAGAATCATATAAAAACTCATTCAATTCACCCCTTTCCCTTTCTACTTGAAAGGTACATAGTTTTTTGCATACATTGTAGAATGCAGAATCTGAGGTTCTCCACAGATTATGGACTACAAGATTTTATGTCTGCTGATCATTGGTCATATTGGCTGCAGCTGATGGGAATTATAGACCTAAAGCATTTGTTTTTTCTAATTTTATCTTATAAACCAGAACTTATATTACTGCTTCATACTAAATTAAGAGGCAAGCTGTGCATAGATAATATATATAAAATAACATCTTTCATTTGCAATGAGCCAGCTTATGTAAATAGCTCTTTTGAACCTGGTATTCCACTTCTCATTCATATCCTTGGATAAACTGCTTTTTAAAGCATTGCTGAATTTTTCATGAGCGGGAAGAATTTCTGATTTATGAGCTGCATGTGTTTAAAAAAAGGCATAAAGATTTGCATATCAATATAAAAATATAATAACCATTTTTCCTTGGGGAATGTTGTTCTATGTGAGATTTTTTTTAATAGGCTCCCTATTGAAAAAAAACACAACAAATCCAAACTTGGAGCAGCATGTTGCTGAAGTACTACAGCAGCTGCTGCTTGCAGATGTGCTGAGAATTTAATTATGTGGAATGCTTCTGATAATTGTGGTTTAGTTTTGTTTGTTTTGCCAATGAACTAAAATTTTATGTCTGCCCAAAAAACACTGAAACAGCATATTTTACTACTCAGATATGGAATGCATCAAAAAAACATTTTGTTTCATGCAATTTTGATTCACTATTTCATATATAGGACATCTTTCTGTGAGAGGCAGATACCGTGATTAAGTTATATGAGTTGTTTAGATGAATCTGAGTTTTGCTTATTAAATGAAAATATAAAAAGTTTTCATCCTGATTGCTCCTTTGAAATAAAAAAACTAATCAAGAGCATCCCTAGCACAAAGATTAGGCTCTGTGCCAACTATTTTAAGAACTGCCATTCTAGTCGATACATATTCTAGTAGATACATGAAAATAAATAGAAAAGAAAGAAATTTGCTCAATGAACAAAAGTGGTAAAGAAAGGCAACATTTCTGATCAAGTTTTGTCCTGCAGGTGGGCATCTTTTCTTCCATGCAATTGTGAAAATAGGGGGGGAAAGGGAAGGATTGCAGCTTGAAACTGACAGAAGTGAAACAGGAATTGAATAATTAATTTATTGAATTTATATGGCTTGCAAAATTTTTTAAAACCCAGTTTAAATCCCACGTATTAAACAGGCAACCACGAAATCAGATTCATATTCATCTCTTACCTGGGAAGTTCTGACTTACCTTGTTATCAAAATCCAAGGAAAATCCAACTTTGTACTGCTTTCTGAAGACTATCAAGATCCCAGCCAGCTGTATTTCAGGAGTCGGGCACTGCAGTGGAAAAAGTATGTCTCCTGGATCCTACCAGATGACATTGTTCAGGAAAAGCATATCCCAATCTATTAGAGGGTATGGAAAATCAGTCTTGTGACTTGTAAGACTTTATAAAGGTTAAACAGCACTTTGAATTGTATTCAAAAAGATTTTTTTTCTATTTATATTGAATGAGCTTAAACCAGTTAAACCCAGATGAATTGGCCCCTAGAGCCTGAAAAGAAATTGTTACCAGCAGGCCATACTTTTATGTATTCATTTTTGAGAAATCCCTCCTAAAATGGGTGAATTGTCTGATGATTGGAAGAAGGCAAATGTTATCCTATCATCAAAAAGCAGTAAAGAAAGATGCAGGACACTACAAGCTATGCAGCATGATAACAATAGCCAAATCATAAAGAGATTAATCCATAAGAATCTTGGGAAATCTGTGAGAGTTACACGATCTCAGCATAATCTTTAGAGATAAATCTGGGCTTGAAGAAGTCATCTGCAAAACCTCCATAAATAAAACTTCTAGAATGGATTACTGTAATAGACTTTACATGAGACTGTCTTTGAAAAGCATCCAGAAACTTCAGCTAATGCTGAATAGGATTGCTTGGACTATTATGTGTGCTTCTGAGATGGCACATGATATACCTCTGCTTCACAAGCTGCATTGATTGGATACAGTCTACTTCTGAGTGCAATTCAGGATACTGGGTTTGACTCTTAAAGCCTTACATGGCATGGGACCAAATTATCTGAGGGCCTCTTCCCAGTTATATCTATCCACCCCTACAGACCCAACCAGAAAGTTACTTTTGCTAAGAAAGTCCATCTAGTGCAGTGTTTCTCAACCTTGACAATTTTAAGGCATGTGGACTTCAACTCCCAGAATTCCACAGCCAGCAGTGCTGGCTGTGGAATTCTGGGAGTTGAAGTCCACATGCCTTAAAATTGTCAAGGTTGAGAAACACTGATCTAGTGCAACCCAAGAAACACACCTTTTTGTTGCAGCCCCTATCATCTGGAACATAATTCCACCTAAGGTGAGATTAACTCTATGTTAGCCTCCATCCAAAAATGTGATTCTTTCGTTAATCCTGGTTGAATGACGCTAAAATGGTTGTATAAAGCTAAAAGATGATTCTCCTGTTTCTCCTATCTTGGGGTTTCTTTATGTTTTTATTCTTTTATGTTTTTGTCTTTTTATTTTATTGTTATTTATATCTGATGTGGGGGTTATATTATGATATGGCTTTAATTGTTATTCTGCTTGTACGTTTTCAGTTACTTTTTAGTGAAGTTACTTAGTTTCAATTACTTAGCGAAGATGCAGGCTGACATTCACATTAATAATATCAGAATGAGTGTGAGTAAGGGAGGAGAGAAATACAAATGAGGAAAAAACTATGGCAAACTGGATATCTAGAATACCAAAAACTTCATTTGGGGAAACAATGGTAGGTTTACTGGGCATCTGTTTGACTGCAATCAAAAACAGGAAATGAAAAGATCCAACAATTTTGATATGGAGAAGATTGAGTGTCCTGGAATGTTCTGTTATTAGACAAGTTCTTTAATCAGGTGCCCCTTCATGTTGAATGATACCTCCTTTAATTCCCCAACAATTTAGATCTTGCTCCTGTTAGAAGATTTGTAATCTGATGCATCTGGAGAGATTGTTTATTGTGGAATTTCATTGGTTCCAAATGATGAAAGTAGAACAAGGCACTATATCTTCTTAGTTTTGCCCCAAAATTGGAAACAATAAAGCTTATCCTGCATGACATTTCCAGCATCTTCTTACTCTGATAATCAGAGAAAAGCTATATCGAGGCAAAAACAATTAATTTCTAAACTGATACTAAACTGAAGATTTTTTTAATATTAGGAATATTATGACCCCTTTCTCATTTGTAAGCAGATAATACTGAATGGTGTAATAAACACAAGTCAATCCTATAATTATTTATGGGTACTCTGTGCCTGCACATGTGTGTATATATGTTTATGTAGAAAAGAAAAAAGTGAGAGTTTTAGGAAATTATTTGGTCCTGCATAGTTATTTTGTTTTGTAGCAAATGAAGAACAGAATGAGATAATGGCCCTGCTGTCAGATTAATGATCCATCTATCCCAACACATTCTCTACTGGTGCTGGACAGCCAGATGCTTCGGGCAAGTTGAGAAGGAGAATGGGATAGTGAGATGCATCTCCTGTTGTTAATTCTCATCATTTCTGTTCAGGTATACTGCCTTTGCATGCAAAAAGGAACATTCCCCTTTGGGTTATCATGTTTTATTGTGCGTGTAGATAGAAATTCCTGAATTAAAGAAGGGTCACACATTTCTCACTAAATCTGCTGTCCTTTAGAACTTTAAGCTATGCTTGTATTCCACTCCAGTGAAGAGAAAATTGCCCATTGAAACCATTAGGTGGGAAAACTCTGGTTCTTCAGATGATGTTGTCATGACTCCCATCATGTCTGGCCATATTCTTTATATACCTTTATCCAATTTCACTGTCCTACATTTTCCCATTCACATCTCTGCATATGGCACACTTAGGGTCAATTTCCAAAATCACTGATAGCTCCTCACATTCTATATATCAAAAAGTATATAATGGAAATCTGGTTGAATCACCTCTTTTTCAGCCAGTGAAAGGTTTGTGAGGAAGTCAGTTTCTCGAATAGTGATTCTTGAATCCACAGAATCTCAAAGCACTGAGGAAAATGTGTCAGATGACATAAGAAATTTGCTAAAATATTTTAGTTAATCATACTACACTGATTTTGTGCTCAGTGAAATATTAATTGCCAAACAACTTTCAATTCTATACTACAAAATCTCCTAGGCATCTTCCCCCAAAAATAAAATGGATCCACACCTAAAATATTATTGGAGTGAGCAACTCCAACTTCAGAAGAGACATGAACAAACCACAACACAATAAGAATCCTACTGTTGCTCAGTGAAAATCCCAGGAGAAATAGGATGCCCCTTAGATTTGATATCCAAAAAGCCATCTGCATGGGCAGAATCAGCTCAAAGTCCAAAAACACTTTAGAGCTACAGAAATATTGAATTTCTGAATATAAAGGCACCCTCAATATCATCTAGTGCAATGTTTCTCAGCCTTGACAATTTTAAGACATGTGGGTTTCAAAACCCAGAATTTCCCAGACAGCATGCTATTTGGGGAATTCTGAGAGTCCATATATCCTAAAGTTGTCAAGGCTGAGAAATCCAATCCATCACTTATTGTAAAATCTGCAGTTTTAAATGCAGTCATTGTTTAAATATGTCAAGTGAAGTGGAGTCTTTTCCCACCCAAACCCATGAGGCACTCTTTTCTATTGCTGAGCTATTTCTGTACTTAGAAGGTTTATCTTAATATTTAACCAAAATGTTTTCTTGCAGTTCCTGTCCATTGATTCTAGTTCCATTCCCAGAAGCGACAGAAAAGAGCTCTACTTCATCTTCCTCATGACAGTTTTTTAAATACTTTAAGATAGCTATTAATCTTCACTTCTCCAGGCTAACGAGGTCTTTCAGCTCTTTCTTGTAGAACTGAGATAGACAATCTGAAGCTTAAATGGTTCATGGCATGCCATAGTATTCAAATGTGCTTACCAGCATTCCAAGACTGTGCTGCCAGAATTTGGTGATTATTTAGTTAGTATTTTCAAAATTAAAGCTTGCTTGTTCCACAGATTCTGCAATATAGTGTAGACTTGGCCTCTTTTATGGCCTGAAATGGTCTGAAATTTGGCCATTTTGTCATGAAAATGAGTACTGAAATTTGGAGATGTTTTGCAAACTGGAAGAGGAGAATAAAGAGGCAGAAATAGCCTTGCTGATGATGTAATCACAACTTCCTGTAGCCTTCTGGAAGGTTGAAAAACAATTATATCCCCCGATTTTTTTAATTTTGCCCACTGCTGCCACAGGATTTGGTTTTGAATTTCGTGAAATTATTCTTTGGATGCACTTCAGTTTGAGAGTACTCTGTTTAAAATATGCCTTGAATTGGACACAGGACTGCGAATGCAGACTGACCAATCTAGATTATGGAAGAACTTGGGTACTTTTGCTGTAAAAACTTTGCTTTTTTTATGTTGGTGGCCTCTCAGCATGAATGGCTCATCTGCACATTTCATCCTGCAGGTATTTATAAAAATGTTGATAGTTTCAGGGGCAAAGACAACATCCTATAGCCCTCTTCTGAAAATTTCCATCCAGACTGTTGTGGAGCTATTAAGTAACATTATGAACCAGTTTCTGATCTATCTAACATGGGCACCCAGCTTTTCAACAATGATGTCATGGAAAAAATTGTGAGAAGAATTGCTGAAAAATTAAGAGATAGTATAGGCCTAAGGTTCCAGGTTTGTTGAGACAGATAATTCTGTAAAGGAAAGAAGGGAGAATTAATGCCAGCCTGGTATTACTTATTCATAGTAAACCAGCTCCTTCAGTGTTTTTTTCCTTAATTTTACTGAATGTAACCATCCCTTTCCATTTTTTTTCTTACCTTCTTGAAGTTTGGGACATTTCCTTGACTTTTGCCATGCAGACTGCCAGTACTATTTTTATGCTGTGGTAATTAGTGAAGCTAGAATGGTAAACTAAATAAATCAAGAATTGCCCAGTGAGGGAGCATTTACTGCCTTAAAAGTACAATGTCCAGCTCTGCCTTTAAAATCACTACATGCCTCCTCCTCTTTCTTTTCCTCCCTCTAGCACATCCATTTGCTATTACCCCCGCAAGTTAGTCTAGACAAAAAACACAACCAAGAGCTAAGCTGTACTAAGCTTACATCAAGAGAATATTCTCCCTTCCATTCCTGTCTGGAAAACTAGGGAGGATCTCTTCTGAAACATTTCCTATGACACCTGTGCTTCTGCAGACTGAGATACCTTTTACATGCTGGTTGTTCAGTATGCATCTCCCTCCTGTCTCCCAAGGCAATTCCCACTTCCCTACTAGACACCATGAAAGAGGATATCAGCACAATAGGCATGGATAAGCTTACTTTCTTTTCACTCTTTCTTCTAATGATCTAGTTCTGTACACTGCAGTCCCAAGATGTTCTGACAAAGGAAATACATGTACTGTAGGAAGTAGTACTACCTGGGTTGACATTCAGGCTGTTGCATCTCTGTTTCAGTGGAACTGACAAGAGTGAATAACTTTCCCAGTTCATTCTGCCTCTATCAACCAAGATTCTATACATTTGTGTAAATACCACTAGCTTTTTTTCTAGGTTAATGGTGATTCATCCTATTCATAGAAAATAGATCCCATTACATAATTGGAAGTGTTTGTGCATGGTATCTGTATATCTAACTATGACATTACAGGAAATCTTTATGTAGACTGAATTGCTGTCTGACAGCCACAAAGGAACAATATAAACTAGTTCCAAGTATACAAAATGAGTTTCCTTAGTCAGCCCTTCTTGTCAGTTTTCTGGTCAGTTTCACTTCAATCACTGATGGAAAAATTTTTCCTTACAAACTTTTCTGCTTCACTGTATATTATATGTGCAATGCTATAAGGAAACACTTAAATTCTTCCCAAGTGAATAATTCAGTAGAATCTATAAAATTCACAAGTATAACCATAAACTCACAAGGTCTATACTTGTATATCTGATATTACTTAGTTCCAACATTGGCACTTGACTATTAAAGACTACAAAGGATCTTACTGAAATTTTGATCAAGGGTTATAAAATACTGTCCCTTGATGCCAGAGTCCAAAGGATTATAAATAGAAAAATATGGGGGAATAGAAAACGAATTTCTAACATTTAAGAGTGAATCTTTGTTTGTACATCATTTAATAACATCTAGTCTAAGCTGAATCTGACATAGCAACGATTTTTCTATTTGATATTATCCTAGTCCCAATGCTCAAAATATATATAATGTAGTGAATCATCATTTTTTGACTAAAGTAGGCATTAATTGGCCTTGGTTTGATTTATTTAGAATCTTTTGAGATGTCTTCAGTGGACAGAGATTTTATAGAATTCCAGGAAAACAAAAAGAGGTTAAATACTTAGAATTTGTGGCCCTAGAAATTTGTCTTACCTTGAACAAGTGTTTGGCGGTCTAATCTAGATCAAATGACTATCCTATCGATTTCTACAATGACTACTATAGGGAATATATAGTATCCATTTGGATCCACACATTCATTGCACTCAAGTTTTATTTACTTCTTTAGCAGCTGTAATAAAGGATTAGGAGCTGGTTTGGTGTAATGGTTAAAGACACTAGGCTAGAAACCAGGAGACTGAATCGGTGATTTTGCTTTAATGGGTGATTTTGCTTTACTTGCTCTTTCTCAATTCTAAGAAGGCAATGGCAAAATACTTCTGAAAAATGTCCCCAAGAAAATTGCCTGGGCTTGTCCATGTATTTACCAGGAGTCTAGACTGACTTGAAGGTACCCACACCCAAACAAATAAGGTTACCTTATCTCACGGGTGTCAAACTCGATCATATCACATGACATATCATGACATTTCATGATGTTTTTTGCCTTTGTGGAGCCAGGGTGGGCATGGCCTGCACATGATGCATCTGGCCCACAGGTCACCAGTGTCATGCCTCCATCGGAGCCTGAATCTGTGGAGGAAAATGAGCTGGAATGGGACCCTATGGAGGTTGAGGAAGAGGTGTCTGTGTCTTGAGAGGAATGTGGGGAAGAGCAGGCAGAGGCAGGCCAGTGCCCTTCAGGAGTGGGACAGGAGGAACAGGAGAGACAGAGTTCAGGTGATGAGCAAGCACCACCCCCACCTGATCCTAGAGCACAGAGAATGAAGGAGGGAACAATGCAGGCAGGCTCAACTACTCTGGAGGAGAGCGTCTCACCCCTCTCCACAAGGCACACCTGGAGAATGAGATTTAAGGAGACACTGTGGACAGAGGCATTTGTTGGGAACAAACACTGATTCCTTGGAGTTTTGTGCGTGTTGTTGTTGATCTCTTGTTCTGTGACTTCTGTTTGGAAACCCAGAAACTCTGACCATTGGACTGGCTGACAACGTTGCTTGGATATTTAAAGAACTTGGACTATATTTTGGCTTCCCTTCTGACACTGCTCAGGCAAGTGTGTATTCACACAGACTCTTAGGTTTATGATGTGTCATTCTTTCTTATCTCCATGGCCTTGAGTAAAATCATCTCCTACTTAGACTGTATGTGGAACTAGCAGCCAGAGGTGTGTGTGTGTCTTCCTTTGTTTGGAGGCTTGCTAGAAACATAGGAGCATTTGGGGAAAATTTGGAACAATTAAAGGGTGGTTTGAATTGCCAGCTGACTGCATTGCCTCTGTGCTGAGCCCTGGGTCATCACACCAGTTTGACAAGCCTGCCTTATCTGGATTGCAAAAATCAGAATGAACACTGAATAGTAGTAAAGAGATTTAGAAAATGTTTTTTGCTACTCTTTATAGCCATGAAGATTTTTCCAGCCCAAATGTACTAGCCCTATAGTAATGTTCTGTGGGATGAAATGTTATCCATGATCACGGCTCTTTCAAAAACCATCTTTTTCTCCCTTTCTCTTCATGGGCCATTAAATGTGATTTTTGATGGGTTTTTTATCCCATTACAGTCTATTTTTATTCTGTTTGATAAATGTTAATACTAGAGCTTTTGTATACTGGCTAACAGCACAACAGAGTGGAGAAAAAAGAGTTGTCTCTTTTCTCAGACAGAAAAAAAACAATGAAGGAAATTCTGGCAAAGTCAGAAAAGTGAGAAAAGTGTTTATGGATTAAATGAAGCTGAAATCCCTTCTTTTATATCCTTATTCATCTGAATAAATAACACCCTTTATTTGGTGCCAGCTGTTTTACCCCTGAATGTCATCTTTCCAAACACATCACATGAAAGCTTCTCAATTGCAGCCCAATGGTTCTGTTGGGTGGACTCTATCCTCAAAAAGGCCCAAATAAGAGGAAAGTGTTCTGTCTGAGAATCACAAATTACCAATTCTGCTTGTAATTATGTTGTGTGAAAATATTTAAAATGTTTTTGTCATTTCTTTGAACCTTTTTAAGCCAACAGCTAAAACAATTGACCAAGATGATGAGAGGACAGGAAACCAAGTCTGAAGAGGAACAACTCAACAAGAGTTGGACATGTTTGGCCTGTAGCAGAGAATATTAAAGGATATATATGGGTGATTCCCAAAAATTTATAAAGTAGAAGATACAAAATTTACTTATTTATTTATTTATTTATTTATGAGACTTATATACCGCTTTAAGTGCAAGCACTCTCTAAGCGGTGTACACCAGTAAGCAATGTATATATATATTTACATTGCCCCCAACAATCTGGGTCCTCATTTTACCTACCCCGGAAGGATGGAAGGCTGAGTCAACCTTGAGCCGGTGAGATTTGAACCGCTGACCTGCTGAACACAGTCAGCTAAAGTGGCCTGCAGTACTGCACTCTAACTGCTGCGCCACCTCGGCTCTTGGGTTCAGCATGGAGGCATGTGAGTAGCAATAGAAAGAAGGCTTTTAAATTTTCACAAAGAAGCTTGCTAATAATAAGAACTATTCAATAATGAAAGTGTCAGCTTAAAAAGAAGGCTATACTTTATACAAAGACTGGATGGTCACATTTCAAGATACTTTATCTGCATTCTTCATTGTAGACTCTGTATTAAGTACTAGATGATTTTGAAAGCCTTTTCTAATGCTACAATTCCAACTATCTTTTCAAAGTTGTAAAAGAAAACTTGCAGAAATATTAAATTAGGGTGTTGAAGAAGATAAACAATTTAAGTGAAAGAGGAAAAAACAGCTGCTTGCTATACTTTTTATTCATAAACTAGAATATTCAACCTTCACAATCTATAACTGATAACTGGATAATTGGAAAAACTGGAAAAAAAATTGCTTCACACTGGCTTTTATATCTGCTTCCATTAATGGGTAGGTCTGGAAAGCATTGGGCACATATTGGATTAGAGGCCTACATTTGCTTATTTTTAGTAAAATGTGTGATCTTAAAATTAGAGCATGGAAATCAAAACAATAAGAAATACAAGGATAAGAACCAGACAAGAGCCAATCAAATGAGCAAATGGAAACAAACTTTGAGAAATAAAGAAATGATGAAATTAAGGGTTTGAGGTGCCTTATAGAAAGAAAATAGAGGGACATTATAGGTAGATATTGTGCAATACTTTTCTATCTGCAGTACTTAGCCAGCCTTTGAAAATTCCCTAGATATGATAAATTCATTTGATGCCATTTGATGTGATTTGGGTATCTGCAAATATTGGTTTATATCAGATTTCATAGAGTCCCAGTGTAGGAACAGCCGCATATGAATTTTTTATTTATGCTAGTGCTAACACTGGAGTATGCACAAAAATGCAATGTCATGGAAAAATCAAACAGTATTTTCTTATGTCTTTACACATATGCCCATGGAAACAACCAAGAGATGCATAGTCTTCATGATAAGTAAGTTTTCATATACAAAAAGATGTTGCTGTAAGTTGTTGTTCAACAAATAAATTCTTTCTGTGCATATAGAGGGCTTATTGCCAGCTAGAAGATTGGAAAATGTTCTACTCCTGAACTTTTGAATCAATGTTAATGGTGATCCTAAGAGAATCACAAGGTAACCAAGTGCAGCATTGCACTATAAAGTCAAATTATTTTAATAGTGGTCCATTGTTAAAATATTGCTGTAATATCACTGATGTCTATTTCCTCATTATATTCATTAAGGAGAATATTGATAATTTAGCATTGATAGATTCTGGAAAACAATATTCATTATCATCCCAAATATGAATAAGATTGATACTTTTCCTAGTAAAGGGCAAGTGAGTCAGAGGAAACAACCAAAGTATGTATTGAATACCATTTAGCAGCAAAATGGAAAAAGTTAAAGAAATGTTCATCAGACATGTCATAAAGATTATTTGTAGGCAGCAGTAATTAACAACAGACTTCTCATTTGATAGCAGAAATGCAGTCTATAGATATTTTATGAGATTTTATAGACTTTTTCCTCCTTCCCATTATGATTATGATTTTACATATTGTTGGGAGCATGGCTATAATGTTCAAATGGTCCTTAATCAGCTTTAAAGAATAGGTTTTTAAAGGTGAAGAAAATAGACTGTTTGAGGGATAGTTGTGTGATGCTTCTGATCTATTCTAAAGGCAAGAGGCGATTAATCCTTTTTTTTTTACAACTGCATTTTGATTATTCATTGTAATTTCTGCATCTACTGTATATTTCCTTTGGCTTCTTATGTTTTCCTATCAACACATTAGACAGAATGGGTGCAATTATTCATGTGCTAGACTCAGCTTGGAAAGATCCAAGTTCAGATTTGCTTACATTGGGTAGAATCAGATCATGTGAAGTGTTAGTATTGCTTTATATTGCCTTAATAAGACCACACTTGGAATACTGCATCCAGTTTTGGTCACCATGAGATTGCAGAGAAGAGCAATAGCACTTAGACTTATATACCACTCTATACAGCACTCTCTGAGTGATTTACAATGTCAGCAGATTGCCTCCAACAATCTCATTCCTCATTTTACTGACCTTGGAAGGATGGAAGGCTGAGTCAATTTAAAACCCATCAGGATCAAACTCCAGGCTGTGGGCAGAGATTGCCTGCAATACTGCATTCTAACCACTGTGCCACTGGGAGCAGCAAAGATAATTAGGGGGCTGGAGGCTAAAACATATGATGAATATGATAGCAGGAACATGACAAAGAGAAGGAATAAGGGTGACATGATAGCAGTCTTCTAATATTTGAGGGGCTGTCACAGAGAAGAGGAGGTCAACCTCTTCTCCAAAGTACCTAGGAGCAGGACAAGAAGCAACCGATGGAAATTTATCAAGGAGAGATCCAATGTAGAACTAAGGAAGAATTTCCTGTCAGTAAGAATAATTAATAAGTGAAATGGCTTGTCTCCAGAAGTTGTGGATGCTCCATCAGAAGAGGTTTTTGAGCAGATACTGGACAGTCATTTTCCTGGAATGGTATAGGGTCTCCTGTTTGAGAAAAGGGATGGACTAGAAGACCTCCAAGGTCCCTTTCAACTCTGTTATTCTGTTATTATTATGTTAAAATAGTCCCACCTATTATTATTTTTCAATTCCCCCTTCCTTGCCTTTTAAATGGAATTTGTTGTCTCATTTGGGTTGGGTAACAGATGGGAAAATACTTGGTGGATAGAAACTCTCTCACATATCAGCTGCATTGATTGTCTGGACATTGAAGCAACAATAATCAGACTTTGTTGAGTATTAGAATTCAGTTTTGAAGTGAAATAGACTAAACAAGTCCTTTGCAGTAAATACACACACTACCACTCACATCCACAGACATATAAGATATGGCACCAATAACTAGACACGCCTATACATAACTCTAATTAGATCTGCACCTTGGATGACCCTTGCTTTTATACTGTTAAGGTTGTAAAAGAAATTAGCCATTAGCTTGCACCCTTTGCAGTGATCTCTTGCCATTGTTTTGCAGCAGCACCATTATTTCCCTGAAGGGATGACTCAGAGCCATAATGCTATGTTTATAAAAGGGTACTTAAAGTGTTCACTTTAATTGGGGAGGAAAAGTCACTCTGCAGTAGCCCAGCTCTGGGAACTGTTTTTCTATCCAAAGATGACCATGATTTAATTTGCCACTGGTGGCTTTTTTTATACTGGAAAGAGCATGTTTGGAGAGGTGAAATGCAACTGGAACAGTAGTGGTGGAATTGTCATTGGTGCCTGATTAACCTTAAGATCACACACAGTTTCTCTACTTTCAGAATGAAAATGGCATTTCTGAGCTATATTTTTTGTTTGTTTTTTTCCCCTCAAACTACATAAAACACAGGTATTGGGGAATGTTTATTGTTCTTTGCTTTTCTTTTAGCAAGGAAAGAGGGATCAGCCTGACACACAGGCAAAGCATATGCATGAAATGTTGGACCACAATACTATGGATTTCTTGGGAAGTAATCAACTTAATTCAATGGAATTTCCTTCCAGGAGTTATATGTAGACTGCTACAGGTAGTCAGTGTACTTTTCTCTGAATTATTTGGACTTAAACTCTTACCTGCTCTAAACAGCATGGCCAATGGCAAAGGATTCTGGTAGTTGTAGTCCACAACACATTGAGGTCTGCAGGTTTCCTGTCAGAGCTACTTGTAAATGAATGTATGACTGATAAATATTTCTTAAATTAGGCAACAGAACTTCACTGCCACTACAGATAGCTTTCTGTTTTCAAGTTTAGAGGGGGATCAAAAGGTGCATCATTCAGTAAAGGTGTTAAGGATATACATTATGTCTGATGGACTTTTCTATTCTTCTCACCCATTTCCTATTTCCAGGGAAGGGAGAAGTCATAAGAAGAAGTTTGTGGGTAAAATGAACAATAATTGATGGATTATGTGGCATCTGTTAGATTAAGTGTAAGGACCTGTCTCTCAAATAGCTGCCAAGAGTCATGATTCTGAGATGGGCAGCCATATAAATTGAAATAAATGAACAAATAATAAGCAAATCTGGAGTTAGCTTCTGTGACCTTCAGTTCTGAAGCATTATTTCTTCACTTGCATCTAACTATGAAAGGAATGTGTATCAGTAACCTCTTTATTCTGACACATTCTCCTGATGTTGCCTTTATTTGATATCCAGCTCCTGCCTGAGGCAGTTTTAAGTTGTTCTTTACTGTACATTATATATTATATTTTCTCATCTTATCTCAACACTAACTTTGCCATGGAGATGTGCTTCATTGGCAGTTCTGTTGATGATGGAGTCAGGTGTTTCCTGGGGCTCTGATACTTCTTGGCCATTTTAAGCTGACATAAGTCAGTTTGTCAGAACTCTTTTCTAGGGCCATTCTGCTTTGGGCAGCAGAAGAATCCACACCAGACTTTTCTCCTGAACTTGCTACATTTCGCAGCCAATGCCCAAGTTGCCTGCAACTTCCTGACCAGCAACTGACCAGTGGTGGAAACAGGAGATGCAATGGGAGATAGGAAAGAACTATGCATAGTTCTTTTTTTCCTATCTCACCATGATAGAACAGCCTGTCAGCTGTTTAGAGCTATTCCGCAACAGTACTAAACCAATATCCAGAAGGATTCATGTGGGAGAGAAATTTGTGCAGTTGATATAGCCTGGAACAAAGCACAATAGAAATAAGAAATGTATAATATATAATACACATGCTTATTTTGCCATAACTTTTTTTAATATGGAGTGTGTGATATCAGCTTTGTAACCCTATAGTGTGTAAGTTGAAACTCTTTGTTGCTCTAAAGAAGATATAGTCTGAATTGGGAAGGAGTCTTTCACCTTGGAAGCAGGGCTAATGTGTCCTTTATGTGACACACCATGTTTTGCAGATCCTTACAAATAAACCATTGGGAGGCTTACTACTGGGTTTTTAGTTTTGATTAAATGAATAGGCTGGGATTTTCAGTATAAAAACAACTGAGAAGGGAGAAGCAGCTGTGATACTCATGAATTTTCTCTTTAATACTATTACCTGATATTAGGTAATTAGTCAAGTTCCTTCTGAACACACATGCACAAATACAGTCCTTGCACAAAGTCGGAAAAGATGGTCAAACTTGCTAGAACAGTGTTCTGACATAACTTGCCTCCTTCTGCCTTCTATCACATGTTAAAGAGAGCAGCACTACAAATCCTATCCTTAACATGGCCTCAGACACCATTAATAAAGACAACATGAGATAGGAATCACAGTATGGGCACAGTATAATCTCATGTTGGATTAGGTTTCTGCCAACTCAAGCAATGGTAGTTAATGCTTAGCCATGAGAAAAAGCTCTAAATTTATAATGAAACATATCAGACTACCTAGCAAGTGGTTTCCTTTGACACTAGAAACTATGTTAAGTAAACCCTGCTGAGTGGCATTTCAAACTTTATCAATTACATTGGTAAGTGATTTAATACTGTCTACAATGAAATATTAAAAAGTCAATGAAAAATATCTGCTAGTGACTTTCCATTCTGTGAGATGGAAAGAATTGGGAACAGAAATATGCTGGAGGCATTATGAGGTATGCTGTGCATGAAATGATTTTTCCCCTTTCAGTTAAACCTCCATACATGGCAGACAAGTCTAAGCTATTTAGCTTTTAGTTACTCAGTGGTGACATTAGGAGTAGGTGATAGATCAAACATTTCAAAAGCATCAGTAGGAGCTTCTTTGATAAGTCTGTCAAAGCTCTCTGTTTTCAAACTATTTTCCAAATCTTACTTTTCTTATTTCTGTATCAGTTAGAAATGTGAAAAAAACAAGTTTATATTAAAAAGTTGCATATTATGAACTGCTTTCCTATTATAGTTTTGCACAGGTATTTGTTTTCACAAAATATATTTCTCATGTAAGCTTTTCTTCAAACACTTTTGCAAGCATCTTTTTATTGGTAAACCAGATCATAAGATATAGAGAAATGTGAATTTTAGAAACAGAAATTTCATTTGAAGTACAGGTAGTTCTTAACTTATGACTGAGCCCAAAATTTCTGTTGCTAAGTGAGACAGTTGTTAAGTGAGTTTTTCCCCATTTTACAACTTTTCTTGCCACATTTCTTAAGTGAATCACTGCAATTATTAAGTTAGTAACATAATTGTTAAGTGAATCTGGCTTCCCCATTGACTTTGCTTGTCAGAAAGTCACAAAAGTCACATGACCCTGAGACACTGCAACTGTCATAATAGTGCCTGAAGTTTGATCAGGATGCCACAACATTAGTAAGAGTGAAAAAAGGCCATGTCACTTTTTTCAGTGCCGTTATAACTTTGAAAGGTCACTAAATGAACTGTTATTAAAGCGAGGACTGTTATTGGCTTAAAGTATGAAATTGCTGAGTTTAATTCTTGTTCCTTTTGTGCTTTTATTTTTTTAACTTACAAGTTAAAGTATAGCCTACTTGATGGATAAATTTTAAATCTATGTACAAAACGAGCCACCCGATCAGGATTTGAAATCAAAATTCAAGTTGGTTGACTATATCTGAATTCATAGATCATGGCCAAGCCTTGGTCCCATTGTTCTTTGCTGCACCACAGAGAGAAACAAGAGCCATCACAGGTGGGGGGGCGGTCCCCAAAAGATACTATCACAAATTGTGACTCCACAGCACCCAAATAAAGAGAATGGCAGTTCAGCTGCATGATCAAAGTTGCAATCTTTGCCATTTTTAACCTTTCCTCTGCCCTCCCCCCATCCTACCCTGCCATCACCCCAGGGAAAACATATATAAATTTATTAAGTTTATTCCAGAATAAATGGAAGAATTAATGCAAAGAGGCAACTGAAATAGTTTAGGATAATATAAACTACTGCCTTCCAATATATCTGAAACCTTCTTAGCTACCATGAACTATGTGCAGGCAATGTCAGTGGCTGACATAATATAACCTTGGATATGCTAGCAGGTCCCATATACTGGTTTGTGGCATGTTCGCTGGACATATTCTTTTGCCAATAGGAGCATACATTTTCTAATTTCATTGTTATAGTCTTATTTTCAAAAGCCTTGGCTCTATGTCTTGCAGCAAGATTGCAATCATTAGCAACTATTTTAAACATTGCTCACATTGATATGCTCTTGTTGCAACCTTCGGCAGGGTGTCTTTGCTATCTTGTCAATAATGCCAGGTTTGTTTTCTAACAAACCATATGTTAAAGCCTTAGGGTAGTTAAAGGCAGTAACCAAGCTGCCAATGGTGTGCAACAATGTTCTAAAATTGCACAGCCAAATTGTGCTAATTAAAAGACTGGGGAAGGAAACCTGGGTGGGAGAATGAGAGAAATCATCTTTTCTAAACAAATACTGTAAAGAAAGTTAAGCACTGAGGGCAAATCCAATGGCCCAACTGTCTTCAAATGTTTCTAATGGTGAAAACAGTGTCTATCTTTATCTTCCCTGTGTTCACAGCCTTGTACAAAGCAAGCAAGCTAAGAGATTAAAGGGTGGTGCGTGTTGCTTACACTCCTCCATTTGATCAGACATTTGAGAGGCAACACTATCAGAATCTTACTTCTTGTTGGAAGAGAAGGGAAAATGGGGATTTGTCTTGCATGTGCGGCCTTTCCCTCACCCGACCCCCTTAATATTTAATTGAACAATATTCCTATAGATGACTGCAGGAAAAGGATTGCCAAGAAAATGATTTCCACTGAAAAACTAGCTGATTGGTCACATAGCCAACTCTGGTAGCCAATGGGGAAAGTG
Organism: Crotalus tigris; assembly: GCF_016545835.1. Classification (NCBI taxonomy): domain Eukaryota; kingdom Metazoa; phylum Chordata; class Lepidosauria; order Squamata; family Viperidae; genus Crotalus; species Crotalus tigris. The sequence continues at coordinate 1,392,228 of NW_024100518.1, read as the reverse complement.
TCCTACAGCATTTTTTCCCCACCAATTGAGCCAGGTAACCATATCCCGATTGCTGACTTCTGACAATGAATAACAGAGAGAAGCTAGCAATGTGTAATGGGCTATGGAAAGAAGAAGAAAGGTTCACTCCTTGAAGTTTTTATTTATTTATACTTTTTATTGAACTACGGGTAACAAATATAAATACATTAACATAAATTCAAGGTGCACGTGAAGAAAAATATAGAAAATACAAAGTTCAGGTGTTGTTCCTCTATCATCCTCAATGAAGCTCTCCACCCCATGATATGGTGTGTCCAAAGATGACTGATCAGATCAATTTGGGCACAGAATGTCACTGAAAAATGTTGGACAGACATGTATAGGCCCTGCAGTTATTGCACTAGTGCAGGGGTAGGCAACCTCGGCTCTTTTATGACTCATGGACTACAACTCCCAGAATTCCTGAGTCAGCATAGCTGACTCAGGAATTCTGGGAGTTGAAGTCCATGAGTCATAAAAGAGCCGAGGTTGCCTACCCCTGCACTAGTGGTTCTGGTCTTACACAGCACACACACATGCATATTTATTTCTTCAATTTCTATAGCCACCCAACTCAACCAAGTGACTCTGAATGGCTTACAATTTCTAAAATTATAAAACAATTAAAAAACATTAAAACGGTTAAAAACATCCACAAAAGAAATAAATACAAACAGTAGCCATGATGATTAATTGCTTATGTTGTGCTCCAGAAGTATGCCTTGCTTTATAAGCTCTTTGTATATAAGACTGTACCAGGTAGAGCAGTTTTGTGCCAGCAATTCAGAAGTGGCTGAATCTATATCAAGTAACTTCATGGAGGACTTTAGTATCTTTTTTTGTAATGTTTCTTCTGCCTTCCAAGCAAGCTTCACTCAGCAGAAAGTTTCCCCAAAAGGAGCTGTTAGATATGCACTCATCTACATATATGAGTGACATAACCTTCCTATCAAGTTTATGCTCTCATCATCAGTGTGTGGATTGAGAGTAGATGTGCTCTAGATAAAATTTCAGTGGGTCAGATATTTTGTTTTGCCATCTGATGCCTAATACCCTGCAAAAGTAAGTCATGTGAAAACAATTAGGCTTTCTTGCATGCCTGAAATACACAGCCCACATTTCACAGGTATAAAGAAGGATAATGAGAAACAGGACTCTGTAGTCAGTGGTGGGATTCAGCCGGTTCGCACCACTTCGGCAGAACCGGTAGCTAATTTTTTGTTGCCCAGGCTCAAAATGGACTTGCGGAAGCGGCAACCACCCAGAGAACTGGTTGTTCACATATTTGAATCCCACACTGTCTGTAGACCTCCAATTCTGTTACTGGGATTTCTTGACGTTCTCTATACAGTGGAGTGCAGTCTACTAAAAGGAAAGCTTGTCTTTACTATTCTGCATTTAGCTTTTTTGTTAGTAGTCACTTTTTGGGAAAGAGTACTGCCAAGATAATTAAACTGGTTCAGTGCCTATAGTTTCTGCCTTTTAATTGTGATTTGGGGTTCTGTGTACATACATGAGGATCAGACTGTTGCAGGACTACTGTTTTTTAGATATTGATGGTAAGTCCAAAGCTGACATAAGCCATGTAAAATTTATTCACACTAACTTGTATCTCTGGTTCTGAGCTAGCATTCAAGGGCCAAACATCAGCAAAGAGGAAGCCTTTCAAAACAGTTCCCTTCACATTGAGTGCTTGAAGTGTCCTCAGGTTGAAGAGTTTCCCATCTAATTGTACCCATAGCTGATTACAGCATCATTATCCTGGATGGCATCATTCAACATAGCAGTAAACTTCATGCTAAAAGTGTGGATGTGAGTGTCAACTCTACAACGAACCTGGATGCAGCCATCTTGCTCATTCTAGTGTGTCACATGAAAGGAAAGGGAGAACAGAGTATCTCTGTTAGTCTAAACAATATTGTGTCCTGTGGGAACTAAGGTCACTCACTTACTGGGGAGAAGAGGGTTGGGTGTTTTGTTAGAAAGCCCACCAAAGTATTCTATTGAATAGTGTAATTATTGCTTAACACTAAGGTGAGAACCTTTACTTTGTAATAGTGTAATTCTTTGGAGGGAACTTCAGATTTGGTTTCACTTTTGACTATGCTGATATTTTGTATCCAATAAACATATTCTTTGAGGAAATCTCTAGCCTTAGAGTTCTGATTTATTTGGTTCTATCTAACATTACCATGACAGTGAGCATACAACCCTGTTTGAAGCCATTAGTGAAATGCTTACAGGAGTCTCTGCTGTCTAATTCTCTGGCCATCATGCCATCATGGAATTGGTATACCATCTGAGTGAATTTGGCTGGATCCAAATTAAAACTATGTAAGAACCAAATAATTTTATAAATCAATGGGTTTTTTTACCCAAAGTATTTTTCTAGAATAAAACAGATTGAAAATGGTTTTCATTAAAATGATGCTTCAAATTTGGAACAGTACATACCTAGCCTTGATAAGGGATATTTCTCCTTTAATTCCTTTAATAGCATATATGTTGTTGTTGTTAGTTGCAAAGTTGTGTCCAACCAACCACGACCCCATGGACAATGTTTCTCCAGGCCTTCCTGTCCTCTACCATCTTCTGGAGTTCATTTAAGCTCACAACTACTGCTTCAGTGACTCCATCCAGCCACTTCATTCTCTGTCGTCCCCTTCTTCTATTGCCCTCAATCTTTCCCAGCATAGGCTCTTGTCCAGTGAGTCCTTCCTTCTCATTAGGTGGCCAAAGTACTTGAGTCTCAACTTCAGGATCTGGCCTTCTAAAGAGCAGTCAGGGTTGATCTCCTCTAGGACTGACCGGTTTGATCGCCTTGCAGTCCAGGGGACTTGCAGGAGTTCTCCAGCACCATAGTTCATGTTACTTTGGTGCTCAGCCTTTCTTATGGTCCAACTTTCACATACATACATTGCAACTGGGAAAACCATGGCCTTGACTATACATACTTTTGTTGGCAGGGTGATGTTTCTGCTTTTTGGTATGCTGTCTAGATTTGCCATAGCTTTCCTCCCCAGGAACAAGCGTCTTTTAATTTCTTGGCTGCAGTCCCCATCTGCCGTGATCTTGGAACCCAGGAATATAAATAAATAGCATATATAGGTCAAGATAATCATTAAAGTTTCATTAAAATTGAATTTTTTGAGAGAACACTATTAAAGGATTTTTACAATAGTAGGGAGCCTCTCTATAAAGATTAGATGGAGCAACAAATAAACGATAAATTGCCATAGCTTCAACCATATAGAAATATTAGAGCTTCAACAATACAGCCTTATACTAATTTTGAAAATTTAATTTTTTACTATTTAGATAACCCAAAGGAACAATCCCAAAAATGTATAGAATATTACTGCAATTAGAAATATGGCTTAAAGGAAGCTGTTGTCAGTATCTGTTGTCATTTATCTCCCATATGTTGTCATATGGGAGATAAACTGGCAGAAATTATGGAAACCAGATGGATTCATCTCAGCTTCAATGCATCAACTGCAATAGAAGATTATACATTGATGGCACTTGACTCCCTTTCAGTTGGCACATATATATATATCATAATTATGCTCTGAAATGTTGACAAGGTTGTCAATAAGGGTCTTTGTGATGGTCATGTGATAAAGCTATAATTTTTTGGCATAAATATTTGGAGAGATAGGTAACATCACTTAACAAAGAATTGAATGTTTCCCAGAGTTAGGCTTACTACATTTATTTACAGGAAAAAACCTCAAGCTTAAAAATAAAGAACTTATTATCTATTTAATGTTAGCAGCCAAAATAATAATTGCACAAGATTGGAAAATTGAGATTATCAAGGTGACTTCAGTTTCCACATTAGAAAAAAAATCACAGATAAAGTTAAAAAAATGAGACATCAGAGGCAGGAATCACAATTTTAACAAATCTGGATGGATTTTATGATTTACTTCAATAGCAATAAATTATAATATGGCATACTTTGTGGTCAATTTGGAGTTGTGCTAGCAGCTTTCTGGAAGAGGAGAGCTTCATTATTTTCCTTTATTTCCAGAAATCTGATCAGAATCTCTTAATGGATAATATTTCTCACTCAGCAGTGACCGTGCTTGCCCTAAGTAGAAATCCAACAGTTTGCAAGGAGGACTGTAGGAATTGAGAAACCTCATTATGTCTATCTCCCTTTCAGTAACATGTTCCAAATTTCTAGGATAAATGAGGAAATGATGCATCTGGGAGAACAGTGAGTACTGTGTATGTGAGAGTGCATGTGGTGTGTGTGTATACAGTGTTTGTGTGTGTCTGTGTACATTTGTGAACAACTGTTAGCTGTCCTCTGCCAGCTGCTGATAAACTCCAAACACAGAAGGAACAGGTGACCAGCAAACTTTAATGCAAAAGAAAAGTCAGCACTGGGAGTGAATTGCTCCCAGTGCTTTACATAGTTGTGCTCCACCCACCAACCCCACCCCACTTAGCAAGCCAGCATCCGGTCCGTATGGATAATAGGCATAGTGCACCACCCTTTTTCCCCCCTCCAGACACACCCACGGAGCCTCTGCCATCCCAGCCATTTGTTCTGATAACGAGGCAGCTGGAGGAAGGGAGATGCAGCCAAGGTAAGGCACAATCCCTCCCTCATCCTGCTTATCTAGTCCCTTGTCCAGCTGGTAGGAGGAGTGTTCCTGGCTTCTGTCTCCTCTGAGAACGGCACCTGCGGCGTCTGGCTGCATGCTCCTCATCTCCCGGCCCATGGCAAGCCCAGGGGCTTGAAAGGCAGCCCCCTCTACCAGGGCCCCTCCTGGAAGACAAACAGAGACAGGTGAGCGCACAACAATTTGATTGGTCCCTTCCATGGCCCCTCCCCCTGGTTTTCCAGGGTGCTGGCGATGGAAGGCCCACACCAATCGCGGAGCATGGACGTCTTCCTTCCACACCCATGACATCTCTGACAGAGGGTACCCTTTCCATCTCACCAAGTAGTGGACTCGTCCACGACGGCTTCGGGAGTCCAGAATTTCTTGTATCTCGAACTGGTCGCCGGAAACTGGGCCTGGTGGTTCAGCCACCAGGCCCCTGGGGGGACTCATTACTGGCTTCAGCAGGCTCCCATGAAATACAGGGTGTACCTTTCCAAAGACCCGAGGCAGCCGTAACCGTACGGTTACCGGGTTTATAACCTGAAGCACTTTGAAGGGACCTACCTACTTGGGACCCAGCTTCTTACAGGGCACCCTCGAACGTAGGTACTTGGTGGAGAGGTATACCCAATCACCCACCTGAAAGGGCCTATGCTCAGCCCTTTTTTTATCGGCTTGTGCCTTTGTGGCCACCCCCGCTTTGGCCAATGCTTCCTTAATCTTAGCCCACAGACCTTCCACTCGTGCCATCCAATCCTGGGGCCACTCAGGGATTGGAACAAAATCCACCCCATGCACCACCTGAAAAGGAGTGAATCCTATGCTGTTATGCACAGTGTTGTTGTAGGACACTTCGGTGAATGGGAGCAGGTCTACCCAGTCTGTTTGTTGGTATGACACGTAACAGCGTAGGTAGCGCTCTACCATGGCATTCGCTCGCTCAGCTGCTCCATTGGTGCTGGGGTGGTATGCTGAGCTGAGGCCCTGGGATGATCGTATGTATTTAACGAAATCCCTCCAGAACTGTGCGGTAAACTGCACCCGCCAATCTGATATAATACGCCGAGGAACACCATGGGCCTGGTAGATATGGTCAATAAATAACCTGACCAAACATCGAGCAGACGGTAGCCCCTTACAAGGAACAAAATGGGCCTGTTTGGAAAACAGGTCAATTACGGTCCAAATAACCGTGTACCCTCAGTTCTCTGGTAAATCTACAATGAAATCCATGGCTATATCCTCCCAGGGTCGGGTTGGATCTGTTACTGTCTGTAATAAACCCAAAGGCTTTCCAGTACGGGGCTTGGCCATAGCACAGACATGCAACTTCTCACATAGGCCTCTATGTCCACTTTAATCCGGGGCCACCAGAATTGATGCTGTACGAGATGTAATGTTTTTAGGAAGCCGAAATGGCCAGCCTGTTTGGCGTTGTGGCACCGCTTGAGAACCAAGTGCCTCAGTAACTCTGGTACGTACAGTTTATTGCCTTTCCATGCTAAACCGTCCCTTTGTGTCAAAATGCCGGGATGGTCCTTCAACCAGGGATCATTCTTAATGGCTATTAGTAGCTGTTGGGTCAAGTCACCCGCCAACTGGCGTGGAACCGCTCAAGCGACCCCCTGTTGGTAAGGCGGCATAATCGCCTTACAACCTCCTCCCCCTGCTGTGGTATTGGGGCATGCGAGATAATGCATTGGCCAGGAAGTTCCTCCCTCCCGGCACATACTTCAGAGTGAACTGAAACCTGCAGAAGTATTGGGCCCACTGGACGTGCTTAGGCGATAGGCGTCTCGGTGTTTGCAAAACCTCAAGGTTCTTGTAGTCAGTCCACACCTCAAATGGCTTGGTCGCCCCCTCCAGCAGATGCCTCCATGTTGAAAGAGCCCATCTTACCACAAAGGCCTCCTTCTCCCAAATCGCCCATGCCCTCTCAGCAACTGAAAATTTCCGCGACGTGTATGCAGCATGCCTTGGCTGTTCTTTTGCAACAACACAGCCCCCACAGCTACGTCACTGGCGTCAGCCTGGACTACGAAAGGACTTTCAGGATCAGGGTGGAGTAGGACCGGTTCCTTGGCAAACAGGGCTTTCAGGTCCTCAAATGCTTTCTGACAGGCCATCGTCCACTCCAGCAGGTTGTCCAGGCTGTGGCTTACTCACAGTGTGCTTCGTATGTAACAAGTTAGTTAGGGGAAGGGCTACTGCGGCAAACGATAGAATAAATTGCTGGTAAAAATTGGCGAAGCCCAGGAACCTTTGTAGCTGGCGACGAGTGCGGGGTGCCTGCCATTCCAACACTGCCCTCACTTTGTGTGGGTCCATCTCCACACCATCCCCTGAGATCCTGTAACCCTGGTAGTCCAGCCGAGCCCAGTGAAACTCGCACTTAGAGAGTTTCACAAAGAGGCGAGCATCCAACAGTTTCCTCAGTACCTGCCTAACTAGGTGGACGTGTTCCTCCAAAGTGGTTGTATATATTAGGATATCATCCAAATACACAAGGACAATACAAGTGCTCGTGCAACACCTGGTTGATGAGTTGCATAAACACCACGGGGGCCCCCTGCAGGCCAAAAAGCATCATATGGAATTGGTAGCTACCGAGTGGACAGTTAAACGCCATCGTCCACTCATCCCCACTCTTTATCTGGACTCTGTAGTAAGCCTCACGCAGGTCCAGCTTTGTGAACACACACTCTGTACCCAGATCGGCCAGGAGGTCCTTCATCAATGGAAGTGGGTATAGATGCACCCCACACACCGCATTAATCCCGCGGAAGTCCACACAAAGCCGTAAGGAACCATCCTTTTTCTCCTTGAATAAGACTGGGGCGGCCACTCAAGACGGAGCTGGTTGGATGAAACCCTGGGCCAGGTTCTGGTTGATGTAACATCGTAGCTCCTCCAGCTCCCTGGGCGTCATGGCGTACATCTGGGGTTTGGGCAATATAGCCCCCAGCAGGATATCAATCGCGCAGTCAGTAGCACGGTGGGGTGGCAGAACATTGCACTCTTGCTCACTGAAGACCTCAGCTAGATCACTGTAGACCTCTGGAAAGGGGGCTTCTTCCCTGGATTCCATCAACCCGACCTTCTTTTCCTCACACCCCGCCCCCTTTCCCCCAAAATCCTGATTAGGGGCCTGGGGACCCATCCCGATGCGTAGCCTTTGGTAACCCCCTTCCCACCATATCGTAGGACCCCACTTGTCCAGCCATGCCAAACCTAAAATCACCGCCTCAGTCATAGATGGGACGACTATGAAACGGAGAACCTCCCAATGGGATCCCATGTCCAGTCAGACGGGTTCGGTTATGAGGTTAGCTGGTGCCCCTCCCAAGAGAGACCCATCCCCTTGCTCAAACCGAATGGGGTGGGCTAGTCGCTGGACTCTGATCCCACTCTCTGCTACCACCCTTTTGCTTATCAAACACCGGGTGCATCCTGAATCGATAAGGGCCTGGTAGGTCCTCTGTTGGCCCATTTGCAGGTTTGCCAGTGTCACAGGGACAAAGAAGGGCGCTATGGGCTTGCTTACCATAGGATCATTAGCTATGTCGTCGTCACTGTCATCAGCTACCAGCCAATATCTTTTGGCTGCTGTGGCCTCCTCCTCCTCCTTTGGGACCGACCGCTGAGATGTATCTGCCTCTGGCTGTTGTGCCGCCCTCGATCTGTCAGGCGTTTTGTTGGCCCTCGGAGTGGGTTTTCCAGGAGCCGAGGAAGGAGCCTGTGGACTCAGGGCTGGACAGTCCGCTGCTCTGTGACCCGGCTGGTTACACCGGAAACAGCGGAATGGCACCCTGGCGGAAGGGGCAGAAGAGCCCACATCTGCGGGCGGACCCCATCTCCCCTCCTTCCGTAGCTTTGCCAGCGGTCTTCCTGGTATGGGGAGTTCCTCTCCCTTGCCCCGGAACTCCTGGAGACCTGTGTCCAGATCTATACCAGTCCTGGAGATGACTGGGTACCCCTCGGAACATGCAAGCCTGACACAGCTCTCGGTCCAGACCTGCCCAGAATTGATGGACAAGCAAGTGTTCAGGCCAAGGCCGAAGCCCCCCTGCAACCCTGCGGAACTCACGGACGTAGTCAGTTGCATGACAACCATGTTGCCTCAGTGCCAGCAACTCCGCCTCAGCACGCTGAGCCCAGGTGATGTCTTCAAATTGGGCACGCAGTGCATCCAGGAACAACCCAGTGTTAGCCAGCTCCCGAGCATGATCGCTGTACAGGTCCGCTGCCCATGCCGCTGCTTCACCCTGCATTCCCGCAGACACCACCATCACCATGGCCCATTGGGATGGATAGAGTCAAGCATATCAATCCAGGTGGCTGATCACATGGCTTAAGAACATTGCCAGGCGATCCAGATTCCCGTCGAATGTGATCGGTATGGGTGGTGGACCCCACATCAGGCCCTGACCCCAGGGTCCTATAGGTTGAGTTGGGCCATGCAAGGTGTCAGCTGTAGTCATCTGGACCTGGACACCGGAACCCACATCCCACTGGCCGGAACCCCTTTCAGCAGGCAACCCCCACGACCCAGGGGCTGGCCGATCAGTCCACGCAGGCTGAGCCTGGACCTGCAGTTCAGCCAAAGAAAACCCTCCTACCATGGATACCTCTGGAGCAGGAGGCCATCACAGCCACGGACTGGCCAACCGGAACCGGCCTGAGTCAGGGTGTCTGGACGGCACCTCCGGCCGATGCCATGGGGCTTCTTCTCTCAAAGTCATCCGTCGTGGCCAGGAGGTGTCCTGATATCCTACCTCCCCGAACCGGTCCCTCAATACATCCATGGTGTCTTGGCCAGGAGCGGTGGAATAGCTCCATTCATCCTCATCTTCCCCCGTAGCCGTCTCTCCCACAAGTCCATCAAAGATGCCCTAGATCCTGGCGTTGTCACCTGTCCAAGCTCCACATTGGCCAATGCAGGGCTGTGCCATCATTCCACAGACACTGCAGCAACCCCTGGGTCTCACCTGTAGGGGCTGCAGGTCGTGTTTCCATTGCCTTAGGCCTGACTACTGGCTGCACCTCCCGGGCCTCAGACTTAGGCCCTGTTACTCCAGCCAGATCGGCCTCAACTGTCCCAGTAGGAACCTTCTGTTTACCCTCTGCCATCGTGGTCACAGTCCAAGAAGAATGGAACAGGAAAATAAAGGGAATGCTGACTTACTGTCAGCTGTCCTCTACCAGCTGCTGATAAACTCCAAACACAGAAGGAACAGGTGACCAGCAAACTTTAATGCAAAAGAAAAGTCAGCACTGGGAGTGAATTGCTCCCAGTGCTTTACATAGTTGTGCTCCACCCACCAACTCCACCCCACTTAGGCAAGCTCCACCCACCAACTCCACCCCGGCCCATGGCAAGCCCAGGGGCTTGACAACAACATCTTTTACTTGTCTAAGAATGCACCTCTTATGGTAAAATTTTGGCCCAACCAAGCTATGATACATAAGGAGACCAAAATAAGCATTAGAGCAGGGGTCCCCCAGTCTGTGGACCAGTACCGGGCCATGGCAAGCCAGCAACCAATCTGCACAAAAAAGCAAAGTGCTATCCATGGGATGCAGGCAGCACACATAAACATGCACCCTTCGATCCGTGGAAAAACCTCTCTCCATGGAACTGGTCCCTGGTGCCCAAAAGGTTGGGGACCTCTGCATTAGAGCACCTATCAAGAAATACTCATGTTACTCCTTAGTTATTCCATGGATCCTTCTGCATTAAAAATCTCTCATTTAACCTGGTTTATCCTTGTTAAGATATAATGTGCTTTGCTTAGGTTTTGTTTAAAGAAGCTTTCTCAGAAAATCCTGGGAAACTAGTGATGCCTAAGGAAGGATGTGTTTGGTAGGGATTCATATAATTCATAAAACTGGGAATCAGAGGTCTGTCACATTTCTGTCATTAGAGCTCCTATATCTGAGCTGGCAAAATCCATAACAACTAGAATATAGTTAAGAGATGAAGGACATAGTAGCTCCTTGTTGCCATCTAGCATCTGTCTGAATTTTGGCAGTTCAAATACAGTAGTTTTATTTTCTGTTCCTTCAGACTTAAGGGGGGGGGGGATGAGAACTGTGAACAATAGGCCTGTGGAGCAACTTTGATTTGTCTCAATGGGCTATTTTGCAATGCAGAGATGCTATAATATGCTTCACTTCTTTTTTCTACCAGTGCTCCAGGCATCACTTCTGCCACTTCCCTGGCCCCAAGGCTCAGCAATGAAAGCCATGCAGTTTGTGCCAGCACAATCCCAAATCAGGGATAGAAAAAATGCCTACTTGGACAGGCCAGGGCAGGGAAGGAGAGGAGAGAAGGATATAAGAAATTCAAGGTATAAATCTTTGGATGACTTAAAGTCAGATGATTGAAGTTACATATTTGTGACAGACAAAGAACAACAACAACAATAACAACAAAAACAAAAACACCAAGGCCTTGATCCAGTTTTCTGTGAAACCAGCAAAAGAACTGCAAGGGAAAATGCAAGTTTTCACTCACAGACATTTTTAGCTTTTATTAACAGTATGAAGAAATTATTGCCTACTTAAATGAAACAAGCAGAAATTCCTCTGAGGGCTGAGGTGTTGACAGCTCTTTAAGTGATTATGATTACTCACCTCTTAGATTTGAGTAAATGTATTTTCATGTACCATTAGTTACTGCTACTTTAAAACCAGGACATTAGTCTCCATTTGAGCTGAAAATCAAATACTCAATTAATGAATTAGAATAAATCGTTCATGGAAGAAAAATGAAATACCTCTGACAGATAGGATACTGGTGCTTAGATAGCAGATCCTTCATGAAAATCTGCAAACCAGAGGTTCTCTTTTTCTGACGTTAACTGTGTTCTAGTATAGGAGGGAAGCTATAAACTTTCACAAATGAATGAAAGCGTTGCTTTCTCCATTCGCATGCTAGGTTGTTGTCCTTTCTATGTGACTACTCTTCCACAGTTATTAATCAACTTATTTCTTAGCATGGTAGCTTACTAACACTCTACTTTTCATGGTTGGCCACATTCTCTCTTCTGTAGTCTTATCTTCGTAGTCCATATTTCTTTGTGTTCTGCAGTGATGCATCCCATTCTCACAACAATAGATTGGTTTTAGACATCTGCATGAAGATTTATACCCAAGGGAAGTCTCCAATGTCTGTAATAGCTTGCCTAGGAAGTGATTAAGCTTTTGTCAATATAGGCAATGTTTAACATATTTGGGAAGATAAGACCAGTTATGGAGGAGATGATGATGTAACATGGAGGGGCAGAATTTTTTGATTTTCATAGGTCTATAATCAGTAGTTGGGGGATGTTTTTAAAATGAATCTTATCGTTTTAAGGATTACATTATGGTTTTTTACAATGGTTCTGATCTCAAAGTGCCAGAAAGCTATTCCAATTTTGAAGGCATTTTTGCTCTTGAAACTCCAGATAGCCTTACAACTTCCAACCCTGCTGGTCCTTCAATCAGCATGTTGTTGTTAGTTGCAAAGTCATGTCCGACCCATTGCGACCCCATGGACAACATTCCTCCAGGCGTTCCTGTCCTCTACCATCTTCTGGAGTCCATTTAAGCTCATGCCTACTGCTTGAGTGACTCCATCCAGGCACCTCATTCTCTGTCGTCCCCTTCTATTGCCCTCAATCTTTCTCAGCATCAGCCTCTTCTCCAGTGAGTCCTTCCTTCTCATTAGATGGCCAAAGTGTTTGAGTTTCATTTTCAGGATCTGGCCTTCAATCAGCATAGAAGTACAATACTGTATTATCAGGAAAGTAAACTCTGCCTCCATTTCAAAGTGTTTCTCTGTTTTATATGTTGACTATGTAAGCTCCCATGCTTCTTGAAAAATTGAAATGGGACAGATCTGATTTCATTACAATCTAAATGTTTACTGCTATAGGCAGGGACAAGGGAAAATACAAGCTGCAAAGAATTAATAAGAATCACACAAAACATACTGGCTGTTAACTATTTACTTAACTTCCTTCTATATTTCTTTACTGTTTTCCAGACCAAATCTTGACCTTAACTTAAACTTTGGTTATTATCTAGATAGTTTAGTCTAGTTCAGGTTAACTGATTGTTAATTTTGTTTTCTAAGAGCTTATCCTGTCAGTGTTGATGGGAGTAGTCTTAAAGGATGTTTATTGTTAGCTTGTTTGGCAGGTCCTTGATCGGGGCATTGTTTACTTCTCAATTGTTGGTCTGATGGTAATCTTGGTGTTAATCATTTGGATGTTGATTCTTGGTGGGGAAATGTTTTAGTCTTTTTGTTTGCTTTTTGGCTTGCTGATTGTCTCTTTTGCACAGTATGCAATGTTATTTATATTTATAAATCTATTGATGGCCAATTTGTCAGAGTGCCAATCTTCCAGGAATTCTCTAATGTTTTTGGACTTGGCTTGGTCTAGGATGGTTTCCCAATTGAAACTATGGTTAAATCTGTCCATATACTGTGAACTTAAAGAATTTTCTTCATGTTTTCTGACTGCTAGTTAGTGTTCATGGATGTGTTCAGCTAGTCTTCTGCCTGTTTGTCCTACAAACTGTTGCAATCTTTACATTGTAGATGATTCCTGTTTTTTGGTGGGAGTTACTGGATCTTTTGGTTTACCTAGGATATTTTGGAGGGCTTTAGTTGGTTTGTGTGCTATGTTGATTCTGTGTGGTTGTAATAGCATGTTGGTAGTTTTGGAGATGTTTTTAATCTATGGCAGTGTTATCCTTCTTACAGCAAGAAAACAATCAAACTCAGAGAGCACGAAGGACTACTTCTTTTAAAAAAATCTGTTTTTTATAAAAATAACATTCAAGAATGGACTATACTAGGGAAAACCATTATAAGCGTATATTAAGAAAAGAATTGACAAAAAATATGTACATTTAGAAAAATGCACACGAAAATGTTTGTGAATATAGATGCAGACATTTTTATGATAACAAATATTGGAAGTTTAGAATGGTTCTGTTGAGACACAGTAAACAAGCTGCACAGAGCATTTCCACTGGAGCAACATCATAGTTTTATATAAAGGCATATTTTTAATGTATAATATTCAAATATTTCCTTTTTCTTTGAAGCATCAAACTGAGTCACTGTTTCACTGAGACAGCCATCATGACCATGAGATATTAATTTTTGCTAATGACATCAGACAGACTGCATTATTATGCTGCAATGCATGTTTTTTAATTTTCTCAGGATCCTATCCAATGCCTATTTTGGCTCTCTGAAAAACTCTCAATGCCAATGAGTAATATCATAAGTATTATGGGAAAATTAGAGGCTCAGCTCATAACTGCCCACTTTTGCCATCATGGCAGCCCACAAACAATCAGAGGTTTGCAGAAGGCAATTTGTTGAGTTTGATATCTTGTCCAAAGATTTCAGCTTTATATACCGTATCCCCCAAAAAAGTTTTCACAGGTAATAAAGAAAATACAAACAGAAACAGCAACCCGTTCTTCATATCAAAAGTTGCATCCATATATTTATTTTACATATGTCCTGCTTTTCTATCAATAATAGTAATCAGTAAAGCTGTCAGAAAATATAAATAAATTTGCAATGTAAAAAAATTTAAAAAATTAAAATTAAAACTTAATTCGTGTCACAAGATTTATCTAAAAATATATCTATATGGGTGAGTAAATCACCCAAATAAAACCCACCTCAGTACTAAACCTTATTAGCATGAAGGGACATGACAGATTGTCAAATCTCAAAGACACTTCTGTTTGTTTCTTTACTTACTTGCTTGATGTCTTTGTATACTGCTTCCTGTTATGACAAATCTGGGCATCTGACCAGAAAGTGGATATGGCAAGAAAGAAAGTATATGACACCTCAGCAATCCCATTCAAATAAACCCCTCCAATTAATGTCCTCCTAATTAGACATCTATCTCTAATGTGATATTTGTTCATATTGAAGATGATCATCAAGATCTCCTAGGAAACATTACAGCTCTGTTGTAATTTAATAACTAGAAGAATGTTTAGATCAATATTATATTCCCCTGTAACTCACTTTTGTATTAAATATGACAATATTCATGATTTTCTTCCAGAGTCATCACTGTAACATAGAAGACCTCAGGCATATGTGCCTTCATGGGAAAATCAGAAAAATATGTATCTTTTGCTGACTGAATTGAGGATAAATGCCAACTCAGAAATCAGTATTTTCCTAATGTGAGAGATAATTTTCCACCTATGAAGTGGTAAGAACTGATCAAGTATGGATAAGCTATTCCTAGCTGTTTTTCTTTGAATTCCCATATCTTTCAACTGCAGATCGGAATGTCTACACCTAGAAGAAAGAAGAAAAAGGGGAAGGGAAAAATGAAATTGTACTTAGAAACAATCAAATCATGTAAGCCACTAGCCAAGATCTCACAACATATTTGTCATCATTTGTATCATAGTTCTCTACAGCAGTTAAGATTGTTCTCTTAACTTTTAAAAAGACAAACAATAGCCAATACATGAAATCCACCAGATAGTTAGCAATTTCTGTTCTTTTTATACTTAAACAGAGTTTATGTTTCAATGTAATGAAGAAGTGAGGAGAGAAGATTTCTTTTAAATCTTAAACATGTTTAATTAAAAGACAGTAATTATTGTAGGGCTGAATTTGAACAGACTATACAGTTGCAGCAATTATCTATAATTATACAGCTCCAATCACAGAATAATAGAGGTTTTGATGTCACTTAGCACAATAAGGATAATTACCCTTTCCATTATTCTGATGGGCACATAATTAACGTTTCCCCCTCCAAAAATATTCATGGAGGTATAATAATCACACTTTAATTAAAGTTGTGGTTGTGAATGAGCAAGGTAAGTTTTAGATGTCAGGCATAACATCAGCAGGAATACCAGAATTCACCTGAAGAACTGACATGGCCATACAGCTAGAGGTAACCTGTGGTTACCTATAGCCATTGGACTTTTCAGAAGTTTCTGATGGGTATAATCTTTACGCTACTTTTTCAGGAAGGACAGGCAATCCCATCTATGGAGGCCCCCTAACCAGGGCATACTGTCCTTTCATCATTTGCTGAATCAGGCAATGAACCTATGGCTACTTATTCATCTCACCCAATCTTAAGAAATTCAGAAAGGCTGTTCTAGTGTGAAAATCATTTGCATGACAGATCATGGCTTCACTACAATTAGGTACAAGTTCTACTTGTCAGAAGTTTATTCAGGAGGTGGCAGTACTTGGTGAGGTTTGTCTGGCCTTAAGAGGGTCAAAACAGAAACCTCCAGGTAATTTCAAGGCTGTAAACTAGATTTGGACCTTAAAAAAATTACAGACAGTGACAAATCACATATGCACTATTATCTTAAAATCTGCATGGCTATATCCAGTCTATATCTCCTTCACTCAAAGGAGAGCAGACTGTTCTACTAGAATTAGATAATCTCTATCTTGATCAGACTGCCAAATGACATTGGTTTCTTTTATGAATCTTGGTGATGCAGAATGGATATATTCAGGATTAATCAGTGGAGAAGGGAGTTGATGACTTTGTTGGCCAAGAAGAAAGTAGAGCAATGCAACAACCCCCAAAAATTGCAAAAGAGTTACAGGTGTTTGTTTCTTTGCTCTCTTTTTTTATCTTAATAGCTATGGTATTAGATTTTTACCTGTTTTTTCTTTATATTTTGGTTGCTCTCTCTTTATGCTTCAATGAATTTGTATAAATGTCCTCACAAGGTCTTTCTCCATTTTATGGAAAGGTTTGGGTTTGATGGAAGAAGTCTGGATCTGACAACTGCTTTCCATTTGATGCTTTACACAGCCAGTTTAATGGTTAAGGCACAGACTAAGAAATTGGTTCACTGTGAGTTCTAACCTCACCTTAACCAGGAAAGCCAGTGGGGTTTGGAACAGTCATTCTCTCTCAGCCCAACTTATTTCATAGCATTGTTGTCATGGAGAAAATTGGAGGTGGAAAAACTATTAGATATGTTTGGCACATTGAGTTGTTTATAAAAATAATAAAGGTAGGCTATAAATAAAATAAATAAGTACATTTCCTAACTGGGAAAGATCACTCATTAAATATCCTATGTGCATTGTGGTAAGAATGAATTGCACAGATGATTCCTCAGATCACAGATCTGCAAAATATTTTAAAATATTAATTCAATTTTTCTTAGCAACTTTTAAAGCTAATGGAAGAACCCTGGTGGCCCAGTGGTTAGAATATAGTATTGCAGGCAAACTCTGCCCACAGCCTGGAGTTCGATCCTGATGGGACACAAGGTTGACTTAACCTTTCATCCCTCCTAGATCAGTAAAATGAGAACCTAGATTGTTAGAGACAATATGCTGTTATTGTAAACCCAGAAAGTGCTGTAAAGCACTATGGGGCAGTATCTCTTATTGCTATTGCTGTGTGCCTTGTTCAGTTATGCCTTGGTCAATTCCTGTTGACTGTTATAGTGCACTCTACATTGGGCTGCCCTTGGAGACCACCCCGAAATTACAGCTCAGAACAACACAGAAGTTTTGGGCACTTCTGGTTTGCCCATGTTATACCATTGCTACATCAGCTGCACTGGCTCCCAGTTTCCTTCTGGTTGCAACTTAAGTTGATGCTTATTACCTGTAAAGTTCTATATGACACATTGCTAGGTCATCCAAAGGACCACATCTTCTTGCAGATATCAGCCCATCCACTATTTTGCATAGTGTGGATTTGCTGAACGTCCTTTCCTTTAAATGTTGCCATCTATAGGGGCAGGAAGGGTATCCTTTTCATAGTGGCCCCTACCATGTAGAGCCCCAGCAGGAACCCACACTCTTAGCTTTCTAGAAAGCCATTAAAAGTTGACTTTTCCCTGAGGCACTAGAAAAGCAAGGTTGGAGTCTGAAGACTATATAATTGGATGGATGTAGTTGGGGGCAGGTTTTTTTTCTGATGTGTTGGATTTTTAAAAAAATATTGTTGAGTTTTTATCTTTGCTGTTAGCTAAGCAGAATTATTTCTCACAGGATGGACAGATTTATAAATATTTTAAAATATTTGTTGCTGTTGCATGCCAACACTAAATCCAAAGGGAACCAGACATGAAGTTAGCTTTATGCATGAATGGCTACCCATGTAGCCTTTTGAGCCTCTTAAATGTTTCATTTACTTTGACTAAAAGTGGCTTTACTTCCACTCACAAAATCTCATGTAGCTTCATAGCTCAGCAATTAAAGTCCGTGTAACAACTGAAAGGCCAAGGTCTCACCCCAAGAGTATACTCACTTCAATCTATACAAACACACAAGCAGCATCATAAATATTTCATAATATCCAATTTATTAGGTTTAGTGTGATTGAAACTCTATGCACAGTTATCTGGGAGAAACTGCCAAAGAAATTATTGATGTTTGCTTGTGGGTACCCAGATCCCACCTTATTGACAGGTGATTCTCAGTTAGCAGAAATGCAACCTTGCCTATTAAGTAGAAAATCCGTGTTTTGCTTTGTTTTTTAAGTGGGACTGCATCTAAAATGCTAGTGAAAGTAGAAGGCATATGAAGGTCCTATCAGGAAAAAAAAACAACTGGCTTTTATTCCCCCCCCCCCTCCATAGGCTTACTCCTTCTATACCAATCCAATATAAACTGTGGTAAAATCAGAATATTTTATACTCATTTAAATCAACAAAGTTCTTTCAATTATCTAGATTAGCATTTCTCAGCCTTGGCAACTTTAAGAGCTGTGGACTTTAACTCCTAGAATTCCTCAACCAGTTTGCTAGTTTGGGAATTCTGAGAGTTGAAATCCATACCTCTTAAAGTTGTCAAGGTGGATAAACACTGATCTAAATACTCTACAAGGGGCTCTCAGAATCGCATCTCTGAAAAAATATGCTTCCCTTCCCTTCTATCATTGTGAAGTAATCTAATTGATACAGTGTTCTCATCTTAAACATGGCTTCTTCATTTGTTTCCTTGCAAGGACAGAAATGCACAAGCAAAGATTGGGTGAAGGAGGAGAGCTGCAGAGATTTAATATGAATTTTGCTACAAAAGCAAAAGCTGGTAATTGCTCTGGAATGCCCATAGATACTAGTTTTCCAACAGTTTTCCAAAATGTGACGTTTTGCAGAAAGCATCAAGAAAGCTTCTGTCCCCATCCTAAATGTTGCTGATGTATTTCTGAGTGTATCTTCTTATGCTTCAGATGCTTCTCTAAATTGCTGTCCGGATCATTGTGAGAAGGTACCCTAGCTCAATCTTTCACTGCTTTGGAGCCAGGGCATTCATGAATGTTTGCAATAAAACAGGCACTGGAATTGGATGCTACATAGTGGGATTCTTTGGTAGAAATGTTCTTACCACGTGGTCTTACCCTCTACCCTGCTATCCAAAAGTTCTTTGATATTCCACTGGAACTCTTCTCAACATAAAGATCAGACAAAATTTTCACTAGTGCTGGCTTTCACTTTCTGGGCCACTCATTCATGCTTTTTCTAATGCTTTCCCCAAGTTCTGACATGAGATTGCTTCTACTTTATTACCCTGGTTATTGGTCGAGTGCTTTTCTCAGAGAGTAGATGATTGTTTTTCCCTTTCCTATAGACTTTCTTGATAGCATTACAGCACGTTTGTGAATTACCACTCTGGTTCTTTTGACCATGCTCACACTGCTTCTCCATGCGTCTTCTGTGTTTGTATATCAAAAGACAACTATTCACCCATAGGATGGCCTCTTTTCTTTCCCTTCCTGTACTTCACTCTGGACTTTGAGCACTTCTCCTTTACGCGGTAAATTCTATTAAGATAATTCTGCAGAATCTGTCATACCAGCCAACTGTTTTGTTTATACATCAGTTAGCACTGATGCCTCTTCTAGTGAATTGCATCGTTGCCCTATCTCTATTAATACTTCTTGCTATCTGTCTGTTCCCCTGGGCTTCAAGTGCAGAGTCCATTTATAGAACAAACGGTACCCTGTTTGGCCCAGTTTTATGAGCCAGGCAAAGCAACAAAATCAACCTGCAGAAAAATGCAACAAGAGGGAGCCCTACAGACCCTTCCTTGTACTGCAATCTGATGATTAAACAATCAATTCAAATGTATGCCATAGGCATCTCCCTTACATCCCTACTTATTATAATGCTCCCCCATTTATATATTCTGCACCACTTATTATAACAGCATATGCAACTTTCTCCCATTATTGTTCTTTTCTAGATGGCTTCCTTAAGGCAATAATAGTAATAGCTTAAGAAGACAGAAGGCAAATGCAGCAGAAAAATAAGGATCTAATAATCACTTCCCCAGACTCTGCACTGAGTGCATTGTGATATGCCATGAGAGAACTTTGTGCATGTGATGTGCAAAAAGAAACTAGATATGTCTGAGTTTCAATACACAGGAGGCTGCAAAGACTCTCCCTGTGTTTGATGTACTCCGCAGCCTTTCCTCTTTCCAATCAGATTCCACACAAGGCAGGTGATTCTCTTCTGTCAGTATTTATTGAGCGCAATTGTGTCAGGACAGGGTCCTGGACAGCAATCTGAAAGCAGACAAAAGTCAGGAGATGAGCCAGAAGTTAGGACTGAGAAAGCAGGCAGGATCAAAGGACAAATCTGAGGCAAGGATTAGAGAGTAAGATGGTAACAGAAAATAGCCAATAATCCAGGAACACATTGAAGTTGATCAAAGCCATATTATTTAAGAAACGCTAAGCTGAAAAAGAAAATATGTCATGCTTTTTTCTGCTCACAACAATCAAATCTCCCACAATCATTAAGTCACATTAGGTGGAAAAATGTAACAAAGGTCAACTCTGAAGAGAGCTATTGTTGGTTTTCTGCACAATTCACCGGCAAGGCAAGTATATAGGGAATGACTAGGCATATCTGAGGATTCCATTTTTGTAACATTCCCTATCAAAATGTTTATTCCATGAAAGGGAATGAAAACCAGAATATAGTCATCTGTCAGGTTTCACTTGGTATCTGAAGTTGTAGCATGCATATACGTAGCATACATCCAGCTCACTATTCTCCTTTGAGTTAAACAAAAGACAGAAAAAGGGTAAGACCTAGTAAGCAAAACACCTTCAAGATATAGGCTAAGGAAAAGAAAGGATATACAACTAATCTAATTTATACCAACATCATTGTATAGCTTTTCCAGATCTTTCTGTGTCTGCCTTGCAAACCATTCTTGCCATATATTCCTATGTTGCCAATAATAACTTGCTTTTTTTTCAGGGTATCTTCTTCCCCTTCATCAACCCATCTTTTCTTCCTTAGACCAATTTGTTCTAGTGGTTAAAGCAACAAACTAGAAACCAGGAGACTATGACTTTTCGTCCAGCCTTAGGCAGGAAAATAAGCTGAATGACTTTGAGCCAGTTACTCTCTCTCTCAGCCAATCCTCCTCACAGGGTTGTTGTTGTTGTGGGTAAAGTAGGAGGAGAAAGGAGTGTCAAGTATGTTTGCCTTGAGTTATTTATAAAAAATAATAAAGGCAGGATATTAAATAAATAAATAAATACCTTATTACATTTATTTATTTGCAGTTCAATCCTGAGTTATGCTGTCTATGTGGCCAAACTACATCAGTGTACTTCTTTTTCAACAGATAATTCTTTTGGTGTTGAATCTGCAAATTCATTCATCACCCATTCATTCATCATCATCATCATCATCATCATCATCATCATAAAGTTGGAAGGGACCTTGGAGGACATCTAGTCCAACCCCCTGCTCAGGCAGGAAATCCTATACTTTTTCAGACAAGTGGCTGACCTTAAAAACTTCAAGTGTTGGAGCATTCACCACTTCTAATTGTTCCACTGGTTAATTGTTCTAACTGTCAGGAAGTTTCTCCTTAGTTCTAGGTTGCTTCTCTCCTTGCTTAGTTTCCACCCATTGCTTCTTGTCCTGCCTTCAGACACCTTGGAAAATAGCTTGACTCCCTCTTCTTTGTGGCAGCTCCTGAGATATTGGAACACTGCTATCATGTCCCCCCTTGTCCTTCTCTTCATTAAACTAGACATACCCAATTCCAGCAACCCTTTCTTATATGTTTTAGCCTCCAGTCCCCTAACCATCTTTGTTGCTCTTCTCTGTACTCTTTCTAGAGTCTCAACATCTTTTTACGTCATGGTGACCAAAACTGGATGCAGTATTCCAAGGCATTGTAAAGTGGTGTTAATACTTCACATGATCTTGATTCTATCCCTGTTAATGCAGCCTAGCATTGTGTTGGACTTTTTGGCAGCTGCAGCACACTGCTGGCTCATTTTTAAGTGATTGTCCACTAGGACTTCAAGGTCCCTCTCTCAGTTACTACTATTGAGCAAGGTACCCCCTATACTATACCTGTACATTTGGTTTTTCTTGCCTAAATGTAGAATCTTACTTTTTTCACCATTGAATTTCATTTTG
This sequence comes from Crotalus tigris, assembly GCF_016545835.1. Classification (NCBI taxonomy): domain Eukaryota; kingdom Metazoa; phylum Chordata; class Lepidosauria; order Squamata; family Viperidae; genus Crotalus; species Crotalus tigris. The sequence continues at coordinate 1,370,146 of NW_024100518.1, read as the reverse complement.
TTAGATAGTGCCCAGTGTTCCTCCTTTATCTTAAGCCTGTCTTCTGGAGTGTTGGGCCCAGAACAGAGCCCTGGGGCACCCCACTACACACTACCCTCCATGTAGATGTGGTTCCATTGAGGACCACATGCTGAGTACGGTCGGTCAGCCAGCTATGGATCCATCTGGTGGTGATGCTGTCTAATCTGCATTTTTCTATCTTATCGAGTATTAGGTTGTGATCTACTTTATCAAATGTCTTACTGAAGTCCAAGTAAATTATATCCACAGCATTCCTCTGATCCACTAATTTTGTCATTTGGTCAAAGAATGCAATAAGATTTGTCTGGCATGATCTGTTTTTGACAAACCCATGTTGGCTTTTAGTAATGACTTTGTTTGCCTGTAGGTGTTCGCTGATTCGTTGTTTGATTATCTTTTCCAGAATCTTCCCAGGTATTGAGGTCAGGCTGATAGGTCTGTAATTTCCTGGGTCCATTTTTTTCCCTTTTTTGAAGATGGAACTACATCAGTTCTTTTCCAGTCCTGTGGTAGTTCCCCAGTGCTCCAGGATCTTTGAAAAATATAGTTCAATGGTTCTGAGATCACATCTGCCAGTTCCTTGAGAACCTTGGAGTGTAATCCATCTGGTCCTGGTGATTTGAACCTACTGTATATCATGAGGTAATTATTCACTTCATTTAGCTAATCATTTCCCTTATTTTCTCATTCAATTTCTACAACCTTGGATTTTGACACATTAATTTTTAGATCCATTCTCCTCATTGCATTATACAACTACCAACATTTTCCTCAAACTATTCAGTTTCTTGGTCAGTAAGATGGCATCACAATCATGTTTACTCAGCTCCTCAACATGCGATTACTATCACCACAAACATTCCATATAGATATTAAACAACCAAGTGGACATCAAATATTCTTGTCTTACTCTTTGCTCAATGTTAAACCAATCAAACATTTCATTATTCTTATGAATGCTTTATTTTCATATTATTTCACTTCTGTCATATTCAACAACCAACCTTCAACTCTGTTATCTTGTTCCATTCTCCAAGATTATTTTTTATCATATGCTTTCTCTAAATCAACACATGAGCAATACATGTTCTTTTTTACATTCTAAAGCTAAAATCTGATGTGCCTACCCGCATTCCAGCATAAAACTTCTCAGCATTTCCTGAATTTTGCACCTTGTTTCTTCTCTCTATTTCTTGAAATATATTCCGGAGATTTAAGCAGTTTCTCATGGGATTCAGAAGAAAGGAACCACCATGATGCAAAAGGATAGTTAGCTTGCTTCTTCTACCACTACTTCTAAATTTCTGTAGACCTACTTACAACATTAGCTGCAGATCCAATTTTTCAAAGGCAAAAAAAGAAAAAAGATGCAAGCAAGATCAGAACATCTAATGTAAATTATAGGTATGGCATCCCTTTAATTTGATTGCACAAAACTAGTTGATGGATTGATCCTGGCCATTGAATCATTGTTGACTGTTAGCAACCACATAGATAAATAGGATACCCTTAATTCAGAATAATCTTGTCTTCTTTCTATCATTTTAAAAATGGCATTTCAACATCATTTTTAAAAGGACTGCTTCCATATCTTTCAGAGACCACATATAGTCCCAATTTGTATTATTGTTCATGTGGGGAAGAGCTGATGTGATCCGTCAGCTCTGTGTTCTTCTGTAGACTCAAATGACACCATCTTTCCTAGTATAGAAAGGAAGGCTCAATCTATTCAAAATGAGCAACTGAAAATATATTGAACATCTTCTAAGTAAATTTCTTTGGATGTTTAGCATACAGCATATTTCAAACTAATTTCTGCAAAATTCTCTAGTCTGTATGTCTCATTTCATTTGAAAAACTAAACATTGGTATTTCAAAGTTTTAGCAGTCACAGCAACCAAGTGTTGGAAAAAAGGTAAGAGTGAGACTGAGAAGCCATGTAATTTGTTAAGTAAAAGTGCCACAAAGAAATAATGTTTCCAGATAAGCAGTGATCAACTCAAAACTGTTATGTTGTTAGGTCTGAAAAGGAGAAAAAAAAAAGATGAGGAGAATTGGAACAAAAAGATAGCTATAAAAAAAACTGAGAAACCTGACAGGCTGGTGAGAAAAAAAAATGCACTTTTACTTCACATAAATTACAAATAAACCTCTATGATTTTGTAAAAAAGAAAGGTGAACACAACCAACACTCTCCTATTATTTATTTACCTGATTTTCAGTGGAATGTTTGTTTGTTTTTCAAAAAAAACCCCACTTTTCACCCAATCATTTTTCTTTCTACCATTCCTTTGTTTCAGGGAAATTATTTGCTTCTACTATACAAAAACAGGTTCCAATATAATTATATTTTTATTTATATTCTGAACTAGGTTGCGGTTCAATTGGTCTCATAAAATGAATCAATATGTCTTCAAATCAGTTAAAGTGTGGAACCCCATTTATTATATAATGAGCATTTATTTAGAATATTTATTAAAATCAAAGACCAGTACAATTAAAAATACTCAAAAGAGTATTAAAAATACTCAAAATACCATTTTATGGTCTCATAAAATGAATCAATATGTCTTCAAATCAGTTAAAGTGTGGAACCCCATTTATTATATAATGAGCATTTATTTAGAATATTTATTAAAATCAAAGACCAGTACGATTAAAAATACTCAAAAGAGTACCTAGTTAAAAGTTCTAAAATAAAATAATGACAAATAACAAAATCTATGTTAAAATCATAATTTGGCAACTTATCTATCAGTTGCAGGTAAACAAAAGTATGATCTAAGCTATAATGTAATATTAATCTTTAAATTGTAAAGCCTGTAGTTATTAGGTACTAAAATACAACAGGGTAGCAATATCAAATGATTTTGTGCATTAATTGTATAAAATGTTTGTAATAGATTATTTATCATGTTCCGGTGAATCAAGCATTTATTTAGTTTAGGACAAAACATATACTCTTCTATGGAAACTAAACACAGATCCCACTATCTGCTCATATTCAAACTTTGATCAGAAAAGGAAGGAAGGAACAGTGACTGAAGTAGTCAGTGGGAACTGAGAAAGACAGAAACAAAAGTATGGCATTGAACACCTAATTTGGGTTAAATGAAGTGAATTCTCCAAAAGTTGCATTAAATGGAAGCCAAACTAAGCCCAAAACAGGAAATTCACAACACCATCTCTTCTGACTTTTTTTGTACTGTAAAAACAGCTCCAAGAAGGTCAGGTTTGAATCAAGATCACGGCACTGATGGAGGAAAAGTGTTCTTTTTCTTCAAGTCATGCTCCCAAGAAAATTTCCTCTTGATGAGATGACAGATGTTACAACATATCTGCCAGTCCTGATCAACAGCAAGGGCTTGATTAATGCATCAAAGCCATTGTTTTATGTCAACTCTGGTATAAAATCCAAATCCTCTCTGTTAACATAGAGTTTCAAATCAGGCTAACTCAACATTTCAATAGATTTTCTGTCACTTCCCAATACAAAAACAGGTTCTACAGAAGCTTTTTGCAAGTTCCTGTACCACCAGCATCAGCAGCCTTATAGGCTAGCCTGGAAAGTAAATATTCTGAGTGAAGGAGATGTGACATCAATGCATGTTTGTACCTTCATACTCACAAGACAGGCTTGACTTGAAGAATGAATTGCCTTATCATTACACTGTAGTGTAGGAGACTTCAATAAAGTGTAACAAATTTGTTTTTTCACTGTAGTATAATGGTGAAATGATGGAAACTATAATCCAGCACAATTCTGAGTGAGGCTTTGGTTTGAGAGGAAGGCTGCTGCATGATTCATATATACATTAACTTCCTATATGAAGATAATTTTGTTTTAGATTACCAATTTAACATGCAGAACAATCACCAGCTTCTACTGATGCACATATAAAATGCTTGTGCCTTCACTGCTAGGATGTAAACTGGAACTCCTAATTATGGATCAGAGTTATTAGATCCTGAGAATCACACCCAAAAACCATCTTGACTGGGAATTATGAGAATTGTTCCAATATTGATGGAGAATGTTACATTAATATCAATCAGAATAGAGCTGGAAGAGATCTTGGAGGTCTTCTAATCCAACCCCTTGCTTAAGCAGGAGACTCTATACCAGGCATGTCAAACTTGCAATGTCATGTGACGTCACGCAACGTATCGGACCGGTTTCGCCACTGCCAGCAATGGGGAGGGTGCAGCTTTCACATGACACGTCCGGTCCACAGGCCAGCAGTTTGACACCCCTGCCCTATATCATTTCAGACAAGTGACTGTCCAGTCTCTCTTAAAAGCCTCCAGTGAAGAAGCACCTAAAACTTCTGAAGACAAGCTAACCTCACTGTTAGGTGGTTTCTCCTTAATTCCAGGTTGCTTCTTTCCTTGATTAGTTTCCATGCATTGTTTTTTTTTTGTTTTGTTTTGTTTTGTTTTGCCTTCTGGTGCTTTGGAAAATAAGATAACCCCCTCTTCTCTGTGGCAGCCTCTCAAATACTGGAATACTGCTATCATGTCCCCCCTTAGTCCTTCTGTTCTCTAGACTGGCCATACCCAATTCCTGCAATCATTCTTTACATCTTTTAGTTTCCAATCTTTAACCATATTAGTTGCTCTTCTCTGCATTTTTTCCTAAAGTTTCAACATCTGTTTTGTAATCTGGTGACCAAAACTGGATGCAGTATTCCAGGTGTGGTCTTACTAAGTTTTTATAAAGTGGTAGTAATACTTCATGTGATACATTAGAGAAAGCTAATGTACATGAATGCATGAATATCACCCAAGCATGGCTTCAAGTAATAAGAGTTACCCCCATTACCCTTCAGGCTGGAATATCAACTCCTAATATAGTGCCATAAATCAATTATTTGGATAATATCCAATCTATTTAAACATATAATGACATTAGAAGCTTCAATTACTTCAGGGGCTAGGATATGAGAATTCATAATAATTAAGAGTACTTAAACGTTTAAGCACTTCAAACCTGCATCACAATTAGCTTAGGATGGGAAAATGATGAAATAATAATAATTAACAAGAACAACAAAAACAACCACCACCACGATGATGATGATGATGGAAGGTACCTTGGAGGTCATCTAGTCCAACCTCCTGCTCAGGCAGGAAACCCTATACCATTTCAGATAAATGGCTGTCCAGTCTTTTTTTAAAAAAACTTCCATTATTGGAACATTCACAGCTTCTGGAGACAGGTTGTTCCACTGATTAATTGTTCTAACATAATTTATTGAGATTTGTCTTTTGCCAAGGATTCAGTACAAGGTGTTAGCATTTTTACCAAAGTATCATCATTAAAGCGAATACAATTCTAAGTAACTGCTGTGGCAATATAAAGAGTATGAATGTATTTCAAGTCCTCCTTCATTATAAATCTATTTGGCTTCTATTCTAATTGCCAAACTAAACTCAGAATTTATGTGATGAGTGTGCTGGTGTCATATGTGCCTAGTATTTTTATGTTATTCTACTGTAACTTCACATTAATTAAATTTCCCATTAAAATGCTGTCAGCCACACTGACTGAATTTGTGAATGAGAAAATAAAGATCTTTTCCATTTTGTTACAATTCCATCCACTTAATTTATCCTTTCTTTCACAGTTTATTGATCTCCTGAGCCCACAAGAATAATATATTTTCTTATAAAGCCAAGATGGACAAATCATGGATTATACGCTGCATGGGGTTGCTGACGTCCCATTTGTGGCTTGCAAAGCAGACTGAAATCATGTTTCCCAGATCGGTCAACAAAATGGCTGATTTTGGGTACTAACTGGCAAAATAAGGATTGAAATGTATACACAAGACCTTCAGGGGGTATACTGATAGCACTTCCACCTTGAAACCCAATTCAAAACCCCAATATTTACACAGAAAAAGGGTTGCTGATGATGCCCTGTAGTAATGTCATAATTGCAAAGACTGATGCGAATCGCTTGCTGTGAAAAAATTGCCACCTCTGATACAGCATAATCTATAACCTTTAAGCTAGCCTATGTGTAATTTCCTTAAATTCAAAATATTGCCTTTAGTGTCCATTTATAGTTGGACACTAAGTCAGTGTTTTACATTTAATCAATGGTCTAAAACAATTCAGCAGCTTCTTGTCTATTTCTAGCTCACTTCCAAGTTCAAACCAAAGCAACAGTGCCAACATTTGAAATCTATCACAGCTCTGAACCAGGATACCCAAGGAAAAATTTAACTGAGGTCAATCTGACCCATTCTCTCTTGCCTACAAGTTGAATTAAGATGAGTAGAGGAGAATAGAAGATCTACCCCCTGTCTCTTATATTAAGGCAAAGGTTACAACAAGTAGTCCTTGTTTAGAAACCATAATTGGGACCCGCAACTTGGTCATTAAGCAAAGTGGTTGCTAAGTGGAAATGCAACTGTGTTTGTGTTCTTAATTCCATTTTAATTTGCTTTACAGAGCTGCAAAGCTCATAAATGCACTTAGCAAAATGAGAGAAAGATCTTAGGACATGAAGCAAGGAAATTCTTCCTATAGAATGGTCAGATAAGACATGGCATAACCCGATGCTGCATTATGGGTGGAAAAAGAAGCTCAGAAAGGACGTTGCCTAGCTTCTCAGTCTGTAAAGAAAATGGTGGAAGATTTGTACCTTCAAACTTACAAGACTGCTGTCAGTCTTCCCAGTTGGAGACCAGACAGGAAATACAACCAGATGAGCTAATTCTAATTTATTGTGAGGTTACATTAACAGAATCTTGCAAGGCTGAAAGCACAAATCTCCCTCTGCCTCCTTCTGAATCTTTTCTCCAGTTAGCTGTGGACTATGCCTTCACTTATCTGACCATTCTCTAAGCCAGGAGATCCCAATCCCTGGGCCATGGCCCACTACCGAGTCTTGAGCCCTTCAGGACTGGGCTGTGGAAGTGGCGGCTGAATACACGTGTGCAATCCCACTTGTGCAAGCAATGGGCAAGTGCTGGCACTCATGCTCCATTTGCATGAGCAGCAAGCAGGTATGCCTGCCACTCTCACAAATTAAGCTGTATGCACACACGGGCTTACCCGCCGCTCACATGGAACTATCCTCTCTCCCTCCTGGTCAGTTCACAAAGCCAGAATGGTTGGGAAACTCTGCCCTAGGCAATATATCTCTCGAGGATTGATTGCAAAGTTACTTTTTCATCACTGCTATAAATGAGCAGTCACTAAACAAGGCAATCACTTTTGTACATCTTCCAGCTATCTGATATTTATAGTTATATGTACTAATAGAAGATAATATTTATAGCTCAGAGTTGAACTGTGGGGTTCTTGGTGGTCTCTGAGCTTGGTTCTTTTCTTGCAGATGTCACATTACTCAACTAAGTAACATCATTAGTCCTAGCACTGATCATATTACCTAGTTGGGTAATGAAACATCTGCAAGAAAACAACCAAACTCAGAGACCACCAAGGGCCCTATCATAACATGTTTTGATTCCTTACTTTGCTGTATTATTTCCTTCTAAATTATTACATAGTGTCCTTAATCAAGAGAAACATAATTAATTAATTAATTAATAACATACAGTCCTGGGAGAGACTAATCTGAATTCATTTGGTAGCAAACTGGTAATAGCAGATGCCCTTAATTATAAATTGATTTTAATGCACAGAAATGCTCCATCACTCATTACTCAAATACTAGTCAGGTTGCTATGCCACGATGATCCTCCCTGAAGACATGCATTTCACTATGTATCTTGAAAGGGAGCCATCTTTATCCAACAGCACCAACCCTTCCCTTTAGTTAACATGCACATGGTGGAGTTCTTGACTTGTTTGTCCTTCATTAGCTTTTCATTTCATCAAATTATGTCCAGGCCTAAATTACTACTGGAAAGTGAAAATGAGAAAATGCAGGCCCACAGATACCCATTCTGGATCTCAGCCATGACCTTGAAATGAGATGTGACAGGTGGTAGAAAGCCCTTCCTTTCAGCATTTTGATACTGCTGATCTCTTCTTTTGTGTCCCATCTAAGCAACAGCTGGATACTGACATTTGTCTTCTAAGTTAAAAGTCCTAGAAATGCCTTTGTTTGTCCCAGACTGTTATTTAATAACATTTTAAGAGGCAATAACCCTAAAGATATATACAAGTCTTGACATTTGGAATCAAGGAAATGGCGTTTGGATTTACTTAAATTCAGAAAAATGCAAGCTTTAAATAACAGCAGACTCTACTATCCTGCCTCCCTTCTTTACCCTGCAGGACAGCTTTGTTTTTATAAGGAACCTCATTGTTTTCCAGTGAATTTCTTAAAATTGTACAATGAGGTATGTTTTTTGAAAACTTTGAATTCACTTCACTTCAATCCAACAGTCTCTAAAGAGATTCAGTTTATTATGTGATTGTCTACTTTCATAAATAGAAATTATGGAGATTCCAAATACTTTACAGTTGTTCATAAATAACTGGGATTCAACCAAAATTGGTGTAGATACAGAATATATTGTATAGAGTAGAACAAAACCCCTGAGAGCTATAGTATGGACCCAGAGACATAGAAAAGAGTACCCCAAGTGATGAATTGGAGCACTCATATATGGAAATCTGTGATGGTTTTAGGTATAAAAAAGATGAATCAAGAAGGACACAATCAATGTGTCCCAGATGTTGATGGATAAAATGGAAAAGTGAATAAGAATATTTCCTTATCCGCGCAAACAAGTTAGAAATCTGGATCATCCAGACTGAATTGTGGAAAATCAGCACATGGTTGAAGTATAGAATTTACTATCTTCTTTCTGTTTATAGCTGTGTACAGTTTTTATTATTTTTTCAATATTTGATTGATGCTAGATATTTAAATATTGTTTCACAAAGTGCAATAGTTGAATTGCTTTGAATGGAGGTAAATTAGCCAGAATCATGAGAATAAAGCTATGAATGGCTTCCATTTGGGGTCTCTGTATGCTGCTTAGAGAATCAAAATAAGCATCCCTCTGACACTCATCAGCTTAAAAATATGAGCAAGAGACCATGATTGCATTTTCACCCTACTATTGGACTTCCCTGCAGCATCTCCTGGGAAACCGTCTGCTAGACTCTTCTCATCAAAGAGAAAAGTTCTTAAGATTTTTACCAAAATATACAGTGCATTCAGAAAGTATTCAGATCCCCTTCACTTTTCTCAATTTTGTTATGCTGCAGTCTGATTCTACAGTTATTGAAATTCATCTTTTTTTCTCATTAACCTACACTCAATATCCCAGAATAACAAAGTGAAAACCGAATTTTAAAAATGTCTGTAAATTAAAAAGAAAAAAAACTGAAATATCACGTTGGCATAAGTATTCAGACCCTTTACTCTGTACTTTTGTTGAAGCACCTTTGGCAGATTTACAACCTCAAGTCTTTTGGGGTATGATGCGACAAGCTTTGCACACCTGGATCGGGGGATTTTCTGCCTTTCTTCCTTGCAAATTCTTTCAAGCTCAATCAGGTTGGATAGCAACCATCAGTGGACAGCCATTTTCAGGTCCGTCCAGAGATGTTCAATAGGGTTAAAGTCAGGGCTATAGCAGTTAAACCAGAAATCAATTAGCTCATCTGCTCAATATGTGCACAGGCATATTCCTAAGAACACAGAGGTCCAGAGTTGATTGCAGAGTGGTACAAAGAGCCCATGTGGTATTCTTTTTCTTTCAAACATAGCAAGCAATAAAAAATAATTCTCATTGATTCACTGGCTTACTGGGTTCTTTATTTTTTCCACATGAAAGCATTCCTGGACAGAAACCAGGCACAGTGTGTGAAGAAGAAAAAATACCAGGAGAAAGCTATCCCATGGCATTGCTTGTACAAAGAGAATAATTATGTTTCCAGTGAAACAATACATATAGCAATGTAGAAGTTTTACAGCACAGAGGGGTATAAATGCAGCACCTGTCTGCAATTCTTAAAAGCAGCCACATTTTCTCCCAGAATTATATAAAATGAGGCTTAAGCTCTGTCTAACCTTCAGATATGTCAGGTTTTAACAGCAATAGGTCAGCATCAGCGACTTCTTCTGCAACCACTACGTGGGGAAGTAAAGAAACATAATATAGGAAGGTTTGTTTCTATATAATTGCCAATAAAATTACATGGATATATGTATCCATGAGATTACTAAGCAAAATTCAGCTTTGCTCTTTTTTTTTTTACAATATGTCTTCTAAATCAATTTGCTAAAGATGTTGCAGACTCAAATTTGAGGTTTCATTCCTTGATTTCTTGATTTTTTTTTTAATTTGATTTTTCCTTGATAAGTATAGGTGCCTTGATTAAAATGTATAGTTGCCATAACAGCTTTACACCTCATCTTGTTTAATTGTTGGGCCTTATTACCAGCATTTTGGTTGCTATGACAACTGATGGCTATTTTATAGCTATTCCCCACCCCCTATGGGGGTGTTAACAAGATAGGGAACTCTTCTGCTTTTCACTGACAATATATGCAGAAAATAGGAAGAATACTCAGCAAAAGAGTGTACCGTAAGTATCATCTAATAATGGTGAATTACTTTGATGATAGCTGTACTTTTATTGCTGACAAACAATTGGATGGAAATATGCAATGCATCAGAAAAAGAGAGAGAGAGAGAAGAACAGACAATCCATTCCAGAAATGCTTGAATGACAATAAACAGCGAAAGAAAGAAAGAAAGAAAGAAAGAAAGAAAGAAAGAAAGAAAGAAAGAAAGAAAGAGAAAGAGAAAGAAAGAGAGATTCTACTTTTTGAAACCTAATGACTCAGACCAGGTTACCTTACTATAGTGTTATGAGCAGGTTTTCATAGTACAGCTCTTTGTCTTCTCAGAAGTGAATGGCAGTCTTTCCAAATGGCAATTTAACTCTGAAAGCAGGTAATCTGGGGAGAATCCTTTCAAGTACAGGTAGTCCTTGACTTACGATCACAGTTGAGCCCAAAATTTTGCTAAGCGCGACGTTTGTTAAGTAAGTTTTGCCCCATTTTACAACTTTTCTTGTCACATTTGTTAAGCCAATCGCTGTAATTGTTAACTTAGTAACACTATTGTTAAGTAAATTTGGCTTCCCCATTGACTTTGCTTGTCAGCAGGTCACAAAAGGTGATCCATGATCCCGAGACATTGCAACTTCATGAATATGAGTCAATTGCCAAGCATTTCGATTTTGATCACATGACCATGGGGAGGCTGCAATGGTCATAAGGCTGAAAAATAGTCATACGTCACTTTTTTCAGTTGTAACTTTCAAATGATCACTAAATGAACTGATGTAAGTCAAGGACTGCCTGTAATTCACAGACTCTGCCTGAATGAACTCATTATGAATTAGTGTAGGAAATAGCTCTACTACAATTTCCAAGATGCTATATTTAACCCAGGCTTGTATTAAAGATATCTTAGGAAATCTGGATAGTTCTTGCTTCCTTGATCTTATGCAGCTGCCACTGGCTTGACAAGTGAATTAGACTCACTAACTCTGTACAACTGAAGCCAGCCAGCTAGTAAACCAATATCACAAACACAGTATGTTACTGCTATAAATGAAATTTATAACTATCTACCAAATGCTCAGAGTTTAGATAATTTTTTTCCTTATTCTTGCTGTACTTCTCTCAGATAATATTTGGGTTAACATACTAAAATGTAAATACTGAAATTTATGAACAAAAAAATGAACATACTTCTGACAGGGTCGCACAACATGCTTTAGATTAACTATTCCTTCCAAGGCAACCTTTACACAAAGTGCCAAAACACATGTTTAAAACTCAAAATATGCCTCAGCATTAAAAAATCAAGACTAACCTGAGTCAGTAGCCTGTGTCACACAGGGGGAAAAAAGCTTCCTTTTTGAAAATACTTCTACTGCTCAGCCCGTCCAACATATTATTGATTGATTATTTGATAGATGGGAAACTACCACAAAATAGCAGGGCATTAAACTAACTGGAAAGTTAAAAACATTTCTTTGAACAAGGCAATAGCAAACCACATTGTGTACCCAGAAATCAACTGCTGATATAGAATTAGCCCTAAATGTGTTGAGAACCCTGTGATTTGCAAAAGAGCCAAACACTTTTTAATGTTTTTAACTCTTAAGGAAGAATCTGAAAAGCAGTCCTATCACACTGCCTAGACCAGGATTAGGCAACCTTGGTTCTTTTATGACTTGTGGACTTTAACTCCCAGAATTCCTGAGCTAGCCATGCTGGCTCAGGAATTCTGGGAGTTGAATTCCACGAGTCATAAAAGAACCAAGGTTGCCTACCACTGGCCAAGACCTACTAAGCCCTAACTGAATTGGTTGAAGTTCTCAAAGTGCCATGGCTATCTTACATCATATGCTGTGCCCAAATAAATAAACCATATTAGAGTTTACGATGGTGGCATGGTTCACATAACTTGCTAAAAGAAACTTGTTATGTCAAGCTAAACAACAAACAAAACAATCCCCTCTTATCCTTGATTTACTCCCTTCTTTTCTTTTCCTTTCTTTCAAATCAGACAATTTAAACAATTTAAAGTGGCTTCAGTAATATATAATTAAAACTAACCAAAACAGGTTAAAAGAATAAACATCACAGTGCAATATTATCAATGATTAATATCTAAAAACTGAAAAAAAGACCTATAAAGACTTTCTGGAACAAAGCTGTCCTCTGAGTTCTACACTGATCAGACCACATCTAGAATACTGAATGGACACAATGTTTAAGTGAGAACATTAACAAACTACACCATGTCCAAAGGAACACAAATAAGATGATAAAGGAATTGGAAGGAAAAACTTATGAGGAACAATTGGAGTACTATGAATCTTGAGACATTTTGGTCTCACTTGGGTGTAACCAATCCAAATTTGTCAAAGTTACTCTTAGGATGTTGCAGTCCCTGAAGACTTTCATTCACTAACTATGAATGTTTACAGAATATCTTAATCCTTTATCCTACATAGACATTACGTAAATGAACATAACCTATGAAATTTCAGTCACTTGAGTAATGATATGCAAATTATACAAATTATATCATTTTCCATAACTTGTATAATGACTTCATTATCTAAATGACCTATAAACTATATTGGAAATATGGTGTATTGTTCTGAATGCCAGTAAACTGAGGTTTCACTTTAGTTTCCAAACATCACGCATGAAATTTTGTTTTGTTTCATTTGACAGAAAAAGAATTCAAATTTTAAATATACTATGTGTAGGAAAACAAAACTGACCACTTTCCATCTCTTGGATTCATGATAGGCTATTTCCAAAGTCATATGGAAAACACCTATCCCCTCAATCCTTTACAAAATAGTTTTAAGTCAATGTTGAAATCATAGAGAATAAGCAGATATTATCACGAGCCAATCACTACTTCTCCATAGGAAACTGCTAGTTGTTCAGTGTTCTTCCTCAAGCCACCTCAGGTCCCAGAGTTACAAAAATCACCCAATCTCCACTGCACAGAAAAATGAAGTAAAATAAATGGATAGCCACTGCCCCCTTCCACTCCATTGAGATATCAACCCTATGGTACATTTTCAAGTTTTCCATGCCATAGCATCTTGGCAGTTTTGTGGCTGGGGGAGATAAGTCTTTGACAATGTAGACAGCTAAAGAAACAGATCCCTTAGCTTTATGACATGGGAAAGAAAGTTTGCGAATGGGATGTAGTCTGAAACAAGAGTTCCCATCAATGAGAAAATATTGAGTACAAACTTTGCAAAGCCAATAAGGCTAAGAAATAAGGAGCTTCAAATAAACTTCAGCAGACCCAGAACAAAAAGCCAAATTCTCAAAAGCAAATAAATAAACATTTTTCTCAAAACTAACTGATACCTTGTATCAAAGAGATAAAGAAGTAGAGATGCCTGGTGGAAATATTCTAAATGGGTTTTTCCTCCAAAGATGCCAGTAATTATTTTCCACATAAATGTAAAAATCAAAGACATTGCTGGTCTGCAATGTACACCATCCCACATTTTGGTACCAAGAGATTAACTGAGCCTTGTGGCTGATCAAGACATGATAGCAGTGTTCCAGTATTTGAGAGGCTGCCACAAAGAAGAGGGGGGTCACATTATTCTCCAAAGCAACAGAGGGCAGGACAAGAAAAATGTTTGGAAATTGATCAAAGAGAGAAGCAACCTGGAATTAAGGAGAAACTTCCTGACAGTGAGGACAATTAACCAGTGGAACAGCTTGCCTCGAGAAATTGTGGGCTCTCCATCACTGGAGATTTTTAAGAAGAGGCTAGACAGTCACTTGTCTGAGATGGTATAGGTTCTCCTGCTTTGAGCAGAGGGCTGGACTAGAAGACCTCCAAGGTCCCTTCCAGCTCTATTCTATTCTATTCTATTCTATTCTATTCTATTCTATTCTATTCTATTCTATTCTATTCTATTCTAGTTCTTGGACTAGAAGTGGAATGTCCTTAGACCTCAAACATCCGTGTATATACTTGGTTTGGGTTGCTATTTATACAGTGTTTTGTTTCAACTTGAATTCTTATTCACTGTCTACAGTCATTATATTGTGAGAGGAATGGGTTTACAAACTGTTTAAAAACATAAATAAGTTTGTGTGACCACCAACAGTACTTCAAAAAAATTCAAACAATTAAAATGCATATGATTTAATACCCAAAGTAAGATGGGGAGTCTCTCCTTTCTTCACTGCTAACTTTCCATTAATTTGTTATTAGTTTGCAGATAACATTCTCTCTGGACACCATGAATATCATACCACATTTCATTGCTGGCCCTTGTTGAAGAAGAAATCAATTTGAAAAAGTACATGTGACAGCAATTGCAAATGATAATTACCTGTCAGTGGAAATAGAAGGTGGGTGGAAGGAAATTTGCCTAGAGTACAATGGAATGTATAGTAGCTGGACAACATTTAATTAAGAGACTATTTGAGGGATGCTGAACTGAAAAGCAATTTTTTGAGAGAAAACTCAGAGAAAGTACATGAGAAGAAATCTCTGTTGTTGGGTATTCTTATGAAACTGCCTGTGTCAATTTATTGATTTTTCCATTTGTAGTTAATATCAGCAACAGTTGTCATCTCTACCAAAGCCTAGACAAAAGCACTTTTTAATCTTTTCACCAAAATAAAAAAAGGAATTTACTCAGTAATACAAACTGCATTCATTGAGATAAGTGTTGTTTGTTACCTTTAGAGAGCATCAAATCTTTATGTTCTTCCTCAGACAAATAAAAACCTGAGTGAACAGTTATAATTTCAGGCTTACATTTAATGACACAAGATTCTTTGTGCATCCCACTGATTCTCAATATCTCACACTACATCATTGAAGGTTTCATTGAAACTTTCTTACTTGTGAAAGGAGATTTCCGGCTGCCGAATGACAATATTCCCATATGAAATGGCACCATTTGCTTTGCTTTGGTTGTTTCCCATCTCCCTTTCCTTCACGTATTATTTCAGTTGCAAAGTTGAGGCATGTTAGGACAAATAGCAACTCTGTGAAGTTGCTACAACCCTACAAATTAATTCACTTTGCAGTATGTGTTCAAAATGAGATATTGGATACCTTTGGAGGTCTGAAAACTGGAATATTTTGCTATTATATTTTGTGATTTCATGTTGATTCCTTTGATTGGAAGGAAAAACCAGGCTTCTTTTTTATATTTCAGATGGAGAAAAATGACAGTGTGCATCAGCTGCTGAGCTTTTCATATATTCCTGTTGTGCTTAATGAAGTGATAACCTGCCTAATTCAGCATAAGAATTAATGATTTCAGGTGACCGAATATATTGTGTTCAAACCAATAATAACTAGAGAAAATATATCTGCTCCTAAGACTTTAATCCATAATTTGAAAAGCAACCTATGTAAAATCATTGTTTTTCACTGCTCATTTCCCAGAGGAAGACTTGTGAGATTAGGCAAAATTAAGCAAAGTTATTCTAATAAGATCTTCACTAGAAATCTTGATCGAACATGTCAGGAAATTATTCATCTTACAGTTCAACAAATCCTGGGCATCTTCTAGAGATCAAGGTGTGCACAACTGTAATATCAATCATATGTTTATACATTGCATTCAGATTTTAGACTTCATAATACAGGAAATATAATAAATAGTCCTATTCAACTTTCAACAGTATTGATATTATTCCTCACCTCTGACTTATTTTACATTGTATTGTATCTATCAAAATATATCCAATGTAGTATAAGAAATAAGAGGATGCACAATCAAGCTTACAAGATTCTGTTATTATAGCCAATCTCAGTAGGAGTACTTTTAGCCTTCCTGTGGATTTGATTTCCTGGCTTGATCTACCTAGTGTGGCCTACATCAACAGCTACTGAAGAGAATGATAAAATAAACCTTTGTAGTGTAGAAATCCCAAAGGAACATGAAAATGATTTGGAAGAATTGCTTTGGGCCATGTGAAAGAAGACCACCTCACTACTGTTCATTAAAACAACCTATCCTTCATTAAACTTCCAAGGACCCTCAATATTACTGCCTTAAGAGAAACATTATTTTAATATGTTGCTCCTTAAAGCAACAGCAGCATTTTGCTTCATGTTTGCGAAGGAGCAGATGAACCAGAGAAGCACTGAGTTAAAGTCAAGAATTTTTTTTTTCGTTTTTTGTTTTTGTTTTTTTTGAAGCATGATCAATCTTAAATATTTTTATAAGTGTTTTTTCCAAATGTCTGAAAGGGAAAGGCCTTTGGAGAGTTTTTCTATTTCATACTATTTGGAAGTGGTATAGAAAAAGTACAATTTGGTATTTTTTTCCTTTTCTTTTTAAGAAAAAAAAACACATTATTTTTTGTTGTTATTATTATTATTTAAATTTGTTATGAACATTGTGGGAAAAATCCATTTTAGATGAACGGATTGGTTAAATCAACTTGATATATAGAGATATAAGGAACTGGCTTTTGAACCAAAAACTTCCCAAACTCTTGGGAGATGACCAGAGTTTGTTATATATAAATGTTTTAAATAAATAAACAAACCACAGTCTGTTATCTTATTAGAACAGATCTATCCTCAAAGTGCCAATGGGAGATGTTTTCCTTTATTGGCTTCTGGAATTCCCAAGCTGCTTCCTCCTCTTGATTTATGAGAGATATTTTTCTCTCTTGTTTTATTCCTCTCTGTACTTGGTTTATACCTTTATTGCTTCTCTTTGTTCCCTTGAAGATAAGTAAGTGCAGGAAATATCACGAGATCCATTACCTATAAATATGTATAATTGCATAATCTGTTACTTATATATTAGTCTCTCCCCCACCCCCGCCATTTTCTGAGATATATCAATATTCTTTGGAAGGAGAAAAATTGCAACTAGCTTGCCTTCCATAGAAGATTTGTATATTACACAGGTCAGAAGAAGAGCTGAGAAAATATCTATAGACCCCTCACATCCTGGACATAAAGTGTTTCAACGCCTCCTCACAGGAGACCACTATAGGGCATTGAATGCCATAACAACTAAACACAGGGACAGATTTTTCCTTCATCCCATCACTCTGTTGAACATCTAACTCTCACAGTACTGTCTAATGCAGTGGTTCTCAACCTGTGGGTCGGGACCCCATTTGGGGTCGAACGACCATTTCACGGGGTCGCCAAACAACGCAGTCCGCCATTTTTTCCCCTTTTCCTTAGCTGTGCTACTCCCTTTTATTCTATTGGCTTTTGAAAGCCAATAGAATAGAATCTCTTGAATAGAGTCTAATTCTATTGGCTTTCAAAAGCCAATAGGAATTTTCCAGGCTGTCTCTGCCCTGCTGAGCCCACCAAAAGTCCCATTCTGCAAACGGTGCTGCACCAGTTGAGTAGTCCTCGACTTATGACCGGTTGAGTAGTCCTCAACTTATGACTGGTTCGAGGTCGTGGCATTAAAAAGGTTGAGAACCACTGGTCTAATGTCTATGTATATTTACCCAAGTTGTATGGCTATAATACTACTATTATCTTCTTTACTATCCCCTCTTATTGGGATGATGATGATGAAGATTACTCTGTTGTTTTGTATGTGCACTGAGAACTTCTACACCGGAGACAAATTCCTTGTGTGTCTAATCACACTTGGTCAAATAAAGTATTATATTCTGTTCTGTTCATTTTGAGGTTGCCAGTGAATCAGAGGTAGTTGGGGTTGATGTGTGATTTGAAGGAGGGGAGCAGGAATGTCATAGGGGCTTTTACCTTCCAACACTCTGTTGTCTCCAATTTTGTGAATAATATAGAATAATTAGATATTATGTGGAAAAATACTTGTTTTATACACAATATCTTTAAATACCTTCAATGTTTAAGTAAGAAAGCAGGAGGAAAATATTTCAATTACATTTTAAACTTCTTTTCAGTGGTTCAGGGTATATTGGAAATGTTGAACCCAAAGGTTTTGCACTTAAAAGGCTTCTAGAAACTCAATCATGTCAGCAATTTTTCATACTCCTTTTTTTCAAATGTTCTTTTAAGTTTCCAGAAGTATATTTAGGAGCTGAAATGATATGAGAACCAGTTATACTAGATAACTAGTTATATTATCTCATATAAAATATTAGAGCATGAAATCACCCGCAGTTGAATTTGACCCAAAAGAGACTTACTTAATGTTTGTCATAAATATTAGATCCTTTTCTTATTCCTCCCTTGCCCTTTAGTAAGCAAGCAAAGACATGAATTTAAACATCTACATCAAATGTTATTCAAAATCAAAACGAAATGAGAATAGATTCCATTCTATTAGTCACAGTGCTAACTAGCAAGTGACTTCTCTTCAAATTTGTTTCTGCAGGATCTTTGTCAAAGGCAGTAGGGAAAAGATTATGTAGATTGGACTGGGATTCTAGGCCTCATGGAATTTAAAGCTATCAGTGACTAATACTATTATTCAGTAACCCTGGAGAGTGCTCCTGTGCTCAAATTCTGCTTTCAGAATTCTTGATTAGCTACAAATTGCCCATTTGCCAGGCTATATTAGATTTCTGTATTTCCCATCCCAAACCAGAAAACACCATTACAATAATTAAAATGTAAGGAAACCAGACTTGAGACAATTATTAATGAAAGGAGGGTACTAGTTGACTTCTGTAAGCCATAATTACTGCTATAAACTCAGTAAACTTTTAAATATTTGCTCAAGTGAGATTTTGTACAAGGAAGATGTACAAAAAGATAGAAATCTAAAGTTTTTGACAATTAGTAATCAGTGCCAGATGTGATAGATGATATAATGTATGGCTTATCAGTGCATGGGTTAATGACTCAGTATCTATTTTTGAACACACACACACAGAGAGACACACACACGCAATGTGGTTAGTATCATCTTCACACTAATGTACCTATAGTTCGAGACTAAATAGATATACTGTATGTTCTGATCTGAAGCTGCTCAAATCTTAGGACCATTAATGGTCCAGGACATATTCCTATTTGGAGTCCTAGAAGCTCTTCACAGAAAGCAAGTAATGTGGAATCTACATCCTCAGAATTAACTATGTCCTATAATGCATTTGGGTACAGATCTATATTTCTTCTCAAAATTGCTGAATTGTAACTTTTACTCTCACAGAAAAAGGACAAGGAAAGCATATCATAATCATTTTATTTCATTTATTTATTTTTAAGAACATTTAAGTTATATTTAATAAAATTTTGCTTGTGGTTCTGGATCTACATGCTTTGTTTGCAACATCCATATCAAAACTCATTCATGACCCAAAAACGGTTAAACTCATTGACATAGAGAAATGACAACTCTATGTAATTCTAGGATATCATAGTAAAACACTGATGGATGGATGGGTCAATCAATTGATCAATGGATGGATCAATCAATTGATCAATGAAGAAACCTGTGGAAAAATAAACACTGGATATCTGGAATCAAACATACAAACACATATGCTAAAAACAGAACTAGTTAAATAAGCTGTCAGTTGCAAGTAGTCATACCTTAATATTTTTATGATTATTTTATTTATTTAATTTTTATGTGACTTAAGTAGCAGTTTAATTTTCTTAAGAGTACATTAGAAGGTCTGATTCTATCATTATTGCTACCCTTTCTTCCTATCAAAGTTCCCCCTTCATCATGGGCTAAGCCATCATATTTAATTTTAAGCCATCAGAACTTAGTCTGGCAATAATTTCTTGTCTGTTCTGCATTTTCTCAGTAAACTGATGCAGCTCTTTGATAGAGATACTAATTATATCATTGACAAATCTGAAATTAAATTAATGTGATCACAATTTGCCATTGACCAATATTAAGCAATTTATCTCAGATGGTTTCCAATTATCTTGCTTTCCCCAAACACTCTAACTATAATAGATTTAATTGCAGACCTCAATAGCAGGGTAACAAGTACAAATAATATTATGACTATTTGTCTGAGTGTGCTTAGAATGAGGATCCTATTCAGTTCACGTAGAGTAAGGAACTACAAATATTTTCCAGCATCGCTGCTAATTGTATCAGCAATTTAAACCCACAAATCTACCATTATTTTATATCAGCTTTTAAAAAATTTCACAGAACACATTATTTCTATCATTTTCAACCTCTCATTTTCTTTCTTATTTGCAATGTTCTGATTTTGAATTGCCCACAGAACAAATGTGGGAACATTAAAAACTGTTGTGTAATTGTTTTAATGTTTCATCAGCAAGTTGCTCCCATTAATATGTTCCTAAGACTGTTCACTTTGTCAAATTGTTTCAATGTTCTGAATGTTTTAGAAGTGTACAATTTTGTGAACATTGAACTCTTCTTGTCTTGGTTGGTTGATTGGAGTTGTCAGCCCCAGCTCTAACAACTCAGAAATAAGTATTCTATCTTTGGCTTCTGCTGTATGCCTCAGTTTCCTGTACATGCTGTGTGGGGCCTGTGCCCAAAATGAAAATTTTGCAGAATCATTATAGAAGTATAATTAGTAGGATTTCATTGGCTCAATAGCATTTACAGGTATATCACCACTATAGTGATGGTTATTTTCTGTTATTTTAAGCACATCCACACTCTCTATAAAGATAACAAGTACTCATGCAAATTGCTAGACTAAAACTATGGAGATTAGGTTCAAATCCCATTCAATCATAGACTCATTGGGTAACCTTGAGCTATACCAGGGGTAGGCAACCCAAAACACTCAAAGAGCCACTTGGACCCATTTCCCACCGAAAACAAAACACAGGGAGCCGCAAAACCCTTTGGATATCTAAAATGAAGATAACACTGCATATATCCTTTTTTACCTTTATTATTAATACATATATATGGATGGATGGATGGATGGATGGATGGATGGATGGATGGATGGATGGATGGATATATGCAGTGTTATCTTCATTTTAGATGTCAAAAGGGTCTCTCTCACTCTTTCTGTCCCTCCCTCCCTCTCCCTCTTTCTGCCTTGGTCTGGCAGTCCTCTTCCCCCACTGTGTGTGTGAGAGAGAGAGGGGGGGTACTTGCGCTTCCCCCTCTCTTTCTCTCTTTCCTCTCTCCCTCTTTCTTTCCTCTCCCTCTTTCCTTTCCCTCTCTCTTTCCTCTCTATTTCTCTTTCCTCTCCCTCCCTCCCTCCCTCTCTTTTTCTCTTTCCTCTCTCTTTCTTCTCCCTCTTTCCCTTTCCTCTCTCTTTTTCCCTCTTTCCTCTTTCTATCTTTCTCTTTCTTCTCTCTCTTCCCCTTTCCTCTCCCTCTCCCTTTCTCTTTCCTTTCTTTTTCCTTCTTTCTCTCTCTTTCTTTCCTCTCTTTCCTTTCTTTCTTCTTTCTTTCCTCTCTTTCTCTTTCCTCTCTCTCCCCCTCTCCCTCTTTCTCTTTTCTCTCTTTCTTCCTCTTTCCTCTTTCTCTCTTTCTTTCCTCTTTCTCTTTCCTCTCTCTCTTTCTCTTTCCTCTCTCTCTTTCTCTCTTTCCTCTCTCTCTCTCCCTCTCTTTTTCTCTTCACCTCCCCCCCTTTACTAACAGAACCAGTTCACCTATCAAATCATTTAACTTCCTCCCTTAGAGATGGGCAATGTGGATTCACCACATACTGTATGTTAGCAATATCTGGAGAGTTACAGTTCATCTGCACCCTCCTGAAAGGCTCTCCCATCTGTTGCAATGTCACACTTTGAAAGGCCCCTCACCCTCTCCGCTTCAGGCCAACTGCGCCCAGCAGGGAGCCTCAGTAGCTGGCGAGGAAGGGAGGAGGGGAGGAAGAGAGACAGACCATCTCCTCACTGCTCGCTTCCAATCCCAATGTGGTGAATCCTGCTTGGGATTTGGGACTGAGAGGGGGAAGATCCTGGCTCCCAAGCTGCAGGGACTTCCAACCACAGAGCTTGCTTGGCTCTGTTCCCAGCCAGTGCCGCACAGGCACAAAACAACAGCAACAAAATGGTGCGGTCGAGACTTGCCTGCCTGCCTGGCTCCCGGGCCTCAGTAGCCAATCATTTGAAGCAAGCAGCCTCGTCCACAGAGAGAGGAGAGGAGAGAGTGAGGGCAGATGAGCCGAGTCTGTGGCAGGGATAACAAGGATTCGGGAGATGCTAGCACGAAAGTTCCACATCTTTTGATTTTCCTCGCCTTGCCTCCCACTGGTTCTTCGCCCAAACAAGTCACCCCCCTCTCTCTTTCCTCTGCCTCTCTCTCTCTCTCCAGATGAGGATGTTTAATGAATATAAATGGGTTGAGTGTTCTTCCAAAAATACTTCAATCACATTATTTTCCTCATTCCAAACAATATATACAAAAACAGAGGAAGAATTACTTGATGATTCAAATGCACTGACTTGGAAAGTTATTTGGCAAAGGAAGAAAGCTAGAATAAGACTGAAGAAAATAGAGGTTTTGACCTATTAGATGGGATATTATACTATTAACAGATGTTTGAATATGGCTAAGAAAATAGATAACTGTTAGAAATAAAAGTATTATTATAATTAGAAGGATAGGATTTGTAACTAGAATATTATATTTTGTTATGAGATGGGAAATATGAAAATTCTAAAAGGGTTTGAATAAGGGAAGCTTTTGGTTACCCAAATATAACTTATTATGAGAAAATTATAAGCGATAGAGATATTTTGAACACTGATGAGAAATTAAAATTTTAACAAGGTGGGAAAAACAGGATATCGATTGAACAAATGGATTTTAAGTGCAAATGCAACTGAGATATGTTCTGGCTAGAAAAGATATTATAAACTGACACTATTGATATTATGCATAATACCAGAAAAATGTGATGAAGATGTCTATATTTAATTGTATATGTATTAACAGTAACAAGAATTGTATTTGCCCAGTGTGGAAAAATGCATACTACCGGAAGAAGAAAAGACCAAGGAAACACTGGATGTGTTTCGGAATTAGATTGAGAAAGTTAATATGTACCACTGAATTACCAATGGACCCAGACAACACATTGTTTATTAAGTACTCATGATTGTAAAATTAGAAAATTAATAAAATATTTATAAAAAAAAATAAGCAAGACCAAATACAGCTTATGTGGGAGAGTTGCCAACTACTTAAAAATAGTCTGGAATCCAATAGCCTCTACATCAGCGGTTCTCAACCTGTGGGTCGCGAGCCCTTTGGGGGTCAAATGACCCTTTCACAGGGGTTGCCTAAGACCATCGGAAAACACATATTTCCGATGGTCTTAGGAACCAAGACACTGCCAAAGCTGCCGCTGCCGCCTCAGGAACGCGCAATGGACAAGCCAAGGAAAGGAACTGAATGAGAGGGGGCGTGCCCACCTGCGTGTTTGTGTGTGTGTTTGTGTAGAGTCGCTATTTTCAACTCCCAATATTACGAAGAAAAAAAAAAGATTGATGTGAATAAAATGTGGTGGAAGACAAGCGTGCGCAGTGTTAATCATATTAACATGTGCACAGTGTTAATCATATTCTTTCCCTCGTCACGAGCCTTGAACCACGACGCCAATAACCGTCTGCTCTCAGTTCGTGACAAGCAGGGCTCTTCTCTCTTTTTCCATCTCTGCTTCGAGCGAAACATTGAAAACCATATGACACTGAGAAGCGCGCATCCCGCTGGCAAGGCTCAGGGGAAGCGCCAGGATCAGCGCCCCTTTCTGCCTGATCAGTGCTTCTCCTAGACCAGGAGAGCTCAGGGGAAGTGCCAGAATCAGTGCCCCTTTCTGCTTCATCAGTGCTTCTCCGAGGCCGGGAGAACTCAGCCCCTTTCCGCCTGATCAGTGCTTCTCCGAGACCAGGAGAGCTTGGCCCCTTTCCGCCTGATCAGCACTTCTCTGAGGCTGGGAGAGCTCAGGGGAAGCGCCAGAATCAGCGCCCCTTTCTGCCTCATCGGTGCTTCTCTGAGGCTGGGAGAACTCAGCCCCTTTCCACCTAATTGGCACTCCTCCGAGGCTGAGAGAGCTCAGGGGAAGCACCAGGATCAGCTCCCCTTTCTGCCTGATTGGCGCTTCTTCTAGAGCTGATCCTGGTGCTTCTCCTGAGTCCTGAAGAAGCACCAATCTCCTGGAAAGTGGCATTGATCCCGGTGCATCAGCTGAGCCCTGAAGAAGTGCCTATCACCTGGAAAGCAAAATTGATCCAGGCCAACACACTCACACACACACACAATCACGTGCGAGCAGTTACAGCTGAAGGTGTTTCAGCCTTCAATTATGGCTCCCAGTCCTCTGGTGCCTCATTGGCTCAGGCCAGCTGTCCATCAGAATCTACATTCTGTGATTGGCTGGCTCCCTCAATGCATCCCTCCCTTGCAGAAAGGGTTTGGCTCTTCATGCCGGCTTTCCCCCTCGCAGGGCTCCTGATACTGTAGGCCCCGCTAGCCGGGAAAGCACACCAGAGTCCCAGCTGCCAGTAAGGTGATCGACCCAGGTGTGCTTTCCTGGCTGCCGGTAAGGTGATCGACCCACTCCTCTCCCATTGCCCACTCTGCCAGGCTCGAGCCTGGCTGGAGCAGCCTTGGTGCTTCCAAAGGTGGCCACTTCAAAGTCACATGGGCAGCCCTCAGCTGCTCCCCTCCCCTCTGTGTCTCCAAATCAATCCCCAATTGGAGAGAGGGGGGAGGGAGGGAGGAAGGAAAGGAGTAAGAGAAGGAGATAGAAAGAGAGAGAAAGGGAGAGAGGGAGGGAGAGAAAGACAAAGAGGGAGAAAGAAAAAGGAGGAGACAGGAGAGAGAAATACAGAGAGGGAGAGAGAAAGAGGGAAAGAAAGAGGGAGAGAGAAAAAGAGAGGGAGAGAGACATAGGGAGAGAGAGAGAAAGAGAAGGAGAGAGAAAGGGAGAGAGAGAGAGAAAGAGAGAGAAATAGAGAGAGGGAGAGAGAGAAAGAGGGAGAGAGGGAGAGAGAAATAGAGAGAGAAAGAGAGGGAGAGAGGGAGAGAGAGAAAGGGAGAGAGAAAGAGAGGGAGAAAGAAAAAGAAAGGGAAATAGAGAGAGAAAGAAAGGGAGAGAGAGAGGGGGAGAGAGAGAGAAAGAAAAGGAGAGAGGGAGAGAGAGAAAGAGAGAGAAATAGAAGGGGAGAGAAAGGGAGAGACAGAGAGAGAGAGAAAGAGAGAGGGAGACAGCGAGAGAGAGAGAGAAAGAGGAAGAGAGAGATTAAATTAGTAACATGGTTGTTAAGTGAATCTAGTTTCCCAACTAACTTTGCTTGTCAGAAGGTTGCAAAAGGTAATCACATGATCCTGGAACAATGTGACCATCATAAATATGAATCAGTTGTCAAGCATCAAAATGTAAATCACATGACCCTGGGGATGTTGCAACGGTCATAAGTGTGAAAAATGGCCATAAGTCACTTTTTTCAGTGCCGTTGTAACTTTGAACAGTCACTAAACAAACTGTTGTAAGTCAAGGACTACCTGTATCACTTTTTTCCAATTTTTTGGGGGGTCACGTTTTTGACACCTCGCTAGATGACTGGTGGTACTCAAATGTTGCCATATTCTAAAAGTGGTACAATCGGTGAAAAGGTTGAAAAGCTCTGATCTAAATAATATTATCAGTAGGAGTGAATCCACTGTTTCTCCAACAAGATTGGAAATACTTTTTTTTTTAATGTGATGGTGTAATAAATTCTAATCCAAGAACTCTCGGTTTCATTGCTTAATTTTCTTTCCATCTTACTGCTTATCTTCAAACCCAGTTTGTTTTTGTGATTAAATACTATGCTTTAATTATGTTCATTTTGTAACAATGAAAATACATCCTGCATATCAGATATTTACATTACGATTCTAACAGTAGCAAAATCACAGTTATGAAGTATCAACAAACATAATTTTATGGTTGGGGGTCACCACAACATGAGGAACTGTATTAAAGGGTCGCGGCATTAGGAAGGTTGAGAACCACTGCTCTACATATCCTTCACAAGGTTCCCTTTTGAGATAATCATGCAAAGCACAGAGAAACCATAAGGTATAACAAGCAAAATAAATTAAAGGCAGGAAATAATTGGACAAAGGAATTTTAACTCCAAAATGTTAAGTAAAAATCAAAATCCTTTTCAAAAAAAACTATGATGAAATTGTTTAGTAGACACCTTTTTCACTTCTTATCCTTTCCTATTCTTTATCTTGCTCTTTTTCTCTACATTGGACCCATTCATTCATTTGATAATTTCCTGTGCCTAGCTCAGAAAGATAGCAGAAAGCATAAAGGACATCATTAAGTAGAAGCAAAGCATTATTCATTTGAATGATGGAAATGAGAATTAGCCATCCTATCCATGGGGATGATGATAAGCTGGAAAGATGATAAACAGATGATGAAGATGAAGTTGGGCATCTCCAGCATCTCCAGATAAAGCCTTTCAATGATAGGCACTGGAAATTCCCCTAACTGTTACTTGCTGTTTTCCAGTAGAGTAAAATGAGAATGTAACTGAAAGACATTTTTACACCAATATGTAGGACAAGAAGTGGGGGTGGGGAGAAGAGTAGTAGTTTGTTTTGGACATTAATCACAAAAATCTCTTGGACCTTGTGAGCTAATGTGAATCTTGGGGCTTATACTCACTGCAGTAGACTAAGGGATCCATTTCAACCTGATGTTTTCTCTATGTTCCATCATTTGATTTTCCCTGCACCCTAACGTGCAAAAGAAGCCCATTGTATTGTGTAAGAACCTTGGCGTTAAATCAGACAGGAAGTAATTCAAAACATGCTATCTTTTCAATCTCAAAAGAGGTTTCATATAGGAGAAAAGGGCATCGAGACATTCAGCATTAATCATGAAACATGACATTGCTTAATGGGATATATATTTTCAATTAAAATTTCATTCACCGTAGACTTATTTGAATTATCCCGAATAATTTTCTTATAGTTGGATGGTTGGATGGTATGTCAAAAAATGTTCTTTCTGCTATTTGGAAGCAGTCATGTATACATCTGAAAAAAAATCACAGGATTCATTCCTAATCCACTGCAAACCTTACCTTCAGTATGAGAAGAAAAAAATTGGGAGAACTTTTGTGAAAGACAAACTTCAGAAATTAAAAGTGGGGTATTATAGCACAACATGTTTATTGATTTGTTTTTATATAATTCTCTGTTACTGAAAGCCAGAAAATTAAGCTTTGCATTTTAAAATATGCCATTGCAGCTTTCCAATTAAACTGAATACTGTACTATCTATCATTTTGTTTAGGTGGGCTTTTCAGAATATATGGAAGAGCACCTTTCAGCATTGTTCTTTTTCATTGGGACAAGTAACTGATGATTGCAATGAAAGTTCCTTCATCTTGATAGACTCCATTGCCATGGCACTGAGGATGCCTACATTGCAATCAAGGGTCCATTAGCCATTAAACCTGATTAAACCGGACTGCAAATAAAACAAGTTTCATATTGTTATCACAATAAAGCAAGTTGGATGAATCCTGATATACAACAGTAATTTGCAATGCAAGAGCTTGTACTGATACATAATCTTATTGCACCCCTGGAAGAAAATACCCAGCAATATTGACATCTTATTTATTAGTATTCCAAAATCATATTTTTAAATGTGAGATATTATAGCTATCAAGATACAAAGACAAAAAATAGGTGCTTATTATATGAAGACTAATAGTTTTCCCTTAAAGATGGATTTTCTAAGAGTTGTTAACAACTCATGAAGATTATTTAATTCAGATCGGGCTGCTCCTGTAAATCAAAAGAGCACATGAGGAAACATGAAGTGAATGAGGGTCTTATTGAAGAACGGAACTGAGAAATCTACCCTCAGGCACTTTTATTCTTGCAGGAGTTCTACAACCATGTTCACCTTACAAACATGCTTATAAATCCATGTGTGGAGAACCACAGCAATGACCTTGAAGAAGGCACACAGAGACTATCAGTAAACAAGGTGAAAAGGTACTGGAGGAAAAAATCACTCTGCTTTGATTCACTTTGATACAAGATGGAGGGAAGGTAAAACCTTGTCAAGCTTTTGACTTCCAGTAGTTTCTATAGAATCTGACCTAAACTGGCCTATCTCCAAAGATTGATATAATGGCTGAATAAGCCACTGTGGAGAACCTTAATATTAAGTTCAGTAAGGCAAGTTCCTTCAAGTGGCAGCTGCAGGAAGACTGCAGGGGTGATATTCTGTTTCTCCTGAATTCCTCAGGTTGCCCCTCTCTTTGAGGACGTTCTGGGCCTGCTACTTGATTTTGCTGTCTGAAATGTGATAGAATGTGTGTCACCAATGTCAGAGTAAGAGTCACTAGATAACAGGGGGAGAGAGATGTTATTGTAGGCGTCCATTCCTAACCAAAACAGTGCCAATATTGTGAAATATGCATCATGATGGCACAATGCAATGATAGCTCTTTTTTCTACTTGCATTGCAGTACCATGTACAAATACAAATACAGGCTGCCTTTGAAAAGTATTCAGAAACTTGAACTGGTACAGAATGTGGCTCAGCAGGTAATAAATGGTGCTGGGTGCATAGCACATGTACCACCACTTCTACATTGGCTACCAATATATTTCTAGGTGAAATTCAGGGTTCTGGTTGTTACTTTTAAAATCCTACATGACTTAGGACTAGGTTACTTGAGGGACCATCTTTTTCCAAGACTTTCTACCTATCCAATTCAAACAAGCAGATTGTTTGAAAAAAGTGTAGCTGGCCTTCTCTGCTGTAGTCCCTGCTCTCTATAATATTCTCCCTGCTGGCCTTTTGTGAGGCTTTAAAAACATGACTCTGTACCAGGGCCTGTTTCTTGGCTTTCCTGTTAATTGGTTAACTATCTCAATTTTAAAAAAATGTTTGTATGTGCGTGTGTATATTTAAAATGTTTTCTATATTTTTAATGGATTTACAGTTAGAACTGTAAGCTGCCTAGAATCGTCTGAGATGGAATGCCATAGAAAACAAACAAACAAACAAACAAAAATCATAATATCACAACATACTTTTCATTACTTTGCCCCCTCAACAAGTACATTTAGGTGCTCCCCTTTCACTTTTCCACAGATATATATAAAAAAATTGGCCTTGAATGCCAGGTAGAGGAGTGGAATCACTAGTGGAAAAATTAAATCTTCCAATTTAAAAATTAAAATTCATTCTGCTGTAATGCCATCCTGCAAGATGTTCCCCTTCAGTTTCTTTCAATCCTTTGATTTTAGAAAGAAAAAGTGGACTAAAAGATCCAGATAAATTTGAAATAAAATTTAGAATGAATTATAATTGGAATGAATTATTACTTACCAATTTATAGCCCTTGTAAGGTGGGTTTCATGTTTTAAAATGTATTATAATTTTTATCCTTACTCTTATACTTGCTACTGGCTCCCTTATAGTAGTTAATATCATCCTCTCTTATTTTATGTGCCTTTTTATAGTTAGTTTTAATTATAGCTGTTTTTATGTATTTATTGTTTTTAATTAAGTGTACACTGCACACAGTCCCTTTTATATGAAATGGGCAGTTATACAAATATGATAAATGAATAAAAATAATATTTTTTAAAAAAAAGAAAATGACAGCATTTCTTAAAATACCAGTATTTCCAGTTTTCAGTACAACATCTAGTACGGATGATTAGCTTTAAGGTACAAATGTTCAAAACACATTTTAATGCAGCTTCTCCTTTTGGAAATTGTTGTGCAGGCTCAGCAGTCTTCCCAAAGAAAGAAGATCAATGGCTAATTTTGCAGAACTACATTTTTCTTTTTAAAAAATAATAAAGTGGTATTTCATGTCACCAGAGGAAAATTATAGTTTGCAAAAGTGCAGTCCCACAAAATCCCAGGCTTGTGTTACCTTTCTGCTCCCTTTTCTTTTGTTTCACTGCAGAATTTGGCTAAGATTCACCAGTAAGCATTAGCAGAGAGAAAAAAAGCCTGCTGGGATATTGTCCTATGCTACCAAATATGCTAAGTGACCATTTCTCCAAAAAATGATAATTGAAGTCCCTCTTTTTGGGATAGCTTTGTTTTTCCAGTCTCTCAAGCCTGGGGCTCTTGAACCAGAGCAGTGCTTCTGGTTCCAAATATTTTATTCCCTCTTATTTTTGGAACAGTTCTCAAGAAGAAAAACAGCAAATGTTGTATCTTTGTGGCTCTAAGCTAGGGGTGTCAAACTGCCGGCCTGTGGGCCAGATGTGTCATGCGGAAGCCATGTCCATCCCAGCTCTGGGAAGGGGAAAAAAGTCACGATACATCGCGACACACCACGTGACATGGCAAGTTTGACACCACTGCAGAACTCAAGTTCAAGTTCAGTTACAGAGCTCTTTGTTACACAATTATAAGAGAGCGTCCACATCCCTATCAAGTAATGGGCCAAGAGTTCCAACAGGAAGGAAGGAAGGAAGGAAGGAAGGAAGGAAGGAAGGAAGGAAGGAAGGAAGGAAGGAAGGAAGGAAGGAAGGAAGGAAGGAAAGGGATTTTTACACCTCAGTTATGTAGCTCTTAGTTCATTGTAGGTAAAACTATTGCTTGATTTTCCAGGTGTACTAATGACAAACCATAACTTTCAGCTGCCTCTCTGCTTTCAATTCAGCTTTACATTATCTCTTTTCTCCATGGTTCATCAAGGAAGAGCAACAGGACCAAGGCTAGTTAGTGAAATATGAATTTACAAGATCAAATCTGGATCAGTCACCAGAACCAGAGAATTACTGAGTAAATCTCTGGTCCTGGTGACCAACCAAGACTCGATTTTGCAACATTATCCTAGGACACATAGAGCTGCCTTCATTCATATGAATTTACATGTAACTGTTACCACAAACTTGTTTCACTGTGGTTTAATTCCTTATTTGATGGTACCATACTTTAATTCATGAAACCAAAATTATGCATAATATGCAAATTCAGCCTAATTGTTTTCAGAAAAAGAGGAAGAGAACTGAATGAGCAAATTTGTCCCCTCTCTTCAGCCAGTATAAATCCATCAAAGTATCCAGCATTGGGGGCATTCCAAGTAAAGTAACTGCCATGGTGTTACTTTCTGACTTGCAGTCATGCAATAACTACTTAACTTGTTACTGAATTAATCAATTTAAGAAATCAATTTTCTGAATAAATAATGCAAATGAATCATAAGCTAGTCAATCAAAATGGGGTTGTGCTATATGCTAAGCCATCAAAGCAATCAAAACTTAAAAGTTTCCCATTCCTGCTATTGGTCTGCTCTGAAGAAAAGTAAAACTCCCTGGTCTTTTCTTTAGGCCTTTAAAAACATTTCTGGCAAACTATGCAAGGCATTAGCCCCCTCCCCCCTTCCCCCCAATATAGGGAAGCGCACTGAAATAGATCCTGGAGCCCTTCTGATCTCCATTGGTCTCTCTGTGACACATTATTTTCTGCTGCAGCCATTCTCTTCTGTTTTCCCCATCTAGCTATATCTGCCAACAGTCATAGCAGTGCAAAGGTATCCTGATTTTAAGTGGTGATATATTGGACAGAATAAGAAGAATTTACCATGATAGGGAGTGGAAACACTTCCTTCTGTTTCATGAAGCATCAACAGATAAGACACAAAATGATTGCCATGTTCTTTATTTTGTGTAATTTATATGGAATATTGTATATCTGCATCTCTGCAATATACAAGATAATGTTTCTATTGTTGCATTCAAGAAGGATAATCATGGATGAGCTTTCAAGAAATTATATGGGAAAATCATACCATTCAGCTTTTTTTTAAAAAAAAAAAAAACTTTTGGCACATATTCAAGGGCAAAAAATCCAAAGTTCTTTTTTTCAACCTCATTGTTCTTGCTTTTGGCCTTAATTAGTTTTTTTTTTTCCTCCTTTATTCCTCCATTCAGTTTTTAGAAGCTCCTGATAAATCTAAAGGGGCAAACGTCTCATTCTTCAATAGGAAATTGAGCCAATACAATACGAAGGAAGCAAAATTGAGGAGAACACCCTGGGAATAATTGTAAAGACCATTAATGGAAGCCCTGAGTCACCTGGAATTGGGTCTTTCAAGCAAATGCAATGGCTAAATCAAAAGTCTTTTGTTACTGGAAGCAAGAAAATGCAATGAAAATCGAATTTCAACAAAAGCAACTATTGATTTTGGAAGACAAGATGAAACTCTGTTAATAATAAACCCCAACTACAGACCTGGCAAATATTTACTGCTACATTTTTTTCATGCCTTTGGAATAAAAATACAAAGAGCCAAAAGTTAGTTTTGACTAATTTATTCCCATTAAATGTTCTTATTTAATTTTTAAAAAATCTGTTTTTCCTAGAGAATATTGATCATTTTAAGAACCACCAGTGAAATGGTATATGAGTCACTGAAATGATTCTTAAATTTGTAATTGATACTAAAGCTGTGTAAAGCTTTAGCTGGGAGCAGATTAGATGGAATCTGCTAATTGAATAAACTTTCCAAATCAAATCAGGAAACTGAATTGACTCTTTGAACTGAATTCAGCAGTGACCATGGTATCAAAACAAGCAAGATGGTAATCATTGCATAGCAATCAAAAACTTGTCCCTTTTGTATTTGTGACAAAGAGATATGCATGGACAAAGGGATGGGACTTCAATTACAATGTTGCAACTACCATCTTGCCTATTTTTACAACAAAAGGAAAAGAAAAACCCAGACACTGCTGATTGGATTGATGGCTCCAAATAATTTCATAGATTCAAAATATTTTTTTTGCATGTCCTTAAATTAAACTAATTGGAAGATATTGATATGATTGAAAAACAATTTCTATATCATCAAGAAAATTCATAGGAATATAAGAAGAATCCTATTGATGCTGATCAAAAACTATTACGGTAGCTCTCTTCCACATATCTCTGTCAGCAACTATCATCAAAGCAAACAATTTCTGAAAATAATATACAGCTCTCATAACTCTGAAGGCCTTATGCTTTGTGAAATAATCTAATTTCCCTTTAATCCATTTAAATTGGTAGCTATCACTACACCTTGTGGTAATGATTTCCACAGGTCACTTTTCATTCTACCTAAAGTCCTTCCTTTTATTTATCCCAACTATGCTGTTGCTCAGCTTAACTGGGCAGTCAGAGGTTGCAAGACAGAAAACAAAACATCTTCCAATCTATTTTTCCATAACATTCATAATTTTGTGTGCCTGTATCATCTCCTCGCACAATTGCCTATTTTGCCTAATCTAATAGGACCCAGATTTGATCATCTTTTTCAA
Source organism: Crotalus tigris (assembly GCF_016545835.1). Classification (NCBI taxonomy): domain Eukaryota; kingdom Metazoa; phylum Chordata; class Lepidosauria; order Squamata; family Viperidae; genus Crotalus; species Crotalus tigris. The sequence goes on along the minus strand of NW_024100518.1, from coordinate 1,336,469 downwards.
AGAGAAATTGCTCCAATCAATTATTCATTTGGGCTGCCTTTTTCTGCATTTTCTCAGCTTTACTATATCCTTCCAGAAATGCAATAAACAGAACTGAACACTATATGCTAAGCATGATTGCACTTTAGATTTGCTCAATACTTGCAGTATTTATTTTTTATCCTTTCTTAATGATTTCCCATTACAAATTTACCTTTTTCTCATCAGTCGCATACTGAGCTTTTCTCCCTCAATCTAACTGTCGTTCTGCTCAGGATTACTAGCTCAGATCCCATCAGCGCATACAGATGAAATTAGGGACTATTTCTTACCCTACCATGAACACTTTGCTGTCGCTTATATTGAGATACTTCTAGTACACAAACTTTGGTGTCCATTAAACAAGATATTTTGCATACACAAAAACACACAAAGTCTAAAAGATGAGGTAAAATCAAGACATTCCAAAAATTAGACTGGGTGTTTTAGCAACGATATTTGTAGTTTAATGCATTAACCTGTGGTCTACTGTGCTCAGCAAAAATCTTTTTTAGTAGATTTTGTATATCTATTCCATAGAAATCTGGGACAATTTTCTTTTCCAACCCTATACTATCTACACAATCGCAACCAATGGTTGCCTCACATGAAACATGAGCTATTTGTTACCACTGTAGTGTCTCAAAACCTGGGTTATCTTCAGTGCTTCCATGAAAATGCTGAACATCATGTGACCATAAAAAGTATCACATGTCACCATGATAAAAGAAGTGACACACAGAGGGGTTCCTGTCTAGTAGGCTTGATATTTAGATCACTGTTTCTCAGCCATATCAACGGTAGTCCTTGATTTACAACCATTCATTTAGCAGCCATTCAAAGTTACAACACTGAAAAGTGACTTATGACCATTCCTCACCTTTAAGACTCATCGCAGATCCCCAATTTGGGTGCTTGGCAACCAGCATATATTTACAACAGTTGCAGCACCCCCAGGTCATGTGACCATCATTTGTGATCTTAACAGTCACATGACTCACTTGGCAAATGTAGCAGTTCACTTAACCACCTTGTTTAGCAATTGACATTCTCCCAATTGTGGTCATAAATCAAGGATTACTTGTATCAACTTTTAACTCCCAAAATTCCCCAGCCAGCATACTTTTGTACCCTGGTTTAAATGGTTCAGCCCTATAACCAATCTGAAATCCCAGCTAGTTCAGTTATTTAGAAAACATTTTTTTTGATTCCCACCTTGCAATCCTCTTGTAATGCAAACTTATGTGCTGAACGTCTGGACCATAGCTTACCATCTGGACTTTGTTCATCTTCTATGTTCAATCCCTAGTCTGGGTTATCAATCAACTGTTAAATAACATTTTCTAGGTATAAAAATTGCTTTCTACTTCCAGAAATACTGCAGGGGGAAGGATTATCCTGTCTTCTTTCTCTATCACAAGCTGCCAACTATCTTCTCTCAAGTTTTTTACAACAGGTCTGGATTTTAACAATGACTTAATTAGGACTGTAAACTATAAATGGCAGATTAATTAACTGGCCTTTTTTAATTAGTCAGATTGCAAGATATGGAACCATCTGCTTATTTTCATGTGTTTTCAAAGACAGAAATTGTAGGTACTTGCAGAAGAATGTTTACACAAATACATTGTGTGACACTGCAAACAGAAAGTAGTCCAAACTGCTAATGTTTATCTTTTGTTTGCTAGTGTGGCTAATAAGATTTTATGGTTCTTGCTTAGATCAGATTATGATTAAGGGGTTCAAGCCATTTGGATCTATAACTCATAAGCAGGCACAGAGGACTGAAGTTTCTTTTCTACAGAGCTGATGTGACAATCATGAAGATAAATGAGTACCATAAGAAAGAACCTGATCCAGACAGCTACCAATCTAGCTAAACATCTAGAAACCACACAGGTAAAAATTTCCACTAGTATTTGGCAGTTGGCATTTATCAACTTTCTAATTGTCATACGAATCTATGGTCCATGAATCTATCAAGTCTTTTAAGGACATAGCCTTTACCACAATCCATGAGATAATTGTGCGTTGTGCAAAGAGTTTTTTCTGTAGCTCATCCAACCACTAGTTACTCCAATCACATGTACAGGTGACACAAGTGTTTGCTTATTTTACACACCCAGAATGTATCCAGTGCTAGGTGAGACCCTGAAAATCTTACAATGGTCCCAGAAACTGCACTAAAATTTGTCAGTAGAATGTAATATTTAACATATAGTGGGGCAAACAAATGAAAGTTGCATGCTTCACAGTGGACATTGCAGCCAAAAAAGCAGCAGGATGTGAGAATTAGACTGCCGATAGTTCTTTATGGACTATCTTGAGATCACCTTGATGTATTCCAGACCGCTTTTATTTTCTGAAGACTGTTGAGAGGAAGAAAAAAAAAAATGCAAATATGGTTTATTTGATTAAGGTTACATAATGGGTTGCTACTTATGGTGTTCAATGCATATTTTGATTGATTGGGTGCAATTATTTAGTCTGCAATATTTATGTTATTACTGTTGGCATGTGTGTGTGTGTGTGTGTGTGTGTGTGTCTGTATACATGCTATTTTAATGGTTTTTAATGATTACTCTGACTGGACAGATCTCATTTTGCAAATGTTTAATTGCGTATAATGTGTTGGTTTGCAACGTCTAGTATTTTTATATATAAAAAGAGTTATTTCTGATAATGTTTAATATTTATTTTTAATGTTTAATTCTTAATTGAGATTAGATTTTGATTATTAAAGAGAAGCATCAGGAGGAGTAGATTTTAAATAAAAAATGACACTATATATTAATGTTGTGAGGTTTTCGTTTATAGAATTTTTGCTGATTAATAAAGAGAGCTGAGGTTTTAGAGATAATAGAAAATGGAAGAGCTATGGAATGAAGATGTATTTGGTTGTGTCTTAAGAATAAGTGATATGTTGTCAATGTAAAATATATTTGTTGCAGATGAAGCAGAAAATTGCTTCTTTTTTTTCTTTTCCATCTTTTTATATATTTTTGTATTAGGTTTCTATATACGGTATTTTTTTCTATTTAATATAATCTTTAATTAAAAATTATTGGAACTAAATGTAATATTTAATGTGATTTAATAGGGAGATAATAAGCTCAATTTTATTAATTTAATTTCAATTTAGAGTAACATCATTTTTTTCTACTTGGTCTTGGACCATAAGGCTGCATATATACTTTAATCAAAATAGGAAACAGCATTTTAGTGCAGTGTTATAACCATTAATATTTAAGATAACCTATTACACCAGAAAGGTAAAATAGTGGAAAAACAACTATAAACAAGGCAGTAATAGAATAAGTAGCTAGATGTCAGTTCTGTTTATGTACTGTCAATGTGATGGTGTCAGATCATTTTCCTTTGTGAAGATACTAATTTAGAGTAACCATTATTCTGGTCAGCTTAGCTTGCAGCTTTAAAAATGTGGAGTAAGAATGTGACTTTAGGAACTATTCCAAACTCAGAAAGTTTTTATTAAATGTACATTTTGTGGCTTTTCTGTTGGGTATGGTTTGATTTGGTTTTTTTTTTTAAAATTTCTGTTGATTCCTGACACAAAAGCATTAATTAATAAAAATGAAGACAGATACCTGTATTTGTGGAATACAGGTGCTCATGAATAGGATACAGGGCAAGTTTGCCCATCACTAAAACAAAATTGGAACACACTGCAAAGGTAAAAATCAAAAGTTCTAAAAAAGTATTTATTAATTTGGAGCTGCACACGCGCTTGCTGGCCCTTCACACGGAACCATTCCTTCTCCCCCCCCTTCCCCCCCTCCGCTGTCTGCAAAGCCAGAAAAGCTGGGGAACTCTGCTCTAGTAAAGCTGCAAAATCGAATTACATAAAAATTTGCAGCTTTCTTATGCCATTCAGTGGGAAACCAAAGGACACTTCACTGACTACTAGTCTAGGCCCAATTCAAAGTGCTAATTATCATCCATAAAATGGGCACCCAGAACACATTAGGAACCTCCTTGGCAAGTATATTCTGCCCACCCAAAGGGCTCCTAAGTGTCTCATCCCATGTGAGGTGCAAGGGATGTGAGGTAGGCAGCAGATGCTCTGGAACTCATTGCTACTATAAGTATATTAGTGCCAATGCTTTCTCACGCTCAAAGTCTATGAAGACCATTGTATTTCAATGGCTTGATGGTTCATAGTTTGATTGTGAGTGACCATCACATTTTTTTTATGATGATTAAGGCTGTTTTACATTCAAAGAAGTTGGGAATGTTATGGTTTTGCCTTTTGTGTGTTGTGCAGTACCTTGTGAAAGTCTTGTGTTTGGGATAATATACAAATATTGGGGGAAAATTTTAAAAAGCAGCACATTTTCAGTGGAATCTTTTTCACTGTTTACAATGTAAATCATAACAGTGAAGAAGAAGAATCTCTTGTCGAAAAGAAGAGTATGCTTTAAACATCCCTGAAGTTCTGCCATGTTCTTCATAGATGCATATAGTACGCATAAGCTTTATTGAGGCTATCACTTCTCTCCTTCCATTAAGCATTTGTGAATCCTTGATGTAGCAGGCATTCATAATTTAGTGGAATGGGAGTATGCTAATTAAGAAGTCATTCCAATATGCACTTCCTCCTTATTTTTGATATCCCATATGCGCTGGGTGAATTATGTATCTAATGGTTCCTCAGATCCCCAGCGTTTTGTCAGTGTCAGGCTGATACATGATAGATCATTCCATTGACTATAGGATTTGTGTATAATATTCCACAGAGTTCTTAAACCAAATGATAACTTCACTTTGACTTATTACAGGTGGGACAATGCGCTTTGTAAATTGTGTTTGGTGGAGAGAAGACTGTTAGAACCACACACGAGGTTCAGTATTCATTTGACTCATCATTTAACTGGGGCAGCCCAGCAATCTGGTGCATCTAAAAAAGAAATGAAACAGCAAGACTTCAGTACTGCTTACTTGGGAACATTTGTTATGTTCTTTCCTCTCCAAATCATCATTTCATATAGTGATAGCCTTCTTCAGATATTAACATGGGATTTATACTTCATGTATTAAAAATACAAATAATGCTGTTTCTTCCCATGATGCTGAACCATTTTCCCTTTCTATCCCAACATTCATTCAGTGGATGCTCAGTAAAAAATATCCTCCAGTTAAACGTCTGGAGATTCTCAGTCATCCAGGTCATAATTATCTCAAGGGTGCTTTTTTTCAAAAGGCAACTGGGCTGTGCTTTTTCCTTGAGGAGGAAGAAAAAGAAAATGCTTCACTTCTCATCCAAGAAGTTTCATCAGTTGTGACTGGATGGTGGGGGGGATGGAAGGATAGATTCTGACAGGAATCCTCCAGTTATTTTTTTATTATTCTACATCCATTTCCCGGGAAATAATTCTAGTTCCCAAAATAATAAGAACCACTGCTTAAGGTACCAGAATAGAAACTAAGATATTGTGAGTTCTAGTCCTGACTTAGGGATGAAAGCAATTGAGTGACTTTGGACAGTCACTTTCACCCAACCTTGTGTCCGGATAGTTGTCTTAGGGAAAAAGGAGAAGGAAGGACTATTATGTATGTTTGCTGTCTTGAGTTATTTGTAAAAAAATAATAAAGTTGGGATACAAATAAATTAAATAAACCAATAACTAGAAGAAAAAGGTGAAAATGGCCTCCACCATGTTTCTGTCATAGTCGGAGAGGGATTAGCCTGGCATTTGATTTGGCCTAAAATTGTTTTTGAAAAAGAATGATAAACAATCCAAAAAAAGAAAAAACAGATGCTTTGTATTATCAAATCTTTCCCGCTAGTGTGGCCCAGAAGGCACTAACCCTGATATCAGAAGTTCTTTGCCCTCCCCAGGATATTTAATATGGAGGGGGAAATGGTTTTGTCCCATCACCTTTCTTGGGATACAGGGATCATTTAGACTGTGTTGAATAACCATTTCACCAGAAGGCATTTTAATTTGATAAAACCAGAACTACTTTATTGATGAAAAGTTTGTGATCAACATTAGAAATAAGATGCATATGTATTAAATGCCTTCTCTCTTCTTCGCTCTATTCGTTTTAGTATGAAAACAGGACAGAATTGATACAGGAAAATCTTTTAAAATAGAAACATCTCCAAAACCCTTCCCACCACCTGAATTATAGAATTAAATGCCCAGTTCCCATTTAAACCTCTCTGAGATCTCCCTGGAGAATTTTGGTACTGTCACTATCTCTGTTTAACCTGCTTCAGTATGGTAGCCTTGTGAGGCTAAAATGTGGAACAACTCCATGTGTGTTGCCTTGGGCTCTAAAAATAAGGATAGGATTGAAAAATAAGGATTGATTGAAAAATAAGGATAGGATTGAAAAATAAGAATACATTACTTGACTGAAATATAGAACATAGAATAATAGAATTGGAAGGGATATCAGACGTCTTCTAGTCTAATCCCTTGCTCAAGCAGAAGACCCTATATGATTTCAGACAAATGATTGTCTAGTCTCTTTTTGAAAGCCTTCAGTGATGGAGCACCCATAACTTCTGAAGGCATGCTATTCCATTGGTTAATTGCTCTCAACGTGATGAAATTTCTCCTTAGTTTTAGATTGCTTCTCTCCTTGGTTAGTTTCCAACTATTGTTTCTTGTCTTAGCTTTTGGTGCTTTGGAAAATAGTTTGACCCCTTCATCTTTGTAGAAGCCCTCAAACATTGGAACAGTACTATCATCTCTCTCCTGGTCCTTCTTTTCATTAGATTAGACATACCTAGTTCCTGTAACCGCTCTTCGTATATTTTAGCCTCCAGCCTCCTAATTATATTTGTTGCTCTTCTCTGCACTCTTTCCAGAGTCTCAACATCTTTTTTGTGTTGTGGTGACCAGAACTGAATGCATTTGTGGTCACATTTCCAAGGAATGCATTGTACTTTAAAATAGTGTCTATTTTAGCCTCCTTTCACTCTCTTTTTTGAGAGAGCTCCTCTTTAGAAATAAAATGAAATGAAATGTGAACTGTTTTGTTTTTTTAACAGTTGTGTGTGTCTGTGTGTCTGTGTGTTTGTGTGTGTATACAAGTGCATGGGCATAAATAGAAACCCTAGTATATCTAAACAGAATTGATTGTAATTGAAAGCAATCTCAGAATTCCAGCTGTGATCTGAGTTTTCAATCTTTAGGTAGTTAAAATAAAAAATCACTCTTCCATTCTGAATGATTATTTAAGTCAATTAGCTATTGATATATAAATCAAACTTATAATTAAGCCTCCTGCCATGTCTGTTCACTTATTGACTTAGCTGGGTGCCTCCGTGGAGATTATCATGGAACTTAATAGCTCCTATGAAGTATTTCAGAGAATGCCGCCAAGAGTTGGCCATAACCAGTTGTTTCTAAATCTAAAGCTTTTATTCATTTATGGAGATAATTTCCTTAATGATGTCCCCTCTCCTTTTGGCTCATATTGTGTTCAGTCTTCTATATCCTTACTCTCATTGAGTAGTTCCTGAATGTCAGATTCACTTTTGATTGCAAGACACTTTCACATTTTGCTGGCTCAAGACCTCTAAACTTTTAACAACATGAGTCTGATACCATTGAGAGAACCTGATAGAGAAAAACTACAGTCAACTGTGCCATGTAAATAATTAAAAATACTATTCTTTGACTGCATTATGCAGAGACAGATCTAATTTATCCAATATGGCCATTAAATATTTCATGCAAGCTATCATACAATTGTAAAATCAAATGTCCTCCTATCTCATTTCTCAGTGAGCTTGGCAGTCAAGAATAATTACCTTTGCCTCCAAGGGCTGCTCAACCATATGTTTGCACTCTCTCACCGACATTTACCACCACCATGATTATACATTTATATTATTGTACCTAACTTATATTCTTCAGGACTCTATATCCCTAAATGTTGAAACCATGAAACTTGCTGGTTATTTGGTTCCCTGAACTTTATCAATGGGCAAGTTATAGAGCAGTATTTCATGAGCCTAACTTCTACATTCACCCCTGCCACTCCAGGCCGGCTCAGCTGCATGGACGGCCGGGCCGAGCCGAGCCAGCCCAGGGTGGCGTCAGGGGCGTGCGTGATGGCGCTGCGGCAGCAGGAACAGGCACTGTTGGAGCAGAAGGGTGCCCTGGAGATGGAAGAGCCAGCGGAGGAGAAGGAGGGCAGTGGCGGCCACTGCTGGCGCTGCCACTGGGTTGCTCCTCCGCTGCTGCCGCTGCTGGCTGAGCTGAGCTGCAGTGCCAAGGCGGTCCCCACACCTCCTGGTTGCCTGGCCACACTCTGCCCTGGCTGCCCTCCATGCTGCGCCAGAGCTTCCCCCATGCCGTCCAGCCTGCCTTCCTCACCATCGGAGGCTGCCTCGGCCCTCTGGTGCCTGGCATGGCCCTGGAGCTGGTGGGCAGGAGCAGCTCCTTCCCAGCTCACCGGGCTCTGGGCCTCGGAAATGGCCAGGCGGGGAAGAGGGTGAGGTGGCATCAATGTCCGCATGTGCATCAGAGGCCAGCCAGCCGGGCCGGAAGAGGAGAAGCAGCGCCTTCTGAGCAGGAGCTGACACTCCGGCCGTGCCCCTCTCACATGCAACGAGTTCAGGAAGGATGATGGTGGTGAAGGGCTGAGCAGCATGGAAAGGGGCTCCTGCAACCCCGCTGCTGCGATGGCACTCAGGAGGCTGGAGGAGTGGGCAGGTCCCTGGGGGCAGCTGGGAAAAGGCAAGAGGTGCCGGGATGAGGATGGAGGGCTCCAGGTTGGCGGGCGTGAGGGGCGGCTGGCGGCTCCGAGGCGCGCGGATCCTCCACGTGGCTTCCAAGGCTCCAGAGGTGCCGCCACTTGGCTCTCAGCCAGACTACCATCTCCAGCAGTCCTAAAAAGCACTGTGGGAGAGTGGGGAATGCTGGGAGTTGCAGTTCATCACCATCTGGGAAAACATGACTCTCCAAAGATCAATCCTTCCTTCCTTCCATCTCCTTCCCTTCCCCTTCAATCTCTCTCTCCTTCCTTCCTTCCTTTCCCCTTCAATCTCCTTCCTTCTCCATCTCCTTTCTTTCCCTTTCAATTTTCCTTCCTTCCTTCCATCTCCATCTCCATCCCTTCCCCTTCAATCTCTCTCTCCTTTCTTCCTTCCTTCCCCCTTCAATCTCCTTCCTTTTCCATCTCCTTCCTTTCCCCTTCAATCTTTCTTCCTTCCTTCCTTCCATATCCATCTCCATCCCTTCCCCTCAATCTCTTTCTATTTCCTTCCTTCCTTTCCCCTTCAATCTTCCTTCCTTCCTTCCCCTTCCCTCCCTCCCAACATTTTTGAGCAAGGAAGAGTAAGCTTCTCCAGCGAGCATTGCTATATTGTTTTTGTGATTAATCACTATGCTTTAATTATGTTCAATTCATAACAATGAAAATACACCCTGCATATCAGATATTTACATTACGATTCATAACAGTAGCAAAATTACAGTTTTGAAGTAGCAATGAAAATAATTTTATGGTTGGGGGTCACCACAACATGAGGAACTGTATTAAAGGGTTGCGGCATTAGGAAAGTTGAGAACCACTGATCTAAATGAACACATTGCAGAAACCCAGAAAAAGAAATAGACTATCAAAACAGCATCTTCCAACAAAATTGATACCCATGCAAGTTTATCAAAAAAATGCCTGACCATTCAACCCACTGCAGCATAAGCAACACCAGCTATGAAAAAGATAATACTGTCATACATCATAAACATCTCAGAAACAACCAACGGCATCACCACCATAACACACAAACCAACCAAAGCCATCCAAAACACCTTACGTAAACCAATAGACCAATTACTCAAAAAGGAAAAACAGGAGTTATCTGCATCATACTTTGTTAAGAATGTGACAACTGCTATGTAGGACAGACATACTATATAGAAGTTTAGAAGAGCCCATCTAATGAACACTAACTTTCAGTCAGAATACACAGTGGAAACTCCTTAAACATCTTAAAGACACATGGACAGACTTAATCATAGTTTCAACTGGGAATGATTCATGGATCATTTGTTTATTTCTTTGGCTATCCACAGTATTCTCAGGAATCGTTTCCAACACAAAAATTCCAGAATTTCAAAAATTTTCTATTCTGCCTCTTGAAAGTCTTTCATTTTCACAGAATATCACAAAGAAAACCGTTGTCTGCATGACTCTGACGTTTGTAGGTCTAGACACATCACAATATCTTAATATCTTATTTGGAAACTTAAGAATATTGTACTATCATTTGGAAAAAAAATGTCCTTAAAATATAGAGTGATCTTTTCTATTTTTTACTCAATGGGTCATTCTCCAGATTTGCTGGCATAATTTAGTTAGAGCCATACACATTATTTCTTACTTCCCAAATATCTCTAATCCACCCATTTGTTAAGGTAAAGAACTGTTTCTTTCAAGAATGCTGGGAAATCCTATTACATGAATTCTTCTACAGCATGTTAATTACATACCACAGAGTCAAGCTTGTCTTCTGTAATTGCTTGGACAAATATTCACATATCAACTTATTTCTAACAGTAATTTATAGATAGTCTAAAGGTAATCCTTTAATCTTTTTGATTCTATCCATTTACTATAGCCATTACTTTCCCTTTCTTCTATTTCCCTCAGAATAAGAGACTGTGGGGAATCTGAAAAGAAATGGAAGTGATAGAAATGTACAAGACATTTGACAGCTTAACTTATAAATAAAAAATCAGCCTAGATGGGAGAGATCTGAGAAAAAGCATCTCAAAGCATCCAAAGTTACTCTAACTTAATACTATAAATGAGGCTACACAATTTTGCTTAGTTTGCAAGATTCTGTATTTCCCCCAGATGAGCATTAAAAATACCACATCTGAAATATTTTTTTTTATTTGACTTGACTCGATTTGGATGGCCTTCCCATCTCACTATATGACTCTGAGTGTTTAAGAGCATGTAGAAGGATTTTTTAAAAAAAAATTGCAACAATAAACGAAATACACCTGGTCTCAAGTCCATAATAAATCTATTTAAACAGCAGCCACAAACAATAACCAGAATAACAGTAACATGGGCTTAAACTAATTTCTTGACACCCAGTACCCAGGAAGACAACCAAGTCTTTAAGGATTACTGAAAACCTTGAGGGTAGGGCCAAATTAAATATTTAGGAAGTAAAACTTGCTACCTTGGTTTTGTCCAGCCTCCTTGGCTAGACACTTGCCAAGCATGGCCATTTTTTCAGTCCAACATCCTGTTCCATCAAATATTCAAAGTACAGAGGTTTCTACTTGCTGATCCTCTCCTCATAGAAGCATTCAGACCTTATTTGATCTAGGACTGACTGACTGGTTCTTCTCGTGATTCATCTTATTCTTACTAACCATCTCCAGAACCATAATTTAAAAGTATACTTCTCTCCTTGCTTTTGTTCTTTTTCCTCTTCCAAAGTCACAGCTAAACATGATTGTTGAAAGAGACCTTGCCTTAAGCACAAGAAAACAATACTGTTGACTATCACTATATCACCATCAAGGATTTACAAAATATGTTATTTGACATCACCTTTCTCTTCTCAATATTTAACATTAATCTAGATTTTTTATTTTTACTTGTAGAATGAGCTGTTTTCATTCTTTTTTTAAAAAAAAAAAATCAACTGGTGCATCTGTTTCTGATTTGGTACCTGTTTTCATGCCTTCCTGCCATTTTTAAAATTTACGTATTGTATTGTATTGTATTGTATTGTATTGTATTGTATTGTATTGTATAAATTAACCAGGGATAGGAACAATATACACTCTGGGTGCTCACTCACTTCTCTGTTTCTCTGAATTCAGTTCTGCTTATAGCTTTCTCTTTATTGTAAAGGTTTTTTTAAAAAAAATTAGGTACTTTGAATATATTAGAATACTGTTAGAATATGTTTCACATTCTGGCATGATCTACAGAATCAAAAAACTTAATATAATTGATGAAACAAAGGTAAGTTCTTATACTTTCCATTGTCCATCTTATGAACGTTTGTCCCTCTGCCTTTTCTGAAATCTGCTTACGCATTTTTTCATTCTATGATATGGAAGAACTAGTAGACTGCAGGTTTATTCATCCTAATCTCCAATTGCAATGCATTTTAGGATTTTGCCCTATTTTTTATGCTTTGGTTAGTAAGGGGTCCTTGGTGCTCTCTGGGCTTGCTTGTTTTCTTGCAGATGTTTCATTATCCAAACTAGGTAACATCATCGTGATGTTTCTCAGTTTTAATACGATATTTTGTGGTTTCAATATTTTGCTGTTCTGCAAATTGTTTCATTCACCCTCACCTGCATGGAATCTTTTGAAGAAAGGCATCAAACATGGTTTAGATCAAATATATTAAAAAGACATTTTACTAATTAAATTTTATTACGTACAGAGGGTTTCAATCACTTAAATCAAAATATGTTTAAAGAGGAGTAGTTGCTTAAGGGTAATATAGGGGAAACAATTATTTCCATTAGAGAAGAAATTATAGTTCTCTTTCAAATAGATTCACATTCAGTGAATCCCTGCTGCTAAAGCTGTAAGGATCAACAATTTAAATATCAGACCTTCCAGTCCAGTTATTTTTTAAAAAACAAACTGCACACATCAAACATAAAAATACAGCAGAAAACTGAACATGCAGGACTACAAATTGTCACATGTGTCTGCCATCTATTGGTATGTCTCACGTCCAATTGCAATGAAAAGTTGTGCAGAAGAATCTATACCAAGGAATAAAATTATGCATGGCACAGAGAAAATGAACATGAATATGTTTTACGTCATCTCTCCAAAGGATAGGATCAAGCGTCATCCAACTGACTTGAAGGAGATTTAGTATAGAGAAAGCAGTTCCTTATCTATAGCATACAATTCATATCTGGAATTGTATTACTACAAGACATGATGATGGCCACTAACTTGCATGACTTAAAGGAGGATTAGATGAATTCATGGACAATAAAGCTACCAATGCTATTTATCTTGAAGACTTAAATGGTGCCAGAATGTTTCCAAATACAGTCAAAGTACAACTCTAAGCACCTTTATTGATCAGATAATATAATATTCCTCACAACATTCCTTACATGGATTTTTTTTTAATGTAATCCATGTTCAGCAGGGGACAGGCCACTTTTGAAAGAGCTGTAGATTAATAATCTGAAGGAAAATAGTTAAAACAATAAAGTTCTGTTATTTTTATCAGTTCAATATAATCTCTAATATGAACTCTTATTTATTCCATTTAGATTCACTTTTCATCTTTCTCCAATAGTGCATTAAGTGTCTCTTTGGACATTTCATCTCCCAGAGTTCCTCAGAAAACTAGTGAACACTCAGATAGTGACAATCAAGGAGAGACTGCATAGAAACAGTCTATGTAGATAATCATTCCAGGTGGAAACCAAGGTTCTGTCAAATTGGCAACACATCCTTATGAAAAATCTCAAAACCCACCTAGGCCTATTAGTGACAAATCCAGTCTCCCTATGAATGGGGAAGTCTTAGCTAGTCTCAATCATGCAGTGTCACCAACTGCATGATTTGAACTCAGTGTGATCTAGGGCAGGTCCACAATTGCTATGGAGGCTATTAACTCCAAAATCCAAAGTCAAGTGGACATACTATATTTCAGAGAGGGAAGCACCACCTTCTGGGCGCTTATACCAGTTAAATATAGCAGGTCAACTACTTTATTTACAGTCAAATCATGGATGAGGTCTGCCATTTAGTAATAATAGGTCAAGACAGAATCATTGATGATCTGGTGACTTCAAAGAGTAAATATTGAGATCTGGAAGTCCTAGTAAGTAGTCCATCGTCAGATTCCCATTATATTTCCTTCGTCTATAATTACTATACCTTCATTTTATTGTTTCCCCTTCTCCAGTCTTCATCCCTCCCTGAATCTTCCCTTGCCCTCCTTGGCCATAGGTCCTCTTCTATTCACACTCCACTTCACAACCAATTGCACACATCATCCCCAAACTACAGGATACATCAAACTCCAGGACCCCCCAGAACTGCTCCCCACAATCACTGCAAAGAAGAACATTCTGAATTTTGATTAGGGTTAACATCAGGATTAGTCTTATGTTCATATGAATACAGTATGGAGATAGTCTAACACAGCAGTCCCCAACCTTTGCAGCTTGGCAGCCCATCTGTGGGGGAGAGGGAGAAAGGAACCGGCCCAATGCGCAGCTCCACTCACACAAGAGAGAAGCTTTGAGACACCACTCATACAAGTGGGCAAGCATGCACTCCGGCCCACTATTCATGTGGCCCAATTGCAAATAGGCCTCGGCCCAGTAGTGGACCACGGCCCACAGTTGGGGATCCCTAGTCTAACAATCCTGATACCTTCCTTTAAACTTAATCATATACTTTTGTCTCTCTTGAATTATCTTGAGTCTTTTCTTAAGAAATAATATTCAGATATACTCAAAATTCCCTTTTAGAATAAATGTCATAGAAATTGATCAAAATCTTATAGAACAGATTATCAAAAACTTTATCAAACCACATATAGGCTAACTACAAATAACGGCTGCAGAGTAAAATTCCCTCGAAAAGAAGTCTGCGGAGCATCACTTCAAAACTTGATATAAATGTAGATTGTTCTCTTTTTCTCTAGCTAACAGGAGCAGCTGCAATATCCAAGCAATCTAAAAACATAAAGCAAAATGATCTGAATTCCAACCCAGTCTAGAACAATTGGACCACTCTGTCATCTCAGAAAATTACATGTTATTTTCTTAGGTAGTCATGTTGTAAACAGGAAGAAAAAAAGATTTGTGTTTGTTTACAAAAAAGAGATTTTTTTTTTTTTTTACAATCTTAACCCGTATTAGAATGACAGCTTCGGGTTCAAAATCAACTTAAGCTAGACTTTCCAAACAGCAAGAATAAGATGTGAGTAAAATTACCTCTGTTTTAAAATAGTTTCACAGGCTGTCAATACTAGTCTTCTAGCTGGTGATTGAATTGGGCAGCCTTTTTTCAATATAGTGCTTTTATCTCTACCTTCCAAGCTTTTAGAAGAAATCAAGTAGAATGCAATACTTTATTTGGCCAAGTGCAATTAGACACACAAAGAATTTGTCTCCAGTACAGAATAATCATAATAATGATACCAAAACGAGGAAGTTGTAGAAAAGATGAAAAGGATAATAATAATATTATAGCCATACTACATGAGTGATATGCTTAGACATAAGACTCTACTGTGTGAATTACATGTTCAGCAGAGTGATGGCACAAGGGAAAAACTGTCTCTGTATCTAATTGTTTTGACATGCAATGCCCTGTAGCGGCATCCTGAGGGGAGAAGTTGAAACAGTTTACGTCCAGAATGTGAGTGGTCTGTAGATATTTTCTCGGCCTTTCTTCTGCTCCATGCACTATACAGTACAAGTCCTCTATGGAAGCCAGGCAGGTTGCAATTATTTTTCCTGCAGTCCTAACCACCCATTAAAGTCTGTACCTATCCTGTTTGGTTTTGTACCAAACCAGACAGTTATAGAAGTACAAGTGACAGACTCAATAATTCCTCTGTAGAATTGTATCAACAGCTCTCGGGGCATCTGAACTTTCTGAGTTGATGTAGGAAGAACATTCTTTGTTGTGCCTTTTTAATGATGGCTCTAACATTAGATGTCCATTTCAAATTTTGGGAGATTATAGAACTCAGAAACTTTGAGGACTCTACTATTGATACTGTGCTGTCGAATGTAGTAAGAGGTGGTAGAATAGAAGGGGTCCTCCTAAAATCCACTCTTCACAGTTTTAAGTATGTTTAGCTCCAGATTGTTCTGGCTGCACCACAGCTATTGATAAGTGGTAAGGGCAAGGAACAATACCAAAGCCAATAGGAGGGAACAAAGAGCAATATATACCAGATCCATCTCAAAGGCCCCAAATCATCTGGAGGGGATATATTAAAATGCTTTCTTACAATCTAAATAAGCATATAATTAATCAAAATTAAGGGTAACAATTTCTTACTGATCTAAATAGCAATGCATAACAAATTCTGAAAAGAATTCCACTTATATGAAACTTTTCCAGGCAAGTCTATGATGGAGTCCCATGCAGAGCAGTTGAAGCCATTGAAGCAGTTGCTTAGAAAGGAATGTATGATTACTGTGGCTTTGTAAATTGGGAAGAAGATGGCGGACACATTTGCTGCATTTCATTATATGAAATGAGTGAATTTCATCGCTATAATATTTATAAGCTCTGTCCCCCCCCCCACTACCCTACAACATGTGCACATATCCACACACACACATTTGTGAATTTGGTTGGAGTCTTTTCTAAATGCACAGAAAGGTGGATACTCCTCCAAAGCAAAAATGAGTACTAGTTAAAATATGTACCAGATACAAATCAAAGGTCCACCAGCACCCCTCACAATTCCCTTTTCCCTGATTTTTTTTTCTTGATTTATTTAAAGCAGCTCTGGGAGTTGCAGTCCCAAAGTAAATAAATCTTGGGAGCTGTGGTTTCCACCCCAACCCAAACTTATTAAGCAAAACATGTAAATGTGCCCCATGAAACTGAATAAGGTACAAAATCAAAACTCAGAAAAACTACCCAGGAGCAGATCTCTAATCCTCAGTCCAGAAATACATTAAACCATACAATAGTCTCTCTCTCTCTTTTTCCCTCTCTTTTTCTCCCTCTCCCTCTCAGAGACAGACAGAGAGACAGAGACAAAGATTTAGCTAAATGTTTTGCTTTTATTTCATGTATTAAAACAGTTTTTTTGATCCAGGCCTATAAGAGTGACAGAATTGTTTGGAGGGAGGAGGGAAACCTCCCTTGACAACCTCAGACAATAACAATTGCCTTCCTTGTTGCGCCATCTTTTCTTGCTGTGGCCTCATCCCTGCTTCATGTTATCAGCCTAGCTTGAGACCAGCACTGATCCTATTCAGGGGCGTAATCAAGCTGGAAGCAACATTAACTTGTGAAAAGGGAGGGGGGAAGTATATACAAGCCCTTCAATGGAATACCCGTCAAAATTGACTTCGGTGCTATTTAGCCGTAACTAATGCATCTTCCAGGCAAAGGGGGCACATTAACACCTAATTAACTATCTCTGAAATGCCAAATTGCCAGCCAGCACCAGAGAACCCCTGCAGAAAAAAAATGATCTTTCTGGGCAGCTCTTCCATCTCAGGACTGAGCCAGGCAATGTGCCTTGTGTCTCCCATTTTGTAACAGTGCATAAGTTTTAGTACAACCTTCAGACCAAAACCAGGGGACATGCAACTGGAAACTTTCCCAGGCAAGTCTCTGATGGAGTCCCATTCAGAGCAGTTGAAGCAGTTGCTTAGAAAGCAATGTATAATTACTGTGGCCTTGTGAATTGAGAAGAAGATGGTGGACACATTTGCTGCATAATGGTTCTGGATATTTTCTCACTCTTTACTATGCATTTTATATTTATTTCCCTTGATAAAGAGCTCACAGTTTGCTGTGTCCTTGATAAGTATTTCAAGGTACTGTTCTTTACTGTAATTAAAACATAGTCTTTGTATGCAAGTAAATAAGGAACACCATTTGTTTGATGAAACTAATTAAAGAAGCTACTTTAGGGGTGGGTGAGGTGGAATTTTAGGGGGTTTTATGTAGTGGATTTTTAAATGTTGTAAGCCACTTGGAGTCATCTGTGTGTGAGTTGGATGGCCAAATAAACTTGTTTAATAAATAAATAATAAGGTACAACTTATTTTTTCTCAGGAATCCCTTTACCTCTCACATTCTCAGAGATCTACACTTCTAGGGTGTCAACTTCTGAAATGAACCTGGCTGAAACGAACATCCCCAAAAGCCTAGAGAGCCTCCAGGTGCTAGAGTAGAAAATTAGCAAAACACTAATATGTATTTATACTTATTGTTTTCCAGGAACTTCTTTTTACCTAGGGAAGTCCGACTGTCAACTTCTGAAATGAATCTGACTGAAGCCATCTTTTTCATTCTCAGTTGCCACACAGGTTGGGGGGGGGAGGGGAAGAAATCAAAAGCATTGTTAGACTAAACATGGAGCAGTCCCATAGGAACCAAGGTCATTCCCATAAGTGCTGGAAGATGGAGAAGGAGAGTCATGGAGCCCGCCAATTGCCCTCATTGGGTAGAGTGATCAACAGCATAGTGGAAGGGAGGGAATTGTTATATTTAATTACTTTGAATCCCTGGGAGGATTTTAGAATTGGTTTCACTTTTGACCATGCCAATATTATTCATCCAATAAACATGTTCTTTGAGGAAACTTCAAGCCTCTGAATTCTGATTTGTTTGGTTCCATTAGTCGGAACCTTGACATTGAGCTTTGCCAATTTCTTATTGTATCAATCTGACCAAACCACTTACTGAACTTATCAAAAAAGAAGATTCTACGCCTTTCTATATACAATCTATCGAGACTCCTGATGATCAAAAAGTGACTTTAACCAAACCATATACAATTTCAAAAGTAACAGGAATGGATGCGCAAATACAATTTATTGAGAACTATGACAATTTTGGTAATCAACTACTAACCACAAAATTGGACATAATTGTGTGTCTTACTCAGCAGAATCAAATGTTGAGAGTTCAATTTTTAAAGCAACAAGGGATCAGTTACAAAGGAGTCAGTTTCCTAAAACAGAGGATGGGACCTTTTTTTTCAACTCAAATGATACCACGAGGAATAAAGAGAGATTTATTTCTTGATATAGAGGCTCTGTTATGGAAACCTGCTTGGCACAAAAAGAACGCTAGAATAAGACTTAAGAGTGTGATCTAAAATTGTATGTAATGGATTAAAAAGGCTTTTTAGACATGGATTGACTTAAGGTTTAAGATTTAGAATTATAAGTGGGAGGAAAATTTTTGGTTAGTAGAATATATATCTGAGATATAGACTGTATTTTTTTTAATTAATGTGTCTACTTTATGTATGATAATTATTTTGTATTGGATGGAGAATAAGAAAACAGATTGTGTTAATAGAAGATATGGTATTTGTAAATGAGGAGATATTAGAACAAGAATAGAATATGTTTAGGAAATATAAGAATGTAATTGTGGGAATAATATGCTTTTTCTTTTTCTCTTTCTTTTTAGATATTATTATTATGTTATGAATAGAGGGAAATTACGGATATCCAAAGTTTAAATAATAAGTTTAAATGGCTAATTGAAATATGGTAATTGGAATGTTGTAAAGCTTAAATACAGGATTGGAATTTTTACAATTAATGGTTTTTTATAAATTTTATTGATTGATGGATTTGTACTAGAAATGTATTAATCTGAATATGTTACATGATTGGTGGGAACTAGAAAGGGGATTTTTAATGAGTTAATTTGAATTATACATGAATGTGTTGGTTTTTGGATAACTGACTACCCTATCACCACGCTGTTTCCTAAGCACTTTCTTGTAAAAACTGAAAAACTTAATAAAACTTGTATTTTAAAAAAAAGGTGGCATTCTAAAATTCAACAAATCTTCACTTCTCGGCCCATCCTTCTTTGTGCAGGTTCTGCCACTTTTCTGTAGAAGCCAAGACACTGGAAGCAGCTTTCGCAGTCTAGTCCAGACAATCTCCTTCCCTGTCAATTTTTTTTCTTGTGAAAAAAAACACTTATGCATATCCATGTTTTTTTAAAAAAATGATATAAGAGTTTGATTATTGGATATTTAATATCTCTTGGGTGTGTCTCAATTTCTCACAGAAGGAACTACAGCTGCTGAATTGGTAAGGATTAGGGATCCCAGGGGTTTGTGGCAAACATTACATAAAAGTTGCCTTAGAGTTAGTTCAGTCTGTGAGGTCCTTGCTAGTCTCTGAGCTTCATTGTTCTCTCACAGAAGATTCACTACCAAACTAGGTAACATCATCAGTACAAACAGGGAATGAGGTTTGCTCTCATTAATGAAATGCAGAAGCAGAGTGGGTATTTATCACTGCATGAAATTATAATCTTTTTAACAAGGAATTTTTAGTCAACAAGGAGACCTTTCATGTCTGGCACCATTTCCTGGAGAATACTTGCTATCTCATAGAAGTTAGAACATATCACAAATAACCTAGAACATCTTCAGATATTTATGAAACTTCTCAAGACATAATGTGATACAGATATAATGTTTTGGCTTTCAAATATATTCCAAGAATAAACAAGTCAATTATAACTTCATGCAGTGAAGGGGGGGAGAGTTGTAGTTATTTAAAAAAGAGTTTGAAAATAATAGAAGCAAATAACTATGCTATTTCTAGATTGTTTTGGTTGATCTTATCCTGGGACTTTTTAAGGATCTCAGTAATCCAAGAGCATGCTATTCTCCTCTAGAATATTTCATTTCATGTATTAATATTTATGGAAAATCATTAATGTTGATGAACAGAGTTATTAATGTGGAAATGCTAGCATTTCCATTATTCTTACTGCTCTTTTTTCTAAGTCTCTTGGAGCCTTCTATACTTGCTTATAAATTCTATATCCTATATAAAAATCCTAATCATAAAATACAATGAGATAAAAATATACCATTGGATAGAATAAACCTATCAACAACATAATCCCAGGATTAAAAAAAAATTAGAACCAATCGTCCTGTTCACATATTATGGAGAGTCCAGAAGTCCTTTTTCCCACTCATATTTTCCCCACAACACATAATCTAGGATGATTATGCAAAGTAAGTTGGATTAGAGTCTTCAAAAATACCAAATAGCTCTACAAAGAGTTTCACAGAATTTTCCAACTTCTACATCCTAATGCACCTAATCACATATCATTCAGGAAGATTTCTTCGTCTTCAAGAACAACCTGAACATGGGACTATATTGAGTAAAAGAGAAGCAGCAATGTTCTACCATTTGAAAGGAATTCTATAATGTTGTCTCCAGATCCTGTCTTAATGGTTTTTTTATTTTTTACAAAACAAGTCAATTAATAATTCACTTCTTTTTCAATTTGCTTTGGGCCATCTGATAAGTTTGCAGTGGTTGATGAAAAGCAATGCCAATTGTAACCTTAGCTTTGATGAGTTCTCCAACATTTCAGCAATGATCATACAATAGCATGTATTGTATGATCACTCATCACCAGACCTTGCTTCCTACCATGGAAAACAACAACGTTTCACAAGCTTATTACAGAAATACCTGGTGCTTAAACTCTTTGTTTACCAGATAGAGATAAATCTGACATTTGTTCTGGACCAATAACACAGCAAAGCAACCAAACATGGACTGATAATGACATTTTCTATTTTAATGAGTAAGACAAATATCTGCATTCCATATAAACAAATCTGCTTTCTGAATGAAACATCACACTTCCAATGATTCATGGATTTCACATCAACAGGCTGAAAATGATTTGTGAGCAACTGAGAATAAAAGCTTCTTTAATTAAAATGATCTGTTCCCTGACTTACTGCACCAATGGAGTCAAAACATAGCAATATGTTAGCAAACAATGGGGAAAAAAGAATAAAGATTGGAATTTAATCTAAAATTTTATTTTGCCATGTAATAAAGTCAGTGTTCATAGTTACGTTACAGAGTTAATGGGCTGCTTTATGAAGTGGGAAAAGAGAATATTTAAAAAGTGGAGATATCAGAAAGACAAGATTGATTCCTTCTAAGAAAATACTTCTGGATGCAGGAACGCAAATATGTTTTAATTTGTTAAAGAAGAAACTTTTATGGAGCCAATGAAAACTTTGTTTAAAATAAAGCTTTTCACTCAGGATGACCTCAAAAAATGGACTGTTTGAAAGTTGATAATATTCTTAAAGAAAGCTTCAGTGGAAAGAGATATTTAAGAAAGTAAGTGCCCTCTATTGCCCACTTTTCATTCTCCTGGTTGGGTTTCAATGAGAGTAGGATTTTTCCCACTTGTTCAGAAATAATCCAGCATAGGTAAACATTTGACCAGGAGATTGGTAAAATGGTTGTTTCATTCATACATACATACATACATACATACATACATACATACATACATACATACATACACACACACACACACACACACACACACTCACACACACACACTCACTCACTCACTCATTTAGGATGCTGCCTGATTCCAATGATTGTACATTATAATAATTTTCTATTCAGAAAGAAATCTTTAAAAGCTTTCTAAATCAAACGGCATTCCTGGCAAGAAACACACTTCTATATTCTAACCAGGTTCTAATAGCAACTGCTGATTTTCTAAAATTTCCATCCTTCAAAAATATACAGGATTTCTGTAAAACTTAATTAACATTTTCAGTGCTTTAGGCTTCAATATCTTGTGATAATCCATAATGAAGAGGAAATGGCAAATGTGGTGCTTGATGCAATACTGTATTGAAAAAGTAAAATTAAAAAAACCATTAATAATTGACATCAAAATATTCAGCTTGTGCTTAGTAGTATTCTAGCCTTTGCAAGTATGGATTATGTAACTATTGAGTTTCATATCATATGGATCTACAATACTGCAGCTGCAATGTCACTTTAGTCACCTCACTTTTTATTTCACTGATGTATTTCATTTGAGATACCAGCATGCTTGTACAAATGATATGTGAGAAATCAATGTATCTACTTGAAGACTAATATTTTCCAGGTCAGGTACAGCAGACAGCTGGATAAGTTGTTCCTTTTGCTGAATACCAGTGAAAAAGTTGGTTTACCCTAACACTAGAACATTTTGCTGATATCTAATGTCAGGAAAATGTGTTGTATTTGAAATATGATTTCATATATAGTTCTCATTGATCACCTTTAGAAGCAAATGAACTATAAATCTAGATGCTGCAGGAAACCTAGTTAACTTTCCATTTCTTTATCAATCATAGGGTAGAGTGCATGGTCAAGGCAGCCATCTTATCTTGTTGACATCTTCCTGCAAACATCCCTGCATTTGATTAAGCCTACATAAAAGAATAAGAAGGAAATGGAATGACAAAAAGAGGTAGATGAACCCCCTTTCCTTCCCCTTTTCCACACTTGACTCTTCTTCCTTTATTGTTTGTTTGTTTGTTTGTTTGTGCCTTTAAGTCATTGCCTCAGGGTTCAAATCTTTCTCCCTTCCTATTTAACATCTATATGAAGCTATTAGGAGAAGTAATCTGCCAGCAAGAAGCTCAATATCAATACAGTTGTGATACCTGTTATGTCCTGGGCCTGCTGAATTGCTTAGCAGGCTCAGGAAGGCTGCAGAGAGTCCCGGACAGACCACATGTTTGCCTGGGACCAGACAGGCTGTTGCCAGCCTTGCGCGCATGCGCAAAGCGCGAAACCAGCCTTGCATTGATTGGTTGACGCTGTCCTTGCAAGGAGACTATAAAAGGCCTGTGCACCATTTTGTTTACTGTTCTGTTGCTGACTTGCAATAAAGAAGATTTGCTTTTGTGTTACTTGCTTCATCTAAATGCCTTGGACTCGCGAACAGAACAATACCAATATACATCTCTACTCCATGCTGGCAGAGATGCTGTTCAGTGTCTAGAGACTGTAAGAGCCTGGATGGAGAGAAAATGGCTGTAACTCAACTCTAGCAAGATAGAGTGGTTGTGAGATTTATCCCCACCTCAGAGTCAGGAAATTTGACATTTCTGACTCTGAATGGAATAACACACACCCCCATGCAAACTAGAGTGCAATTTTGGGGTTCTCTTAGATTCACAGCTCCTGCAGAAGGACCAAATGGCAGCCCTGGCCAAAGGGGCCTTTGTACAAATCCACCTTAGGTATCAATTGCATCAATTCTTGGACCCAGAGGCCTTAGTCACAGTCACCGATACCTTAGTCACCTCCCATTTGGATTATTGCAACATGACCTTCATGAGGCTATCTTTGAAGACAATCCAGAAGCAGCAAGTAGTTCAGAATGCAGTGGCATATGCAGTTTTGGGTGCTTTGTGGTTATGATGGTCTCACAGATACAAGCTTGGATGAGGAGGAAGAGCTCGCTCCAAACTAGAAAGTGGAGTGGAGAGGCCAAGCTCAGTGGAAAGGTCACCAGAGGAGTGAATGGACAAAAAGCCGGATAATAGAGGAAAACGAGAGGTGCAGTTGCAGCTGAAAGCCCATTGGCAGAGCAAGAGGGCAAGGCGCATAGCTGCAGCTGGCCAGCAGGGATGAGGAAGAATTACCTTCTCCATCTGATTCATGAAGCACAGGGCTGAGAGGAGGCAGGCAAAAGGAGATCAGCAAGGCTACTCACGATTCATCAGCTTTACCCCCCCTGATGAGTTGCACTGGTCAGTGGCTATTTACACATGGAGCACACCATGGTAACAATTCATCAGTTTCTTGCCATGCATTCATTCAGCCATCATGATTCTTGCTGTGAACTTAAATCTTGATTCTGCTACTGGACGGATATTGCTTTTTGGACTTTGGACTTGCTTCTTGGACCTTGAACTTGGATATTGGTTTTGGTGATTTGTGCTTGGACTTGTCTTTTGGATTGTGAACCTAGTGAGGGGACTTTAAGAACTTGTTCTGTGTTTCTGGAAGGAAAAATTGGACATTGGGTTTTGTACTAATTCCTGTGTGGGAGTGAATCCTGGGGAATACTATTTGGAGTTGATGAAGCTCCAATAAAGGCTTCAATCCTTGGGGTGTGTGCATGTGTGGCGCAGGACAGGACAATGGCTCCCCTGAGTAACACCAGTGCTGTATAGGTTGCACTAGCCTCCATTGCTTCTGGATGCAATTCAAGGTGCCTGTTATCAGGTTTAAAGCCCTACATGGCATAGAACCAGGTTGCTATCAGGATTGTCTCTCCCTGAATGTATCTACCTCTCTTACTAGGTTAAAGGGTGGCTGTGCTCCACATTCCCTCCCTTAAATGTAGTCATCTCTTGGGGCCTCAGAGGCAGAGCTTTTTGGTGGCCACCCAGCCCTTTGTAACAGCTTCCCATTTGAGATTTTAGCAATCCCTATCCTTTTAGCATTCTGGGGGATGTAAAGGTCTTTTCCCCTAAGCAATGGATTAGAATGGCGGTTGAGGTGCTAGAATGATTGGTCTGGCATTGGGGGAAGAGAGTACTTTTGTTTTTAAGCTATATTTTTATGGATTTTATGGAAAGTCATCATATGACATAGGCAGTCATTTAAGTCCTATAAATAAATGTGAGTTGACCTGGCGTAGAAAACTGTGCCTTCTACAGCTCTTATTTTATAGAATCAAGCTCTTATTTTAAAGACGCCTTGAAAAAAAATCAAGGGCAGATGATCTCACAGCTCCAAAAAGGATTAAATTCTTTCTTTCCTCCGTTGCCCCAGAGCAGTGCTGATAATTACTTACATGACAGCAATATCACTGGAAGCCTTCAAGAAGAGGCTGGACAGCCATCTGTTTCAGATGCTTTAGCTTTGCATTTCCCGCATGAAGCCAAGAGTTGAACTAGATGACATCCCAAACAAATATCTTACTGACATATTGTTAGTTCTTGAAAACAAATCTATGGGCAACAGTTGGACAAGTGACAATGGGAATTAAATAGCTTTCATGTACCTTTGGAGAAAATGATCTGTAAAATTGAACAGGTAACAGTTGAAAAAAATTAAGCAGTATCAGTTTACCGTGAATCTCTATTGAGAAGGAGTGGACCCTAAGTTATTTAAGTGGATTGTAAGTTATTTCTGTTTGAAATGAAGATGATGACAGGCTAGGTTTATTAAGGATCATTCCCATCTACTAAAATCTATATAGACGGCAGAAACATCTGGATCTTTATTACATTGGCAAAATGACAAAGGAAATTCAACATAAATTAGTATTTTAAAAAAACTTGATTTCACAGATAATGGATACAGTCAGGAAATAGGTGTAAGGCAGAAATAATAAAGAAAATTGTTTTTTTTAACCTGTCTAGAGCTATAGGCATAAAATTTCAATAAAATAATCAGATTATATTTAAAGAAACATATATGACTGCATTGTTGACAACTAGTTTATCTTCCATATTTGCTTATTTCAGAAACTAGAAGTTTGTATCCTCTGTGTGTATATTTATAGATATAAATATATTTTTACTCCTGAACTCGCAAATGAATGTCAGTTTGTTCAGAGGAAAACACAATGATACTTCTTCAAACATTTATGCAAAATTAGACACGATGGTGGTGATATATATAATATAGATATATTATTCAGTTTAGGCACCTATCATTTTCTGACAAGCTGCAGAATTAAAATGCTTGTTTTCTTGTTTGCATGTGCAGCTGAAACCGATTCAGAGGCAGACCTGTAAACTGCATAAGCAGATCATACATCAGAGGGGCTGAAGCTCAGAATCAAAGAAATTGGAATGGGGAAGTCAATCTTGACTTGCATTCCTGGAATTTTGCTTGGAGAAATGGAAGAAGCCTGCAGTGGAGAGATTCTGACATTTTGATAAGGACAGGTTTGAGCTAAATGCTATGAATGTTTGATTGCAGGTATACCACCATATAAAATGCAAAAAAAGTCATTTGTGCTCTGATATGCTCTAATCAGTGGTGGGATTCAGACAGTTCACACCACTTCGGCAGAACTTGTAGCTAATTTTTTGCTGTCCAGGCCCAGAATGGACTTCCGGAAGTGGCATCCACACAGAGAACCGGTTGTTCACATATTTGAATCCTACCACTGGCTCTAATCCTTTTGGCTTCCCACCAGTGACTAACTAAAAACTAAACAAAAAAAAGATGTATACAGCAAATTGGACTTTGTTTTTGGTAAGGCGCAACAGAAGAGGAAAATTACAAAAACTACCCAAACAACTATTCAATTGTAAAGCCAGCCCTAGTCCAAGATAGCAATGAGTCACAAACCAGTCAAGGAGGTACCCGATCTTTCCTTATTAGTAAAAATAATTCCACCAAGTTTCTCAACTTATTCATTGTTTTAGGACTCATGAAGGTGTTTATCTGCTTCCCTCACCATTATTTTTGGAATTATTTTTGGACCAGGGGACCTATTGCCTCTTTCTCAACAGGAAAGAATATTGCAAACACCATTCATTTTCATTTATTAAGATTGTCAGCGCACCATTGAGGCTTCTGTATCAATCAGAAGTGGGGAACTATTAAGGTGACCAACTTTTTTACAACAAAAAGGAGGACACGAATAAATTTAAGAAAAAAATATCATAAATAAAAGAAACATTGTATTTATTGCAACAATAATACAGAATACACTATAATATGATAAATGCATAATAAAAAACATTTGTAACAATAACATTTTATATTGTAATTATGCTTACATGCCTATTAATTATTTAAATGAGTACTTTTCCATTGAATGAATATTTTTTGTCAATGTATCATCTTCTAACAATATATTGGAAATATCTGAACAAGAAATATCCTTCATATTGAATTTTACGGCAAGTGCTGCAGCTAGAGTATCAATATTCAATCTCGATTTCTCACTTGTCCAAAAATCTACACAGCTGGACTGCGCGGGGGTGGGCGGCGGAGGCAGGTGTTGTGAGCCAGGCGCTCCAGGATGGCCATGTAGATGCTCAGGGTGAGGTGGTGGCAGCGCAGGTCAGCATTATGTAGACCACCAGCTGGCGCAGCCCATGGAAGGTCAACTGCCCGCCGCACCCCCACCCACAGCCGCCCCGCCAGCACTGCTGCCCTGTCGTGGAGAGCCGGCCCTACCGCAGCACCACCATCCACCCTGCGCATCCCGGTAGAGCTGGCCCCGCGGCTTGCAAAGCAGCCACCCCCCCAGCTGCCCCCCAGCACCACCGCCCCCCCAGTCGCCCCCAGCACCACTGCCCTCCCTGCCCATCCCCGTAGAGCCGGCCCTGCGGCTTGCAAAGCACCAGCCGCGTCGGCTCTGGTCCTGCAGCCACCCCCCCCAGCCACCCCCCAGCACCACCGCCTACCCTGTGTATCCTCGCGTAGAACCGAATAGGGAAGATCAAGTGAAACTTACCGCTTCAGTCTCCTCCAGCTATCTTTGGAACTAAGAAGTAGGAGATCGTGTAGTTGGGTAGCAGTGAGGGGTGCAAGTTCCTGCAACTTGCACGTGCAAAGTTTGCCACCCGGGTGTTTTGGAGCGCTCAGCAGCAATTCCTATTGGCTTTCGAAAGCCAATAGGAGGAGTAAATGCAAAAGTTGAAAAAAAAATTTAAAAAGGTCCCGGAACGCCTTCTGAGCGTTCTATGAGGAAACAAAAGCCCTGCAGATTAATCAAAAAGAGGACATTTAGGAGGACATTTTCGAGAGAGGACAGAACTCACAAAAGGAGGACTGTCCTCCCAAAAGGAGGACGGTATATGGAAAAGGAGGACATTTAGGAGGACACTTTTCAAGGGAGGACGAACTCAAAAAAGGAGGACTGTCCTTCCAAAAGGAGGACGGTTGGTCACCTTAGAACTATGGTCCCTTTAGGACTTGTGGACTTCAATTCCCAGAATTCCTGAGCCAGCTATTCTATGCTGGCTCAGGAATCCTGGGAACTGAAATCCACAGGTCATAAAAGGGCCATAGTTCTCCACCCTGTTATAGAGACAGAACTAGAGAATGTCCTTTATCTCTTCTTCATTTTCATTAAAAATTACCTTAAAAAATAGAAATTATATGGTAATAAAGTGGGAAGGTGCCCATAAAAATAAAGTGGTCTTTTTCTGTCACTAGGATGCCAACATGTTTCAGACATAAATGAACTTTCTCTAGCTGCCTGAACATTTCTCAAAGCCCACTTTTTGCTTTCAAATGAATGAGTGGAAAAAACACATACACACATACCAATATACATAACCGCCCTTCAGATTGCCAAGATCAATGCAGAAACGTGATTCTGCAGCCACTAGATTATATCTAAGGCTGGAACACTGATTTTTATCAAGAGGTTCCCATGATTACCACCTTGCAGGTGTTTAAAGTAAGGTTTCAGAGTAATATTAATGCATAACCCAGCAACCTGCTGTCTTCAGAGAATATTGAAAATATTTCTTCTAGAAAACAAAACCAGTTTTGTTTCCTCTGTTCATCAGCTATGCATGTAGCTATTTAATAACCCCATTATTGTGTGTTAATTAAACTTAAATTGGTTCTTAAGTTCCACTTACAGTGGTTTAGTAGCTATATAATTTACATAATTTCAAATTACACAACCCATAAAGCACTCATTACAGTACTTTTCTACTATTGGGAACTTGCAGTAAAATACTCAAATCTTTAATTGGTAGGGGATGAAATTACATGGCTATTTTTAAGCAAGCTGTAATTTCAAGAGAAAATTTTTGCAACAACAAATTGGACATTCAGCTGATGTAATATCAATATGAGATTCTCAGCTCTATCTTGTTAACTTCTTAGATATCATCAACTGCAATCTTGCCTTTTTGAATATTTTACTGCAAGTTTCCAATAGTAGAAAAATACTGCCTTTTTGTGAGTAACGTATGAACCAATGACAATTCAGAGTTGGGTTTTTATTTGTTTTTTGTTAGAGGGTGACAAAGCAAAACAAAAAAAAACAGTTTATCTAATTTCTAGATGCATCAAAGCTCAGTCTATTTATCATATACACCCCTCTCTCCCTCTTTTCCTCCCTCATTCCCTCATCCATCCATCTATACATCCATCCAATTGATTTATATAACTGCCCATCTTATGCACCTTCTCATCTTGGATGAGAAACAAAATGACTTCAAGAAAAACAAAGAAAGTCCAGTTGCCTTTTGAAAGAGCACTTTTTAAGGGCAGCTCCATCTAGAGCAGGACTTTTCAACAAGTGGTACACGTACCACTGGTGGTATGCGACCACCTGGCTGGTGGTACGCGGCATTGCCTTCCTCCCCCCCATGTCGCTTTCCTCCCCCCACTCTGCTCCTTCCCAGCTCACTTGTTTGTGGAAAATCCTGCTTGGTGGCAGCCTGCACAAACCCTACCGAATGTGCCCTTCAGGGGGTGCGCGAAGAGTGCAGGTGCAGAGCAAGGCCCCGCCCTCCCCAGGGACTCATTGTGCAGCAACCGAATTGACTTCTTCTCGTGCATGCAGGTCAGCGGGATCCGTATCGCCCTTCCCCTCCCTCTTCTTACTTCACAACAAGCACTAGCCTGATAGCTCCTTCCAGCTGGGAGAAGCACACGCCGTTGCCTGTATTGCAGGTTTAAAGTCTGAAACAGCCGGGCTCCTGGCTGACTGATCGCCTTTCTCTTTTCGGGAGATGCGCCTTTGCAGCAGGATTCCCCTTCCATTAATTATCGGAGGTTTGAACGGCAAGTGCTCCCAGAGCGTAAAAGTAGAGGGCCCAAACAGCGAGAGTGACGCAGCTCTCCGACTCTCTACTACAGGGGAAAAATGACTGGGAGAAGTAGCCGGTTTATAGCGTACATGCCTGAAAACAGGAGGTGAACCGGCCACATCCCCGCCCTGCCTGTATGTTCTCCTCTGCCTCTGCGCACGCACAGGCAGGGCCATGATGTGTTGCTGCCTGCCAAAACCAGGCTGGGGACTGGGCGGCCTAGCACAGGATGAAGGAAGGGAGGGAGGGAAAAAGGGACAATGGGAGCTGCAACGCTGCAGCCTACCAGTCCCCTGAGCATCCTTCGGCTGTGCTCCAGGCCTCAAATTTATCAGCTGTTCGGCGGCCAAGAAACAACCTTTCAGCTTCAGGCCACTCCATTGGCCCTAGGCTCCCTGTTTCGGCCTCCCGCCCATCAGCTATTCGGCAGCTAAGAGTAGGAGCCGCTCAGCTGTTGGTTGGGACACACCCACGCTGCCAGGTAGAACAGAGCTGGCCGCTAGTCTCCTTTGCCGCCCTGCACTTCATCCTCAACTCTTCCCCCTGCCAGTTCATGTCGAGCCCACGGGGGCTTGACAGGGAGAGTGGGAGGGAAGGAAGAAGGGACAAAGAGGGAGGTGAAGGAAAGGTAGGAAAGAAGGAAGGGACAATGGGAAAGAGGGAGGGAAGCAGAAAGGTATAAAGGGGGAGGTGAAGGAAAGAAGGAAGGAAGGGACAATGGGAGAGAAGGGAGGGAAGGAGGGATAAAGAGGAAGGTGAAGGAAAGGAAAGAAAGAAGGAAGGAAGGAAGGGACAATGGGAAAGGGAGGAGAGGAGGAAGGGACAAAGGGAGGTGAAGGAAAGAAGAAAAGAAGGGACAATGGGAAAAGGAGGGAAGGAGGAAGGGACAAAGGGAGGTGAAGGAAAGGAAGGAAAGAAGGAAGGAAGGGACAATGGGAAACAGAGTGAAGGAGGAAGGGACAAAGGGGGAGGTGAAGGAAAGAAGGAAGGAAGGGACAATGGGGAAGAGGGAAGGAAGGAGGAAGGGACAAAGGGAGGTGATGGAAAGGAAGGAAAGAAGGAAGGAAGGAAGGGACAATGGGAAAGAGGGAAGGAAGGCAGGCACCCGCCCCAGTCGCATCCCCCTCCACCAGAGACCCACGGATTCCCCCCCACAGGCACCCTGCAACCTGAGTGATCAGCTGGCCACACCCCCACCATTGATCACATGACCCTGGGACACTGTGAATGTGATAAGTATGAATCAACCAAGCAATCCGAATGTAAATCACAAGACCCTGGGGATGCTGCAATAGTCATAATTATGAAAAATGGTCATAATTCACTTGTAACTTCAAACAGTCACAAAGTGAATTGTTGTAAGTCGAGGACTACCTGTACTTTCTCATTTTTTCCTTTTTTTGGGGGGGTCAAGTTTTTGATACCTTGCTGGGCGAGTGTTGGTACTCGGATATTGCCTTATCCGAAAAGTAGTACAATGGGTGAAAAAGTTGAAAAGCCCTGATCTAGAGCACACTGCAGTGTATGGATTGGAGAATTACCTTATATATTCTAGAGATTTTCTCTGGGGTCTGTGTAGCTATGATTATACTGTCCAAGATTCTAAAATAGAAATTAAAAGTGGAATGCTAAAAGTGACGGCTTCAGATCCAGTTCCTCAAACAACCAAGTGGGACTTCCAATTCCATAGCCAATGTTTTCTAACTAACAGTAATTCTGTCAAGAGGGAAAAGAAGAAACAAGTGAGATAGAGGATTATACTAGCTCTAAAAATAAACTTTAGATTTATTTTAATCTAAATTTAATAGAATAAATGTTGCTCTATTTACACATGCTCTTCATAATGAGGATTCCAATCCATGGAAATAATTGTCAAGTCTTGCAAAATGTGGGTTTTTGAATACACAAAACACATATTAGGCACACGGCAGAAAAGTATGGGAAAATAAAATTTATTAAGTCAAGTCGATAAAATTATCGATTCCACCTGCATTATAACTAGCTCATATTTTAGCAAGACCAATTAGTTTGCCAATGGCATGACAAATAAAACAGTGTGCGTTGGATGTATATGTGTGAGTGTGTGTGAGTATACTCAAGATGTAAATGACAACTGAAATGGGCACAAGCTCACTGTAATTGGCTTTTTTCTAATACTGTGCTTGGAGAGAGAAAAAATCCATCATAGTATCAGCATGTTGCCTTAGCATATTCATTGCTTTCAATAATTAAATCTTATGCTTAATGGTTCCAAAACTAATCCTGTTGATGCAGAAGAAGAGATGCAATTCAACTTTTTAAATTGAATCATTAAAGCGTATTTTATCAGAGTAGATGCTGCTTTGTGACAAGTCAGATCCATGTTTCTGAAATGATGTTTTGCAACAATAATCTGTCTATGAACTCTGTTGAAATATAAATATTATTCTTTTTTCTTGAGCAATTTAGGCGGGAAAAGGCTTGGGCATTCTTTGAAAAAAAAGGTTAGATTCACCTTCACAGTCATAACAATAATCAAATACAGTGGTAAATTTATAGAATATAAAACAGGTCTTCATGTTTTGAAATGCTTAATTTATATAAAGGTAAGCTTTGCAATGGAACAATTCTATTTCTTTGATTTATCCATTTTTCAGCACCTTCCTAAACATGTTCATTTAGAAATAAATCTTCCAACACTTGATTTCACTTTTTTCACTCCAGCTTTAGGGTGACTTCAGCCATATAAAATCATGTTAATGGTGACAGAAAGATTGCTTTCAAATTATGTTAGCTACAACAAAATATTTGTTCTGATAATTAAGCTGAATTAATCAACTATCTTAGTTATTAAAAAAAATCTCTGATGTTTTAATCTAGCAAAATACCTTTCCCATTACAAACCTGGACTCTTACTATACATCAGAGGAAGCCTTGCTATTTGTATTTCAGCTATCACCTGAAAATTGGACTTTCTCTCTGATGGCACTCACTCTTTTCCTCTAATATCTAAGGCAGTGGTGGCAAACCTATGTCACGGGTTCCAGAGGTGGCACTCAGGGCCCTCTCTGTGGGCACACACACCATCGCCCCAGTCCTAGGCCTTCAGCTGGGTTTTATAAAACCTTTTCACTTTAGGCCTCCACCACCATGTGCAAAAAAAAAAAAAAAGGTTCAATCAGTCAATTTCAACTTCTAACGGGAAAAAAAAGATCTTGCAAAGTTGGAATTGATTGATTGAACTTTCCCACCCAGTCTGCCGTTACCACTGCAGGTACGCCCACCCAATGGGCCATGCCCACCCAATGGGCCACACCCAGCCAATTGGCCACACCCACCCGGCACTCGACGATGCATACGTGGGTTTTGGGTTGCGGTTTGGGCACTCAGTCTCTAAAAGGTTCGCCATCACTGATCTAAGGAGTAACTCTTTCTCCAATATCCGTGGAAGATGATGTATCTCTCTTTATTGGGCTTATCTGGGCTCATCTGAGTATGAGAATGACTTGGACTAAGTTAGTTTTATTAAAAGTGTTTAATTATTAACTAAGTTAGTGTTTGTTTTCAATTTTAAATTGTTGCTTTATCTTTTTTTATACTTAGATACTAATGCAGGAACAACTTTATTTAAATTTTATTGAATTAATTATGTGCCATCAAATAAAGGTCAGCTCTTAGCATCCAATTAAATATCTGTGAAATAGAGCTATAACAATAATTCATATGCAATGCATGGTCATGCCCATAAATTGCATGCTCCTTCCTCCTGCAAGTGAGGCTTCTTTTGTTTTGTTTTGTTTTGTTTTTCATTGTTTTACACGTTTAGGAGTATTAGTTTGGGGCTATCTTTTCAAATGATGGGCAAAGAAATAAAAGTGTACATCACAGTGAAACTGTCAGACATGAGCGAGACACCTTTGCAGATTTGTTGCTGTCATATACACTGCTCACTTTTTTAAAACAGGAAAAAAGTTTGAGAAAATCAATTGAACCCAAGCTGGAAATCTTTCTTTAACGTTACTATATGACACTGCAATTTTATTTTATCTGCAAGCAGCCTATGAGTCTGTAAGAAGTCGGATCAACCAACCAACCAACCGATGACAGTGCTGACCACTAACTAACATGAGCTCCAGCCAGGGTGACCTCACCATCAGATGACCCTCACATGGCATGACCAATCGGTCACATGACCAACTGTCCATACAAGACTATAAAAACAGAATAGAACTTGAAACAAGAGACTTCAATGAAGTTCCCCGATGATGTTACCTAGCCTGGTGACAAGACATTTGAAAACTAAGCAACAAGCTTAGAGAACAAATCACCAGCAGCATCTACTACCTGAGCTACAAATATTTTCCATCATTTCTAACTAGAATTAAATTGTTTTAAGATTTCTGGTTGAGTGGACTCTAACTGAAACCAATTCCTTTTTGAAGAGATTCAAAGGAAAATTAATTTGGGGTTCAGGGGAAGAATTGAATCAAAGTTGTAAGGAATCTATTTTCAAAATTATCCTTCTACAGACTTTGTTTTTCCAGGTTGCATTCCTACAGCTATTTGGGCTGTTTTCTCCTGGTGTGGTAGTTTCCGATTATGAAGAAAATTAAGAGATTTATTAAGCACTGTAAATGTTGGATCTATCATCAAGCGAAACAAGAAGCTTGCCTCAAGTGAGAGAGCTGGGAAATAATAGCACTATATTGAAGACAGAAGCATGTATGACATGGCTTGCCTTTTACTGCTGAGCTAAGAAAATTGCAGGTAATCCTCGACTTACAACCACAATTGAGCCTAAAATTTATGTTATTGAGACATTTGTTCAGTGAGTTTTGCCCTGTTTTACAACTTTTCTTGCCACAGTTGTTAAGTGAATCATTGCAGTTATTAAGTTAGTAGTTCTGTTATTAAATGAATCTGGCTTCCCCATTGACTTTGCTTGACAGAAGGTCACAAAGGGTGGTCACATGACCCTGGGACATTGCAACCGTCATAAATATGAACCAGTTGCTAAACATCTGAATTTTGATCACATGACCATGGGGATGCTGCAATGGGTTGTAAATATGAAAAATGGTCATAAGTCACTTTTTCCAGTGCCATTGTAGATTTGAATGGTCATTAAACAAACTCTTGTAAATTGAGGATTTTCTGTATTCTGCTCCATCACTGTTGTTTAAATAATGTTCTTTTACCAGTCTACAGCTTCTATATGCTGTAGGTTGGGAAAGTCTGATCTTTGGCCATAGGTGACAAAATGTCTTGGGCTAGTTCTGTATAAAAAGGAAATTCATATGAGGTGTGGGGATTCAATGAGATTAACAATGGTCCAGTTGCAGCACAGTATCAAATTATATAATTGCAGCAACTATACTATATTAATATTGTATTAATCAGCCCCCACTATTTACTTAATTAATCTTCGTATAGTACAGTAATTCACTTAATTTTGTCTCTTTCATTATTACTACATTTTTCAATTCAGTCTGCAGTGCTACTGTTCTGCACATTAATTTATATTTTATTATTTTATGTGCCTTTCCTAGGAAAACTTGTATATTTGCTTGCTTCTCATTGTTGTTCTGAAAATCTGTCAGGATAAATTTACTTACAGATTTAATTGATGAGCTGCTTAATCTCAGATAATCTTAGATAATTAATGGCAGTGCTTTACAATAGAACATTTATAGAAAACTGAAAGTTTGCTCTATTGCTGTTTTAGTTCCAAGTCAATAAATTGTAAAACCAATGAACATTACAAGATCATCAAGAACAACAAAATGCTTTGTGGGCATATTTTTTGAAATGTTGGATGAGCAAGAGAAAGACAGAAAGTGAGTTTATTATAGCCATAAACATAAATCCCCTCATTTCCAACAAGACACATGTTTAGGATTGAGCCTAATCCATAGAGATTTCTTTCCGAAATATCTATTCTACATGCATACATCAGGAAAACATCACAGTTCAGTTACAAGTCCATTCTTTGCAATTGAGAAAATAGTCCTATGACAGGTGCACCAATATTCTGACTTTGTTTACAATTGCTCCTTGTAGCATTGGAACTCTCATATGGATGATGTAATAGGGCCCCAGTTGACTTAATTCATAAATGCCTTTAATCCCACCCCAAGAGTGTTAACTGTAGTGAACGTGATTGGAGCATTACATCAAATGAAATGAGCCATGATCTATAAAGGTTGATGCAATTATACATTAATTAGTCTTTAAGATTCTTTGTTTTCACTGCCAGGTACATATTCTGAAAAATACATATCACAACCTTTTATTTTTTAAGTACTTGCTCAATCCTACTTCCTATGATTCTAGGTTATCTCGTATGTTGCAAACAAAATGGACACATAAAGATTGTCCTATTCCAATATTTTCCTTTGTTACTTATTTGATTCCCATGACTACTTAAGAGACACTTATATTCTGCTTGGTCAATTTCCCTGCAAACACACCCTAAATTTCAAGTGGGCAGATCCAGCAATCCTACCGTAATTTTTGAATAGGCCTTACAAGTGGCCTTACTAATACCATTCTACAATGCCTTGGTAAGGCCGCACTTGGAATACTGCATCCAGTTTTGGTCACCATGATGTAAAAAAGATGTTGAGACTCTAGAAAGAGTACAGAGAAGAGCAACAAAGATGATTAGGGGACTGGAGGCTAAAACATATAAGGAACGGTTGCTAGAATTGGGTATGTCTAGTTTAACGAAGAGAAGGACAAGGGGGGACATGATAGCAATATTCCAATATCTCAGGGGCTGCCATAAAGAAGAGGGAATCAAGCTATTTTCCAAAGCACCTGAAGGCAGGACAAGAAGCAACGGGTGGAAACTAATCAAGGAGAGAAGCAACCTAGAACTAAGGAGAAACTTCCTGACAGTGAGAACAATTAATCAGTGGAACAACCTGCCTCCAGAAGCAGTGAATGCTCCAACACTGGAAGTTTTTAAGAAGAGACTGGACAGCCATTTGTCCGAAATGGTATAGGGTTTCCTGCCTGAGCAGGGGGTTGGACTAGATGACCTCCAAGGTCCCTTCCAACTTTACTACTATTACTATTACTAATTTAGAACCCTTCCGGTTGTTGCCCAATAGACATACCATAACTACTGTACTGAAAATCTGAGACGAATGTTTTTCTTCTCCAGATTTTGTTAGATTGATAAAATTGCCTATCGCACCAAGTAAGTTAAAGTAAGATAACAGAGAGCTGTTTTTCTATAAATTTTCTGCTGTGATAGTAGTAAATAATGGACACAGAAAAGAAACCATAGTATATCATCTCTGTGAGAATCAACATTTTTCCCACTGATATCCTAGTAAAACCTGACTCTGGCAAGTCTAGATATATTTAGGCTATTTATCCTGGCCAAGTGCCATTGAATCCATGGGACTTAACCCTAACTTTAAAATAATGAGAACTGAAGGTTTAGTGTTTACTATATTTAAATTCCACGATTCCTTCAAGAAGCAGAGAAAAGCATATTAGGGCTTCTCCGAGTCCAGTGATGGCGAACCTTTTAGAGACCGAGTGCCCAAAAACTCCTGCCCCCACTTCACCCCCTGCCCCGCCCCCACTCTGCCCCACTCCGCCTGCCGCAGGGCCACTCACCGCCTCCAGGGCCTGCCGCAGATCCTCCAGCAGTGCCGTCGTGGCCACGCCCTCTGCCCGTGCCCCGCAACATCAATTGTGTGCAATGGGGCATGAGGGCAGAATCTACTCTGTCTACTCTGTCTGGCTGCCATGTCCTTGGCTGCACTGCTCCACATGAGCCACACTCGGGGTGATACGCGTTGTCTGTGGAAGTGGCCCCCCAATAGATGGATTACAAGGAGGCCTGGATAGAGCACTATGGCGCCTGATGAATTTATTGGGGTATCCATTACGTCTACAGATGTGAAACAGGTATTTCCTTTCTTCAGCCTTAGCTTTGGCCATATTGCAGTGTGAGTCAGGAGGAGGAGGAGGAACATCAAGGCAGGCTGGCATTTCTTGACGTTTTGGTCCATCGCCAGCCTGACGGGACCCTTGCTACTAGGGTTTACCGCAAGCCCACGCACACTGATAGGATCTTACATTTTAACAGTAATCATCCGGTGGCCCACAAGGTCAGCTGTATTAGAACCCTTTTTAAAAGAGCTGACTCACACAGCAATATGGCCAAAGCTAAGGCTGAAGAAAGGAAATACCTGTTTCACACCTGTAGACGTAATGGATACCCCAATAAATTCATCAGGCGCCATAGTGCTCTATCCAGGCCTCCTTGTAATCCATCTATTGGGGGGCCACTTCCACAGACAACGCGTATCACTCTCCCCTATGTCAGCAACGTTTCTGAAGCCACAGCTAGGCTATTGTCACCCTATGGAATAAAGGTGGCACATAGACCAGATCGAACATTGCGTTCCTGTATCATGAGGTTGAAAGATCCACTCCCTGTCATTGAAAAATCTGGGGTAATCTATAAAATTCATTGTATGGATTGCCCAAGTAATTATGTGGGAGAAACCTCTAAAAGAGTAAGGACAAGAATACAGGAACACAAGCTGGCAATAAAAAGAGGGGAGCATTATTCTCAGATCCTCACTCATATGGTAGAGCTCGGGCACAAATTTGATTTCAACGGAGTGCAGGTTATCGCTAGTGATGCCTCCAAGAGTGGCAGACTTCTTAAAGAGGCTTGGTTCTCAGACTGTAAGTCTATTAACCGATGTGTGGAGTTACGTCCGGCACATCAGGTTATGAAGGCATGGGAGGCACATATTTGCTCTAGACGGAGGAAGCACCCCAGTGTTGGCAACCTTGATTGTCCCAACGAAGGGATAGATAATGAGATAAGGGTGATCCTACCATCCGGAGTGCCCCCGATTGGTAACAATTCCTGCGTGCACCCATTGAAGATCGGAACCCCTGGAGAGGATGGTGACTGCAGCCGCCCCATTGAGGGTGCCGTTACGCATTCCTGTGTAGCACATGGGAGGGCGCATGAGCAAAAACCAGACTTGGGGCTCCCTTGGAGGGGAGAGTTGAGTCGGACACCGAACTGACAGGAACGAAGATCGTGGCGAACTGCTGTGCACCCCACGCGCGGAAGCGCAGTGGGTTGGGGGTTCAGGGGGGATGGGAGCAGTGGTACGGATGTGGTAGCATGCCCCCGGAGAGTGGTACGGCAGACACGGGGGAAGGAGGTGGTCGGGTTCGGGATTCCATCGGAGGATCAGTTTGGCGTCACACAGGTTACTTTGGTGCAAGGTGACATGGAATGTTCTCCTCCCAGCCTAGAAGCTGCGCGTAATAGGGAAGTAATCAGCCGCAAGAACTTAGAACTCAGAAATACGCCTGATATGAGTGATGGGAGGATCAATCGACCGGGCCCCATAACGAGGTCTATGAGCCATATGCAGGCGCGTTTGCACTCATAAGCAAGCTCCCCCACCCTCTGGCTTTTTACACCCTGACGATGATGGCAGCAATACAGCCATCGAAAGCTAGGTTATCTATTCCTTAATGGTACCCAGTGCTTTTTTTGAAAGAAAAAAAAAGGTGCCGGAACTCACATATGTCATACTATCCGCCTTGCCTACCCTACAAGGTTCCATTCAAAAAAGGTGCCAGAACTCTGTTCTGGGCGTTCTATGACAAAAAAAAGCCTTGATGGTACCACATCTACATGAAAGGATGTAAGCAGTGGGTACCACAAGATTCCATCTTAAACCACTACAATATCTTCATCAATGACTTAGATGAGGGAATAGAAGGGGAACTCATTGAATTTGCAGATAACACTAAGATGGCAGCAATAGCCAAAACCCCAGAAAACAAGCCCAGAATCCAAAAAGATCTTGACAGATTTAAACAATGGGCCCTATCCAACAACATGAAATTTAATGTGGAGAAAAGCAAGGTTTTACACCTTGGCAGGAAAAACCAAAGGTACAAGTACAGATTAGATGAAATCTGGCTGAAAAACAATAACTGTGATGAGGGACCTTGGCGTCCTAGTGGACGAACACTTAAAAGTGAGCCAGCAGTATGCAGCGGAAGCTTAAAAAGCTAATACAATCCTTGGTTGTATAAATAAAGGCATAGAATCAAAATCACATGAAGTATCAGTACTACTTTATAAATCCTTAGTAAGACCACACCTGGAATACTGCATCCAGTTTTGGTCACCATGTTACAAAAAAGATGTTCAGACTTTGGAGAAAGTGCAAAAAAGAGCAACTAAGATGATTAAAAGTCTGGAGACAAAAACATATGAAGAACAGTTGCAGGAATTGGATATGTTATACAATACCATACAATAACATCAATGGTGTATTTTGAACAATCCTTGTTCCGAAAAATTTTAATCTTAACTAAAGGTGCCAAAGTTGGGACTGGAGTCTCCCTGCTTTTTGATTAAAAATGTAAAAGATCTCTTCCAGTATCTGAATTATCTTGTTTAAAATCAGTAGAGGTCATTCTGAGGTTAAAATGTTTCAATCTTGAAAAATGTTGTGCCCTGTATATTGGTTGCATTTTCTGTTGCCAACTTCAGTACCCTAAAGCTATTGTTTTCAACACTATTCCTGCTGCAGCAAATGACACACGCACTCCAGTCTTCTTAGAAACAAGCTCCCAATCTGAAAAATCATTATAAAACCTGGAGCTAAGGTAGAGTGCATATTTGGGGTTTGCCAAGTCCATGCGATATTTTATAGAACAAATGTAATCACTTGAGATAAACCCAGTGTATGCATTCTTTGGCTTAACTCCCTATCAAAATAAGAAAATTCCAAAGATGAAAAGTAACTTAGACTCACTTGCTAATATTAGATTTTTAAATCACACATGACTGTAATGGACTGACTTTGACAAATGGTTCTGAATTGAAATTGGATGTCAAGGATCTGAAAACCACTTGGTTTTCTTTTCCTAACTGTTCTGCATCCCTGATTTAACATTTAATTCTAAGTACAGTAGTCTGTAAGATGCCTCTGCTTTGACTCACCATGAAACTTTGCTTCAGAAAAGAGGTGTAATTCTCTTTGATCAGGCACTTCTGCTATCTTGGAGTTCTATTAACTGGAAGAGATTTCTCAGCATGCATCTTTTACTATTATAGTCATGGAAATGCCAATAAAAGAAAAGAAGTACAGTATTATGAAACATGAAAACTCCAATATAATTCATTTACAAAGAGAGTCATAATGAAAAGAAAAGCTACTGTATTAAAATATTCATGGTTTGGGGATTATTGCACAAGAGCTTAGGATTTCAAAGTCTAGAAAAGCAGAAATTCTTTTGACAAGGGATTGAAACATAACAGTTAATGAAATCTGGAGGGATCTAGTGACTCTTATACATTCATTAAAAGAAGTAGGACAGCTTAAGAACTGACAAAAGGTTTATTCTCTAGACTTGACAAAGAACAAATTGTTATATTTGGACAATGCTGAGGAAAGCTAATATATATTATTTCATTTTTTATATATTTTTATTAATTATAATTGTAAGGTTGAGAAACACTGGCTTAGACCTATAGAACAAGAATCAAGAAAGCTAGCTCAGAGTGTACTAAGATTGATGAAGGCTATTAAGAACAAAAGCGACTTCCTTAATATCAGAATAAAAAGAAAAGAAAAGAATCTGTATACTAAGTGTATAAAATACTGTGACGTAACAAAAAAAAAGCCAGGGCTAATAAATTCTTGGATCTTACTTCTCCAATAAGATAGTATGTATTCAACCTGGAAATTAATGATGAGTGAATTAAGGAGAGGACTGAAGTTTGGGTTTAATAAAAATATAATCAAAAAATGCTCATAGAGCATTTATACAACACATTCCAACAAAATGGATATCCATGCAACTGTCATGGTTCCGAAAGATGAAACTCTTCAAAGAACTTTGAGGCATTATTTACTTAAAGAATCTTTAATCGAATAGCATAGCTTCAGTAGGTACATAGTTGAAGCCAAAATCTGAGTTCCCCTCCCTTCAGCACATAGATCAAAGCACAATTCCCTCCTACAACTAACTGTCATAAATCACATTCTCCAATTAGTTTGAAATGCTGGCTTCCCGCCCAGTTTTCTCTCCTGCATTCTTTATCAGCTCTTGTTACAATATTGTATGTCTAACTAACGCCCATCACATTCCTCCCCCTCCCCCATATCATCTAATTCTAAGAATACAGTATAAGAAAGAAAAAGGCAGCATCTCCATCTGTTGTCAAAGCAAGAACATCCAATGTTAGCAGCATTGACAGCAACTTTATCAAAAAGCCCTAAGCACTCAACCCAATACAGCACAACCAACCCAAACCCTAAAAAGAATTACACTGCCATACATCAAGAATATCTCAGAAACCACCTACTACTATAATTACATGGAATCAGTGTATCACACAAACCAACTAAAGCCATCCAAAACATCCTAAGCACACAGCAACCCCAGGAAAAAAAACAAGAGTCGTCTACAACATATAATGTAATGACTGCTATTACTATGTAGGACAAACAGGCAGAAGACTGTTTATCCTACATAGTGGGAACTCATTAAGGAACACAACTAGCAGTCAGAAGACTTGATGAAAACTCTTTAATTTCACAAAATACAGACAGATTTAACAATAGTTTCAAATGGGAAAAGGTGACCATCCTAGACCAAGCCAATCCCCAAAATGCCAGGGAATTTCTAGAAGTCTGGCACTCTGACAAATTAGCCATTCATTAATAGACATATAGACATTAACAACATCTATAGACTATGCAAAAGAGACAGTCAATCAGCCAATAAGGGAACAAAAAGACTCAAGCATCTCTCTACCAGCAATCAGGATCCAGATCAGCCTAGATTAACTCCAAGATTAACATCAGACCAACAATCAAGTAAACAATACACCAAGCAAGGAACTGCCAAACAAGCCAACAGTAAACAGCCCAACCAAAGAATCCCTAAGACCACCCCCAGCAACACTGACAGGGCAAGCCACTAAAATGTAAACTGACAGCAAACCACACTCCTTTCTAGCACTGATGATGTTGCCTAGTCTGGGTAATGAAACATCTGCAAGAAAACAGGCAAGCTCAGAGAGCACCAAGGATCCTCCTCAAATTCTCATTTACTTTGAATGGGTTTTTATTTCCCGACCCAGATGAATTGGAAGAAAAGGAATTTGCTGATTACCTGACTGATTTTTTTTAAAAAAAAATAATTTTGAGAAATCCTGGAAATCAGATGAAATATCAAAAGATATTTCATTTGAAAGGGAGGAAAGGAAGGTCCAGCAAAAATAGATCAATACAGCTGACACCAATCGCTAGGATGATTCCCAAGCAGATCAGTGTGTAGTCAGCTTGAAACTGATTTGTAGTCAGTGATTTCATTTACTGCATGTCAGCAGTGTGGCTGGTTATTATTGCTGCCTACAAGTAGTGACTAGCAGAATCCTTAAGATTCTTACCC
Organism: Crotalus tigris; assembly: GCF_016545835.1. Taxonomy (NCBI): domain Eukaryota; kingdom Metazoa; phylum Chordata; class Lepidosauria; order Squamata; family Viperidae; genus Crotalus; species Crotalus tigris. The sequence goes on along the minus strand of NW_024100518.1, from coordinate 1,292,710 downwards.
TTCCACCATCATATTGCCAGGAAAACAATCTATCACCTTCCTGGTGAAAGGTGGATAAAACTGAGAAGATTCCTGGTGCTCTATTCCAGGGGTCTTCAAACTTGGCCCTTTTATGACTAAAAGGGCCAAGTTTGAAGACCCCTGCTCTATTCCCTTCCTCCTTAATCAGTTGTGACCATGCAGTTGTGCATGCAACAAATCTCAAGAAGGAGTAGGGTTCAATCACATGGACACAAACACCATCATGATTATTTTAACTTCACCCACTTGCCTGACTTAAGCATTAGAGGAGAACCTTAAAATAAATCCTGATATTCCTTTATTCTAACTCATGTGTATTTATCTGTCTCAACATGAACCATCCAAAATTTATCTAAACCCTAACCCAGTAATTTACAAGTTATGTCAGCTGAAAAGCAGTTATGGGCTTGGCAAGGCATGCAAAGGACCACACTCCAAAAGTGGGCGAGACCATTTTTTATTGTTAAGTGTTTATTTTATTATTCTTTTATGTCTGCATTTTTGGCAATCACAAAAGTTCCCCCGGCAGCTGCAACTGTAAAGAAGGGTTTTTTTCCCCATCATTATAGCTCCCTCTCCTGATGAAAAAAGAAATATTACAATATATTTGTACATCAAAAGCTTTTTTTTTTTTTTTCTTAAACAGAAGAACAAACGGGGAAAGGACATCACAACAGTGAGTGAGAATAAAGGTTTGGGAACTTTTTTTTTTCATTTGGGGGAATGAGAAGACTTTCAGGGGCAAAATTAGTGCCTTTGGGGAGATGTTGGGTTTTTTTTTTAAGTTATGAAATAACTTAAGCTTCTATGAGATACAGCCCCCATTTTGTCACTAATCACATATCTTCCAAAGGCCAGTCTTGCTGCAGTTCTGCCCAAAACCTTTATATTCTATTGACCTGCAAATCCCGCTCACTGTAATTCTGCTCCATCTTTTTTTCTAGGAGCAAAAGCACGCATCATCCTGGTGGTTTTATTTCACAGAAGCAACCTTATTAAATAAGCTTGCTGTGAGATAAATGTTCCTCAATCACCCCAAAAGCTCTCCGGTACTTCGGAACCTTGGATAAGGGGTTCCCTTGTTTCATTCCACCACTTAACAATGGCCTTCACTATGTCCAGGCTTATCCTTATCCCAAATGAATTGAATGTGGCAATCTGGGGAATTGTCCCACCTATGCTGGCAGAAGGGGCATGCTACAGACCCTATCAGTCAATGAATACCAGCTGGAAGGGTCCAGGAGAAGACTGCTGTGGCTCCTGTTTTTTGGAACATTTTGCCCCCTCACCCCAAAAGTGAGATTGCATTCACTCTTCTGACCTTCCCTAAACTCTTGAAGACTTGGCTCTGCCACTTGTCCTGGGGCCTAATGGTGGTGCATCACGCTGGAGGTGGCTATCAGATTGAGAGAAGACTCTCCCCCACCCATGTGCATCTTGCTCCCTTCTTCCCCATCTTTTAATTGTAAATTATTATCGTTTCAATGTATATTGGCATGTAATGTCAGTAAACTGCCCACAATTGCCTCTAGACAAGATGGGTGGCATACAAGTTTGATAAATAAAAGGCCTGCCTGTGATGCTATTTTTTAAAAAAATAAAAAAACAAAATCTGATTCAGTTTGGGATAGTGGTTAAGACACCAGGCTAGAAAACAAGGGACCAGGAGTTCAAGGCCTGACTTAGCCATGAAAGCCAACTGAGTGATCTTGGGCCAGTCACTCTCTCTCAGCCCAGCTGACCTCACAGGGTTGTTGTTGAGTGGAAAATAGGAAGAAGACAATGTATTGGATATGCTCACCCCCTTTAGTTATTTGCAAAAATAATAAAGGTGTGATATAAATCAATAAAAATAAAATCACAGTATTAATCAAACATGTGTCTCCAAATAGCTCTTGTTTGTATAATTATGTCCATAATGTGCTTTTTCAGTTGTTCCCTTTTCTAAACATTTTTGGGGAGGGGGGTTACTAATTCATTGCTCTTTTGAACTTACCATTTTGGATTTTTTTCCCAAATTGCTATGGTATTAGATACTGAACTTTTTGAATTTAGGAGGAAAAATATTTTAAACTTAGGAGTCTCTTCAATCTTTTGCTCACTTCTGATATTCCTTGTATCCTGTTTTTTCCAGATAGGGTTTTTTGTTTGTTTGTTTGTTTTTTAAGATTAGGATCTATGTTGCCTTTTACAAAACAATCCCCAGTAAAGTAGGATCCATTCCTATTATTATCATTCCTAGAGGAGGAGATGATGATGATGATTTGGGGTCCAATAAAATATGAGTTGAGGAGTGTTGATAGCTCATAAATCATCAAGTATTCCAAGCAATATATCTGAAACTTGAAATAGAATATCTATCTCCTCACTCATTCTCCTGGTCAATCTCTAGCTCACAGTAGATTTTCAGTTAATTCATTTAATCTCTTAGAGAAATAGAAGAGACAGACCAGTACTCACAATGCTGCTTTTCTTTAAGAAGCAAGACTGAAGTAAGCTTGGTTAAAAAAAATTGTCCATAAAGTACATTTTAATACATTTTCCTAGAGAACCAACAGTTTTTTGAGGGTGCCAAAACCCTAATGCAGAAGTGGGATTCCTTCATTCAGAGGTACCACCCTTTTTAATTTGAGGAGGTAGCAGCAGTTCTAAATTCTTCTTTTTCCATGTGGATGTCTTTACCCTACAGTTAAGATGGTGCAGATGGTTTATCTGTAAAATAGTTTTATTAATTTATTTGTAGTTTTCTTGAAAATAAAGTAGTTTTCTACTCATTGCCTTCTTTGGTGATTTTCAAATTTCCAATCTAGTCTAAATCTTTACTGATAGTCTTCCATTCAGCCACCAATCAAATCTGATCCTGCTTAATATTTAGAGATCACCGAAACATGACTAGTTGCTACCACTTAACAAGCAAAGGTCCAGGAGAAATCAGTGGAAGAACATAAGCAGTATGGCTTCAAAGCTATATTTCATTCTATCAAAACAGATTGCACACCAGCTGTATTCCTTTTAGACTAGCAAATAGGGGGTTGTGTGATGTTAGAACCATTCATGTGTTTGCCTAGGACAATTACTTTTTGCTCTAGACAACTGAGAAAGTAGAAAATTACAAGCCCTAACAGCTGAATTGAGTATTCATAGGATATAAATCATTTTGTTCTCAGACATGCTTTTTGCTTGTAATCAAGACAGTCAAATCTCTCTCAACATCTTTCTTATCATTTCCGCACAATCAACAGCAGGTTGAAATGATAATTCACTTAAGAATAGAAAAAATAGCTATCTGGATGTAGTGTTTGCTCATTGTGGTCTCTCTCATATTCTTTATGTTATTTCAGGCAAATATGGAATTATTGGCAGACTGACTCAAATAAATCCTATTGGGGCTAACTCACAGCTATATTGCAGCCGTTAATCAACATTAATAATCTATTATTAATAGATTAATGGCTGCAGTGATATATAGAGTATTTGACATTCTAAGGTGACTCCATTATTGTGGTTAGTATGTATTCTCTCTTGTGTTTGATACTGTGTATATTTTTAACAATGACCATTTTATATTTTTAATGTTTTACACATTTATTTTTATTTAATTGTACAGCATATAAAATCATTTCTGGTGATATGGGCAGCCATATAGGTATGATAAATATATAATACATATACACAATAAATTATAGATGACCTAGGGCTTATTTTCATGATCCAATAACCATAGGATTAATGTTCCTTAATAACCATTTTAAAAAGATATATCTTCCAGAGGCTTCCGGTTTTGCGCAGTAGCACAGCAGCCAAGAGATCGCTGGGCTTTGCACTCTATGGGTGATTTTTTTCTGTTTGGGGACCCTAAATGAGCCTAAACTCACTCCAGAGAGGCGACAAAGAAGTAGGGGTGCTCCGCCAACCATGGAGAAATGCCAGTTGATCCTGTCATCTGGGGAAAGCCCTCCAGAAACCAGCAGAAGAAAGGCTAGCTTCACTCCAGAGTCTAGCCCAAGCTACAAGCAGCAGAAGCCAAAAAGCACTAATTTAAACTTGATCAGAAACAATGTGCCTGGAACTGGGTAAGAATACTGATTCTCTCTCTTCTACTTGATAATTGATTTCCTGGGGGAAAAACGAAGAAGCAAAAATCCTCCGAAACTTAGGGGGACTTTTGCTCCACCCTCCCACAGATGGAAGTGGCAAATTAAACTTTTATGGGGGACAGAATTACATTGAAGTGAAATGAATATAAGACTTAAATCTGGATAAGTTTGAAATTGGTGGAATTAGTTAAGATTTTTTTTCAAAAGATTATTGATGAAAGCAGAAGAAAGTAATTGCTTGTTTTGAAAACTGAAAAATGATATGGTGCTGATTGTAGTTGTAGCAATTGTAGTTGCTCTAATACAGGAATTGGTAGAAAGCCCAGAAAATGTTTAACTAAACAGAGAACAGCTGCAACAAAGAAAAGAGAACATCTTGGTTATCTATAAAGTGAGAACTATAAATCTTAGAAAAAAAACTGATCTTCCTGCTTTATAAATACTTATTGAACTGTGACTCTAAAGCTGTTTGCAGAGAAAGGAAAACTTTGATTTTTGGCTATCATGGAACATCAGAGATCTGCAGAAAGAACATATCAAGAGAAAACAAATACTTTCCAGGAGGAAATGTACACTATGTTGCAACAAATACAAATGACAATGACTTCAAACCACAAGGAAATTAAAAACAAGTTTGAAAATATTAATGAATACATCTTCAATTTAACCTCACAACAAAAAACTCTCAGAAAAAAAGAGAGATCAAATAAAGCAGCCAACTGAACATAAACCAGAAGAAAGAGATTTAAAGATGGAACCCAACAAGGGAAGGAATTATGACTTAACCCAGGTGGAGAAAAAACTTCCAAGAAATATCGGACATGGAAAAGATAACCTACACTTCAAGATTGCAAAATAAATCTGAGTACAAGAAAAAAGATTTGACAAAATGGATTATAGAACTGTCAGGAAAACTTCAAGAACTTGAGAGACAAAAAAATGATAAGAGAAATTAAGAGAGAAAGAAAGAAAAAGATTTTCAATGAATACGAAGGGGTGAAAATTCCTACAAAAATATCTTACTTGACTTGTCTCTTGTACCTTCAACATCTACAAGATTATGGAAAGACTTTCTGGTCCAGCAGAACATACTGATTAGAAAAGATGTTTGGCAAAAAAAAAAAAGGCTAAAGTTAGAATTAAGAAATCAGATGATGGGATTTATCAGATGGAATATCTAAAGATTAAACACCTGTTTGAATATGGCTAAAGAAATAGAAAAATTCTGGATATAAATGAATTTTAGTTTAAGAGGATGGGCCCCTGAAGTAACATAGTATTTTTTGTGATATGAGAAATATAAAAATGTTGTGATGGTTTGTATGCGGGAAATACCACTTCTGCTTCATTCCAGACTCAGAATAGGGTTTGGCCATATCTTATTGCAATTTGTAACAGTATACTTTTGAACTAGTGTAAAAATCAGAGAAATACTTAAATTGAACAATGGGAAGACCTCACAGGTTTCACTTATTCCATTTCTTCAAAATTCAAACTCTTCTATCCTTTTTCCTATGAATCAAAAAAGCTGTTTATGTGCCTAGAAAACAGCTAACTAAAATAGATTCTATCTTCAGAGGAAATGGATTTTATAAAATCTAATGAGAATCAATCTATTTTGAGACCTACTTCCTTCCAAAGCACTGTACACAATAATATTAGGCTCAATTTGATTAGTATCTAGTACTTCAACTAAATACTTCTACTGGTGCATGCCAACCTTCCTCATTTATCAGCCAGAAGACTCAAATTCAGGAAACCCCCACTGGCACTTGCACAACATCTGCCCAACAACTTTAACATCAATTCCCAATGGAAAGCCAAATGAATTGCTGAACACCTAGACATAGGAAGATATATAAATGGCCCCACAAAAAGGTGCCAGGTTTTGAATTACATCAGCAATGGACAATCCTGAACAGGATTTGCACCTTACACCAGGAGTCCCCAACCCCTGGTCCATGGACTGGTACCAGGCCACAGCATGCCAGCAACCCGGTCGCACAAACAAGCAAAGCCCCATCTGTGGGATGCAGGCAGCACACAAAACCACATCCCCTCCAGTCCACAGAAAAACCTCTCCACGTAACCGGTCCCTGGTACCCAAAAGGTTGGGGACCTCTGCCTTACACAGCATCCACCAGGACTCTTTGTATAAATGGGGCATAGTATCTTCCCCTCCGTGTGACTGCAGAGTCCCACATCAAACTGTAAATCACATTGTGACCAGCTGTAAATTGATGGCATATACCAATCCAGTATCTGATTTTTAAAATATAAATGATGCTGCGCTTCAGTGGTTAGATGGCCTAGACATTGGTAGCTCATTGAAAGTACCATGAGGCCTTATTCTGAATCACTGCAGTTGACATGAAGTATTTAAAACAAAAATAATCACTTTTTGTATATGCGGGTTTGGATTATAGTGCTTTGGACTATTCGTAGCCTGAAATAAAAAACACAGATTATGAATAATGCAAGTGCTGTAATACTGTCTATTCTCCAGCACATTTGTCTATTGGTTCAACAGTCCATTATGAGAAGACTTTACTTTATGTCATAGATACCATTACATAATGCTTCACAAGAGCCCTGTCAACATGCTTTTACATCCCCATTAGATGAGACAGTCATTGTGAAGCCTTATCAAAAGCATTGCACAAACAACATATTTGATGAATTTTGCTTCTGGGCATGGACTCCAGAGGCACCATTTGCCCTTGTCAAAAGCATCATTGTTTCACTATAGCCATAATCATGTAAAACTGCTTCAAATCATAATCTGCCTCCTCAGTTTCCCTACTGTGGAAGAATGAATCAAAACAGAAGTTCATTTACACCCTCTGCTTCATCAGTTTGCAAATTCAGCAAAAAAAAAAAAATGTTCACATAAAATGTACATGCATTTTTCCAGCTCTGTTTCCATGAGAATATGTATATCATGTTTTCTTCCTATTGTGCAAACATTTGCAAATGATGCCTCACTAATATTATACAATTCTGTGCAGATTTTCCTTACCATGTGCATTTTTATACGTATCTTATGAGTTGTGGAGCACATTACAAAACACTAATAATTGTAGATTTGGTGTCGGCATGTCTTCTAGTCCATGTACAGCCTCCAAAGAGATAAACTGAGTGATAGCATATAAACATTTGGAAGTAATGAATTCCTTCTCTATTCCAAGTGACTGTTCTGACTGTTGCCAAAGAAAATATAGTAGTGGAATGTGTAATTTTCTTCAGATGCAAGTGAGTTAGGATTCATTTATACCTACTATATCCATTCTTCCAGGGGAGTTCTGGTGAATTAGAATTATAAATTATACTTCTTCCTAAAGAAACTCTGCACAATTTCTTAGCCCCAGGGTTTAAAATAACCAACCAACCAATGTTTATTTCTGCCTATTCACCCTGCACCCTTATATTCTTAACATAGCATGTTTATTCCTTAAGGCAACATGCATGTTTCTTATTCTGTTCCCACAAAAATGCAAGGAGAGAAAGGAGAAGGCAATCAAATAGTCAAGAAATACTTAACGAGAATCAAGAGTTGTCAAGCTAGAAAAGGAGCTGTGGTCTAAATGAAGATCAGTGTATCCATGACAGCTGTTCCTAGTCAATACTTTCAAACATGGAAGACAGACTGAAATGAACATTGTCTCTAGTGTCTTTCTCAGTCCGATACTATCTAATAGAGCCATCAGTGGAATAGCAATAGCAAAGGGAGGGGAGGCAGACCTGCTTCAGACATAGCGAATCTTACTATCCCTACCTTCCCTACACCTTCAATAAACTGGGGAGGCTGAATACTCAATATAGTATACCTTGGTACTCAACTGCTTTGAAACTCATTGAATTTGGTACTCAACACATTTTGACAAGAAAATTTTGTCCTGGTACTTGTTGTTTGTTTGGTACTCAACATGCAAGCTAGAACTTGTCGGTGTCGGTTGCATCATGATTCGCTACCCTTTCCAGATGAAACAAATTAGTCACTCAGGAGTTCTTGCCCTGTGAAAAACCCCTTGCATCCTTATCTTAGCTTTTGTGCTCATTTTGTGTATTTTTGCTTTTTTTTTCTCATCAGTATAAGTAAAATGAAGTTTTTATTTTTTTAATCTAGGTATTTATTAATTTTTAGGTTTATTTCTTATGTAAAGTAATGATATATAACCCTATCTTTTATATATTAAAATGTGCATTGCCTTTATTTGGTTTGGGAATATATTAAATTTATTTACATTATTCCTTATAGGAAAAAATTGTTTGGTACTCATTTTGGTACTCATCATGCCTCCCAGAACCAATTAATGACAAGTACCAAGGTACCACTGTACTTTAAACGATCAATATTTTGAGACCTGTAAGATTGTAGTTAGCTCTTCAAGGTAGTCCAGACAAGAAATACAACTAAGAGTACTAGTCCTATCTTTATGGTAAACTTACATTAAGTAAACCATGTAGATATGAAAATATTCCTCTTCTCCTTTCTTTTACTCCCTGAAAACTATGGAGTGTCCCTTCTGAAACATTTTCCAAACCCTCTCCCTTCTATGAACTGAAATATTTTTACACAATGGTTGTTTAATATGCAGCTCTTCTCCCAAGGTCATTCCCACATACCATTATACCAAATTCCTCTATCTCATTTTGTGATATCTTCTCAGTCACTTGGGAAAAATCCAAGAGACATTTTATCTTCACAAAAACCTTAAGGCTGAGAGATATTGAGTTATTAGAGTTTCAGGCTTGAAAGGAGATTTGAACTCAAGTCTTCTGGTCCCATTCCAACTACTATTACTGATACTTTTGCAGATTATTCTATTAGAACAACAAAGTACTGAGTTTCCTATATCTGTTTACAGCCATCTACTGATCACCCATATTTTTGCAGCCCAGTTTCTTTTAGCCCTACAGACCTTCATCAGCTATATGCATGTACTAATGCAACCTGGGGTCTGGTGTTGTCCATGTTTATTTTGAAAGAGAAAGGCATATCATATTTAGCTTCCAAAATCTGGGTAACCACTAGATTGCAGCAAAGAGAGAGAGAGAAAAAAGAGAGGGGAGAGAGAGAGACTCTTTGTTATCATTAGTGGTACTCTCATTTTAAGGAAAAGGAGGAGATGGGGAAGATGCACAGCTGAAGCTGGTGAACTGAGGAGAAGGCAAAAGATAGCTTTCTTCAAAACCTGAATCCCTGGAGAGAAATCTGTGATATGACTGTTCCATTCACCACTTATGTAGCCTGACAAGTGCTTCATAATCCTTTGTGTGGTTTATTTCATTGCTGAAATTCCAAACATGCAACAAAGTCCAGATGTTGGCTGAATGTGTCAGGACCCCACTACTGTATTTCTCTGCTGGCCTATATTTAGTTTAGTGAGTCAGAAATTGCACAGACTGGGATTAACAGATTAAGCTACTTAGTTGCTGCTCTCTTTGTGCTCTGTTCTCTATTAGTTAGGCCCTGAATAAGAAGTTGCTAACATTCATTATTCAGCCTTCACAGTTCTGACATGTGCCAGCTCTCCACAAAATGCAAAGCCACTTTCTAATTTATTATTTCAAACATCAAGCTTAAACAACACCAAAAGCCATCTAAACCCCAACTAAAGCTACTCAGAACAACCCTCTCTGGAATAGCTTTGTGTAGCATTGCCAGGTATCCTGCATATTAAAGACTCTCTTGAAATTCAGAACACCACAACTCATCTCCATGGAACAGATACCTCGGTATTGTGGTGTGGAGTCCTTATCTTTAACATTCATGCTGCAAATTCACGGCCTCGAGGTCAGATTATGGAAAACACACATATAAATCAGCAGTATGTGTACTGACCAGTTCTTTTCTGCAGCTATTCTACATTGGGATTACCAGCTGCAGTATTGGAGTGGTTCCCAGATTTTAAACAGCCAAAGAGCAGACTGTGTTTGGACAGATATAGGCCCTCTGGCCTCAGAAATCTGGGAGGCATGTAGTGCTCTGTTTTATAGCTATGGATTCCTAGGTGTAATTTTCCTAAGCATCAAAGAGATGCATGAGATCTCTTTTCCAAAACGCTTAAAGACTATTTATTTTTGAGAAATTCTACAAACAATTACAAGCAAAACTTATTACAGCAGGCGATTGTCATGGACGTGCAAAGTAAAAAATTCTACAGCACAAAAAGTTCAATCAATTTAGGTTTTAATATAAAAAAGATTTATTTTTTTTTAGGAAAAAAGGAAAAGGTCTCCAGTGTATATTAAAAGCAATAATAGGCATTGCTTAATAAGGCCAAACTTATTTATGTAGATATAATACATCAGGTGAAATCCAACAGTATTATCTACCAGAAACAAAAACACCCTTGTTGAAATGATTTCTTAAACATTATGGCCTTTCTTCTGCTCTTTCTGAAGCAGGGTTAGAAAGAGTATTGTTGGTAAGGGAGAGAAAATAAGATAAAATCTCTCTGAACAAATGAAAGTCCATTCATTTCATTTTCAATTTCATCCTTTATATTGTTACTGTATTTGTTTTACCAATTGAGCATATCAGAACAGATGGTAATTTTCCCCAAATCTCAACTAGTTATCACTGCATTCCACCATGAAGCCATAAAGGGGGGGGGAGTTGAGTTCAAGGCAGAGGAACCAAGTACAACATAATGAAAAATTGTTCCCTTGAGACCCAAGAATTTTCATCTTCCTTTGGATATTAAGAAAGCTTACCCATTCACACAAACTTTTGTTGCAGAACCTTCTCTTTACATTAATTCACATCATGTGCTTCTAGTGAAGAGGCCATGTAGAGAATTGGAATATGTTGCTTATGTGAAATATTGAACAATTTGCAAGGTGATGCTACCACTGGAACATATCCTGATCCTGAAATTCTAGAGGAATACAATTCTTCCCAAAGTGATCAAAAATTTAGATGTGGAATATTTCACATTCAAATTCTTTCTTGCCTAACCAAATAAATTCTATTGTCAGGAATAGATACAATAGATACAACCATATACATGGATAATAGACCTCAGTTGAAAGTTAATAAATTGATACTGCAGATATAAAAATGAAAGGTTCTGTTGCATATGTTTTCTTGACAGAATTAGCACCATTGATCCAGTGGTGGGATTTAGCTAGTTCACACCACTTCAACAGAACCGGTAGCTAATTTTTTGTTGCCCAGGCCCAGAATGGACTTCTGGAAGCGGCATCCACACAAAGAACTGGTTGTTCACATATTTGAATCCCACCACTGCATTGATCAATTCAGCAACAGGAACTGACTTGATAGTTATATGAAAAAACAGAAAAGAACCCTGAAATAAATCAGCAGTTTCATTAAGATATCATCATGGATGAAAACCTGCAGACATACTGGGCTTTTGCCAATGGCAAAGATAATATTGATTTTACTGAAAGTCAAGGCAGAACACTTTAAAAAGTAATGTTCTTTGAATATCCCATTCAATGATTTTTTTTAAAGTGTTTGGGGGATTTTCGTTCTCTGCTTACAATATATTTATGGATCCCTGTTTCATAGAATAACTCATAGAACTTCAGTGTTGGAAAAGTCCACCAGGATCCAGTCCAAGCCTGTTTATCTATGGTAAAACAGAAGTGAGAGCGGATTATAAGATACGTGAGTGTTTTTAAGGCATATGAGATGTTCTGTCTTGCTATGAAAATGGAAATGCCCATCAGTTTAAAAAAATTGCCACATCTTTGCCAGATAATGCTATTATCCATTTTTTTGAAATAATGTAAGTCTTGACTATGGTCTAAGAACTTTGGGCAGAACAAACTTCCTGGAGCCATTTACCATCTAATGGGAATCTGTATAGGAGACTTTTTGAATGCTACTCCTGCCCACAGTTGCTCTATCATGTGTATCATGACAGAAGAAGAAGAAATATAAAGCAAAAAAAAAAAACACACCAATTAATCAATGACCACGATCAGTCGGCCAAAAAATTCCTCACTGTCTCATTGATGTCAGCCGTGAAAGGCTACACCAATATACAAAATAAAACAACTCCTTCTGAAACTACCAACTACTTTAATTTGAACAGCTCTGCCCAATATATTCAATGAACCTGCAGCCAAATGATTAATCATAAGTAATGTTCTTCATTTTCCAAAGCTGTCTATTTAACCGTTTTAATTCATGTTAACTTGTAACAAGTAAACAGAAATTACCCTGGGGCATAGACAACACTTTGCAGAGTAAATTGGTATGAATAGATATCCCTTTGAGTAAATTCAAGATTCACAAATAATATTTCAGCACTCTTCCCTCTTGACTATTGAAACATGTTTGAGAAATGTGAGATCTAATTTCTGCTATCTTTAATTGCTCTTTTTCTGAATAGCTGGCACTGTTTTCATTCTGAATTATTTACATTTCAGGATAATCCATATTTGTAATGTGAACTAACCTCTTGTTCATTGCCATTTGAATGGGTTCATGGCTGAAGCCTCAGCATCATAAAATGCAGATTCTTATCTTATCCTAAAATTTGAAAAACATTTAAAAGAGGGGGCTATGATTTCAATTCATCTGTTAGAGTAACATAAATAAATCTAATTGGACAAAATGTGTGTATTGCACAGCAAAATATTTTTCACGCCTTCTAAAAACAGTGAAATGACATTTTCTCCTTTTCTCCCAGCCAGCAGAAATAACTTTTCTAAGAATATACTTGCCATAAGATGAAAACTACATTATTATTTCTCAATTGTACTACTTCTATTAATGTCTGCAAAACTAATGAACTAATGAATTCTCATGATTAAATAGTATAGTGGTAGTAAGTCCCTTTGAATGCAATAGAACTTGTTTCCAGATAGCTATGGACAGGAATAGAAGCTTAGATATCCTGAGATCCATTTTCAAATATTTTTAACAAAAGATATATATTGATATCATTCTTCTATAGCTGAGAAATCACTTAATCAGTTCTCCTTGAAGCCTCTCATCTGCTACCAGAAAACTGAGCCTCAAGAATTTATAAATATTCTAAGGAGGAAATACAGTAAACAATTTGTGATCCTAATTTACATATAATCATGGGTCTAATTTTATGTGCCACTTAGACGAATTTCAACTATCTTCCAAAAGTGACCATTTAGATTTCTGAAAAAAAAAAAACTATTTTTTCTTTTGCCAGAAGCCCACTAGATAGCAAAGATGAAAAAAGGAGAGAATGCAAGCTAGAGTGATGAGGATGAGAGAAAGGGAATGAGAACAAAAATGGGACTTAAAAAAGCAATGTCTTTCTTTCTTTATCAAGGCTATCTTCCAAACATGAAAGAGAAAAAAAATAGCAATACCAAATTTGATATTGGCACATATTTTGTAATACACATATTTTTTTACAGAGTTAGGTGTTATGAGGGAAGCTGAAGACATTAAACAGAAAAGCACTTATAGGTATGTGTGTATACAGTATGTATATATTACTTATTATTTGACACTTATTATTTTTGGAGTTTTAAGATAACATTTTATTTTATTGCTATTTTAATATCTGTGAATCATCTAGAGAACCGAGGTGCTTGGTAAATTGCACAAATGAAAGGAAAAAAATTTATTGAGGAAATAAAAAGGATCTGGAGTCACAAAATAATGAGGGGGGCATTCTTGCCATCCCCCCACATTTGGTTTAAATGATTTCATTATCTCATTTCTGTCTGTCTGTGTGATAGGAGGCCACACTATTCCTCTGACAGGATGCTGCGACTGCAGGATCATCATTTTATTTTATATAGTGCAATAGAATAATATTCTCTTCCTTGGGAGAAGGAAGATATAAGGAAAGGATCTGCAATCCATAGTAATTGACAGAGGATGTTTGCTTTAAGCGAAGCACGGAATGGACATTATTGTCACAAATAAATCAACTCATATACTTTCTGCCACTATCTTCAATAATAATATTTTGTTCAAACTTCACAGCATCATCTCTTTGATGAAATGTGATGGCGCTTGAGTTTGAAGGATTAGTAACGCTGGAGGAAAGAGACAGAGCAGAACATTGGAAGCATAAATGCCAGCCTCATTGCAACACATATATTCATCTGCTTTGAAGAAAACTGCAATTACTGTATTACTTCTTGCTAAGTCAGAGCAAAATCTTTCTGGAACAAAGAAATTGCTATTCAAGTGTGAGAGAATAAGACTGCAGCTTTGGTTGGAATTATGTCCAGGAAGCATAATGGAATTTAGTCTTGAGTAGAATGAAATTAGCTCTTTTTAGATAATGCAGGCATTAGACATTAAATAGAGGATCTCAGGTGAAAAATAGAAGATATGAATAAATAGAAAATAAAGGATACTCTTCTTCAATGCTGCTTTCTTCAGCTTTCAGAGCCTTATACTATAGAACTAATTACTTAAGCACTCAAAGATATGGAATGATTTTGACTGAATATTTATATTTTTTATTCAGGTATACAACTATTCTATAAGATTCCAGACAAATATTTATTCAGAAGTGATTGTGCCCAGTTATCACTTTTCACATTTTTACATTGTTATTTTTATTCCTCTTTTAAGAGGAATAGCTCAGACCACCTCTGTCACAGCCAAATAGCTTCAGCCTCAGCAAAATTTCCTTAAGCCAAAATTCCAGACAATATTATCATGTCTGTGCCTGAAGGATCACATGTTTCCAGAAACAGTGAAACAGTCCATTCCATTTTTCCAGTTCCCTGTGCAAGTTCTATGTCTTCCCTTCTACATTTCTCCATTTACCTGAGTTTCTGCACCTTAAAATTGGTCACAGAACATCCCATTTCCAGTATTTAGACATGATTTCTGTTTATTAATATGGAGTTTTTCATTTCCGTTCTTGAAGAACTCATCCTGGGGGAAAAACATATTTAAGCTGGTAGACTCAGTTCCACGAAAGTTTATGACAGACAACATCTCAGAGAAATTCTCCAGGTATGACAAGTACCTCAAGTTTAATACAACCAAACTAAGTTCAGGCAAATTAAAAAACGATCATATAAGTCAATATGACGACTTTATGTACACAAATTCCTTATTGCAGGCAACAGCTATGCAGTGTTTCATTAATCCCCTCATTGAATCAGAGCAGTCAATAGAAAGCTTAAATACATTTCACAAGAACAATAACAATTTTGTTACAGAGAATAAATTCTAATTGCTACTTTTCTAGCTGGAGGAAAGACCAATCCCTATTTTTTTGTTTCCTGTGGAGAGAGAAAATGGCAGGCTATAGATATATATTTTGTAATGGTTGGGATTAGGGTGATAATATAATTTGGTTAGGGCAAGAACTTTCATATATACTTTTGAAGTTGCTTTTATATTTCTGTTCCTCTCAAACTCTCTTATTTTCTCTTCTTGCCTGCCCAGGTTTGTGCTTTTTTTTTCCTTTGCCTCTTTCCTATTCTCTTTCTTGTATTTAGAAATAAGCTGAGGGTGATAGCCTGCCAAGAAATTGTGATAAGAAAATGCAAAGAATAGAATAATCCCTATCCTGTACAATCCAAGCAGGCTTCTGATTTGGGATTTAAATTCAAGCTTTGAGATGAATAAGGAGACTTGGATCTCTTAAGGCAATTTGAGCCATTCTTGAATTACTGTATTCTACTCTAACCCTAATCATGTGCTTAGTGCACATACAGTACCCTTATTGTTTTCCTAGATAAGGATTTACTTTAGGCTGAATTATCTCTGTTTAACTGTGAGGTATCTCTGGAATAATTTAATTCTTCAAAACCTTATTCAATTTCATTTTTATTTTACGGAGTTCAAGCATAGGCAATTACTTATATTTATTCACCTATAACACCTGGACTTTTTGCAAGAAATCAAACTCCCTTTCCAAATTATCAAGCCATTACCCCTAAGGCAGGCATCAGATTGTGTGATCCATGTTTTATAATGCATCAAACACAATGTGTGCCAAGTTCTAAAATGATATGATAAATCATTTAATTTTTTCCACTCCAAGGAATTAGAATAGAATAGAGCTGATCTTCTAGTCCAGCCCCCTGCTCAAGCAGGAGAACCTATACTATAGGACATTCCTCATTCTCCCTTTTTCTTTATTTTTTTCCAAAGAAAATTTACAAATAATATGCCACTATCCCTTTTTGTTCTCAAGACTAAGCAAATGGGATGGGATGAAACAAACTATCATGGCAAAATGATGCAAATTGCAATGGACGTTCCATCTGGTTAATAGACAGATTACACAGTAAACTGCAAAACCATTCACTTCATACTTTTGGATATTGGCTTCAAGTCAAGCCCACAAAATCTTAAGAACAACTTGATTGCTATTCCAATTAGAGATGTGACAAGCTTCAGCCGTTTACAAGGTATGCAATTGTTCCTTGCAGGTTTTGCAACCTTTTCAATATGTTCTTATTTTTCTCAGTTAACTCCTGATGAAAAAAAAAAGTTTGATGGATCCAAAACAGGCCATGCTAATCTGCCCCCCTGGAGAGTCCTTGGACGACAAGTGTCAGAATTTCAAGTGAGCTTGGTCAATAGTTATGTGCAAAGTCTTCAGTGTTAGAACACTACATCCACAGGATAAGGAGTAAAAATACAGTGCACTCATAATACCATTTCTGTGTGGACTGCTCTGGTTATTGGTGCATTTCTGGGTACAATTCAAGGTACTGGTAGTTACCTTTAAAGCCGTATGCAACCTAGGACCAGGATACCTTAGGGGTCATCTTTCTTCAGAGTTTCTACCCATCCAACTAGGTTAAGCAGAATGGGCATGCTGCAGATCCCATCAGTCAAAGAACGTTGGCTGGCAGAGACCTAAAGGTGAGCTTTTTTCACAGTGGCCCCTGCTCTATGGAACATTCTTCCTTAAGAGTAAAATGGCCCCAATCCTCTTAGCCTTTCATCAGGCCCTAAAAACCTGGCTATGTTCCTGAGCTTGGGGTGCAGAAACAGCCCAGGGCCTTGTTTCCTGGCTATATTGCTAATTGACCAATTATCTTGCTCCTGTGTATATTTAATTGGATGTTTTTAGTGTTTTTATTGGTTTTACTTTTTTACTGTTTTAAAAATGTGTTTAATATTTTAAAATTGTTATACTGTTTGAATTGTAAGCTATCCAGAATCCTTGACTGAGATGGGTGGCCATAGAAATTGATTGATTGATTGATTGATGATTGAATGATTGATTGAATGAATGAATGAATGAATGAATGAATCTACACAATCTTTCTGTGAATGGAACTCAGTGAAAACTCTCATATCTTACCTTGTGCCAACTTTAAGGACTTTCCTTTCAACTTGTGGTGACATTTTTCTGATATGACACTGAAGTGTGGAGTATAGCAGTAGTGTTTTGAACTTTTCAAAACCTGCCAAAATTTCACAGACTGGAACAGCTACTGCATTACATTTTCAGAAATGCAGAAGGAATTTAATCTTGTCCTCTTGACTTATCTACTAACCTGTTTTTCCTCCATTGATTGTTTCCCCAGGAAGTATTGCGGAACTTTCTTCAATAATAGAGAATTAAAAGGCTCTGCTTGTTCATTTTTGGGGGCTTTGAGAAATGAGTTGTACAAAAGTAGGTAATGGAATTCATTTTAATATGCAAAGGTTCATCTCTTTAATATACTCCCTTCCAATCCTGCATGTCAAAAGATTTTGTAGAAATTTGTAACTTATGTGGCAATGCCAAAGTTCTATCAAGGGGGCAACAGAACAGGGAATAAATAAATGAATGGGAATAGCAGTAGGATAAGAAGAATATAAGAAGAGCTGTGTCTGATTAGCTCAAAGTATTATTTGACCTCATAGGATTCTTATGTTTTATGTCATTGCTATGTTGTTACTATATACCACTGCTCCTCAATACATGCTCAATATTCTTGATTTTTTTCATATTACTACAGTGATATTTTTGTGATATTTTTATATAAACATTTTAAAAAGGAAGGGACCAGGAAAAACTCCAGAGATTCCAGGAAATAAAGAAATCCAAAAGAACAGCTCCAACTTCTATTTTTAAGACAAAAGGAAAAGTTGGAGAGGGCACAGATATTTATAAGTGGACAATGAATCAGATATGATTGTTTCTACTTTCTAACACCAGAATTATTGGAGAAGGCTTTTATGGGGGTATTTTTATACCACATAATAGTATATTTTAAAAAAAGAAGGGAAAACACAAGCCATTTTAGACTGAATACATTAGTTAAAAAGAACTGGAATTTCCAAAGTTGATTCAAAGCTCCTTGTATATTTGCTAAAGACATTTTAAATTGTTCCTTTAGCTTTGACAGAAAAAAAAGTAGGTTTAGATTCTGAGATTGAATTTTTTGCTATTAATAACATACCAGGTATTTTGGAAGCTGTTAAAACATCAGGTCCATACTGAGATGTCAAAACATATTTTTAACTGAATATTCTTCCATTTCTCATTGATGATAGTGGTGATTAAAATTTCTGTTTGAAGTTATTGAAAAGATTTTAAGTCATCATTAATTAGCAATTTATCTAGTTTAATTACACATTTGTACCCATTCTTTCCAGTAAAAAAGTTTTACCACTGATTTTAAGAGTAAAGTTATGCCAGAGAGTTAGATGTTCATGAGTTTCAGTATCAAAACTAAATCTATCACCTAACAGGGCACAAATACATCTTATGGCTAGCAAAGTTGAAAACACTAAATTAATCTTAATAAACATTGTACCTAATTACTGCCAAGATTTAAATGAATAAGTACAAAAAATTTCAATTTAGCCCATATTGGCATTTTTCAAAAAAAATGTTCATTCCTATAAAATGTTAGTATTAACAGTCTAAGCCCAATGATATTTCTGAAATTCTGGAAGGTTAAAACTGCCATCTGTCACAAACAAACATAATTTAGAAAGAGAGATTCTATGTGTTTTACCTTTCCAAATGCATTATCTCACATGCCTAGCAATTTGATTAAAAAGTTTTTTGGGAATGAAAGACAGTATCGTCTTAAAACATCTGCAAGTCTGGAATTATATTCATTTTCATTATTTTTATTTTATCCCACCAAATCAAGGCTATCTCATACCATGTGTGATTTGTTCTAGCACAGTAGACATAATAACTTGGACAAATTCTGAAATTGGTGAAACAAGTTCTACAGGCCACTAGTGGACCAAAAGTAGACTAAGGACCTTTAAACTAGTAAGACAATGCTGCTGCCACTGTCTTGATGTCTTACTACTCTGAACCTCAAGTACTAACCATGTTGTGTTTGTTTTAGCCCCACTGTCCCCACTCACACTCCATTATTTTTCAGAAAGAGAGAGAGAGAGAAATAGACTAATTTCAGCTCTGTAATGATGACAATTCAGATAACTAAAGGCCATTATTCTACATGCAACCTGGAATGTTAGTGAATAATCTTGATCTTCTTCACCATCAAATATATCACTGATATGATATCAGAACTTCACACTGGGCTGAAAAGTGCTTACTTCTGAGCAGGTGTTTGTTTAGCAATTCTACTCCTCCTTTTGCTTAGACACAAACCACTTTGGCTTATATTACTTAGAGTGAGGACTGATTCAGCAGAGTAAATGGAGAATTCTCCACATTGTGGGGGAGCAGACATCATCTCCTTTACCATAGAAGCCATCTTTCCCTTTAGAGGAGCAGCAGGCATCCACTTTAACTGTGGATGGTAGGTCAGCCACAGCTACACTCTGACAGCCCAAAGGAACCATACAGTAGTATCTCAAAATGCCCACTAGCATTTTTATGCTACACACAGGGATTGCCAAGGAAGACAATGGCTGCATGTTTTGGAGATGCATTCTTATCCTTAATGGTGAGGATGCAATAATCCTCTTGGCCCAGTTTAGATAGACAGGAGCAATATTGTCTTCACTGGGAATTGTATTGCCATTCTCTAGTGGGAACCATTTAAAACAGATGTAAAAAGCACCCATATCTAGGTATAAGATACCAGTATCTTTACAATGTGCAACAGAGGAATGATAGTAAGACTAATGTGGGTTCCATTCTGAAAATCCCACCTCATAATCCCTAGGGTAGCCAACACTGCAGTCTTAAAGATCTTTTGCCCCTAATCCTCAAGATAATAAATAATAAGCCTGAATAACTTTGTTTCACTTATTCCTTGCTTTGGCATGTGCAAATTGACAAAACAGTACTGTGAGCCATTCCAAGAAACTATGCTGCAATCTGCCATATAGTGATTCAGTGAATGGATTTTTGTAAGAAATATCCTAGAAGCTAATGTCCCCCTACTCAGCAAAAAAATAAATAAAACTGAAAATAGGCTGGGTATTTCAGCAAAACAACACTCCATGCTTGAAGAGCTTCATGTTTCCTAGACCTGACTATTATTTGTGACTATATCTCAAACATACAATGCACACAAGAAGACCAAAGAATATTCTGAGCTAGGAGAGTTCTGCAAGGAAAAGCGGGAAAACCGTTTCAAAAGATAGTTGATGCTATCTGGCTTTAGGAAGTATTTGAAAGCTATTAATTCTATCAAAGGAGATGTTACAAAGTACTAACTAGAACAGTGGTTCTCAACCTGTGGGTCGGGACCCCATTTGGGGTCGAACGACCATTTCACGGGGGTCACCAAACAATGCAGTCCGCCATTTTCCCCCCCTTTTCCTTAGCTGTGCTACTCCCTTTTATTCTATTGGCTTTTAAAAGCCAATAGAATAGATTCTCTTGAATAGAGTCTAATTCTATTGGCTTTCAAAAGCCAATAGGAATTGTCCAGGCTGTCTCTGCCCTGCTGAGCCCGCCAAAAGTCCCATTCTGCAAACGGTGCTGCACCAGTTGAGTAGTCCTCGACTTACGACCGGTTGAGTAGTCCTAGACTTATGACCAGTTGGGGGTCACGGAATTAAAAAGGTTGAGAACCACTGAACTAGAAGATTCTTTTTTCTTTTTGGAATCTGTAAACAATAATAGAAAGAATATGCAATATTTTGCAGAAAGAACATGTTTAATAACTTTGTATCAGGTAGAGGAAGTGTCAGTTTTTATTCACTTAGAGATTTACTGAAACCTTCACTATGATTAGGATGGCCAACTTTTACATACAACTGTCAGTGCTTTCTCAAGCCAGTTCCTGTTTCTTGGTAGTTTCATGAGAGTGGTTTGCAATTACTGCTTCCATCAGCAGTTTTCAACTTTCCAGTCTAGCTTACTGGTAATCTCCCATGCCAGTGCTTAGTAGGTCTACTAAGCCTAAGTTTTTCCAAGCTCCACTGTGACCCACTGCTAGGGACTGCCACCTGCTGTGACCCTGTAAATGGGAACATGCCTGATGACAGCACTTAAAATCATATACATCTTGTTTGTAAACTTATTTATCTAATTTTCATTCATTTGCAGCAGTAGAAAGCAGGCTTTTCTTCAATGCACTAATTGACTTGAGAGACTATGGGCTACCCTATAAATGGATGATTTACAAATTAGCTATACAAAATAAAGTTCAGTAGCATAGTAACAATTCCAGACTTGTCAGGATAATAACAAAAATAGTATTTTGATTAACATTGTGAGTTAATGTTCAGGCTGAAATAAGGCCCTGGAGATGTCCAATAATTATGAAAGTTCATCCTATCATTACTGAGAGCATGAAAAGTGCAGCAGTCAGTCATCCAAAGGGTAGATATAAAGAGAAGCAACCGAACATCTGATACACGAAGGACAGGGACAAAATTAATGAGGTTTTGCTAGAGTCATCCATTATGTAAAATTCACAAGATAATGAGAGAAGTCAAAATAGGAGGGTCATTAAAAAAAAAAAAAAGCAAAGGGATGTTGATGTTGTTCAGTTGCCAAGAGTTTGGGGCTATCTGATGATATAGCTGGGAGGGGGGAAGAGTAGATTTACACCTCTTCCCAAATTACAGATCTGGATGGCATTAGAAGAAGGGAGAAAACCACTGACGGTTCATTTTAAACTACACAACAAATGCAATAAGCACCCTGCACACCTGCCCAAAAGCCATAAGAATATGTTCTTTTTCCATGACTCATCAGCAGTGGATAAAAAAGATTCTTGTAAACATCATAAAGCAGAGTTTTATTTTGTTCCAAACTACTCACCGGGGAGCTGAGTGGATGGCTGCTAAAATTCTTCAACCAACAGTCTGGAAAACAACGCTAACAAACAGCGTATCTTTTTTGCCTGATGTGTCTGTTGAATACAGCCATAAGTTACAGCAGGCTGAGCATCCGTGCTTATCAGAGGTGCTTGTAATGCACGACAAGGGACAAAGCAAACAGCCAAGTACCTTCATCCATCCAAGAAAAAGCACCTGAGCATACTAAAACACCACTTGCCTAAACCAATTGCTATAATTGCATGGCTCATAAACTCAAATTTCTGAGGTGATTTTTAAAAAGAAAAACCTCAAAAGAGAGAAGGCAAACCATAATAAGATAGAAATTGTTCTGGAGAAATAGGTGAAAAGTAGATCATAAATCCATTGAGCATGCCACTTTCAGCATAAAAAATGGTTTTCAGCACGGAGATAGGTACGCAAAGTTTTTAACTTTCATCAGCTCCAGCCTCACAAACATGGTCAATGACAAGAAATTGGGCCCTCAAACTCCAGAATATCAGAAGAGGATCAGAGTATCTGTATGAGATCAAAAGGATCTTCCCATTCCTCTTCAATTAACAGGGTTTGTTTGTTTTTTCAATTTTTCTATCTTTCTACATAAGTAGGAGCTACAGAAAACTTAACATTTATTTTTCCCTCTTCATAGAAGAGGATCAGCTTAGTTATCCACAGATATTATGTAGGGAGAAAAATGTGATGAATATAGGGAATTCTTTTTTCCTACTCTGCCCCAACTAGCTTATTTCTATCTTTGATTTACAATAGGAAAATAAAGAATGCAGTCAGATTAGCTTACAGAGAAACAGATAGAAGGAAAGAAAATATAAAAAGTGGGAAAAATACATGAACTCACCCGCTAAGTCCCAGTTTACAAAGCAAACCTTTTTCAGCTTCATATATTCAGCACAAAGATTTAAATACAGTTCAAGGTCTCACCTAAATGAGGATTTCCAAATGTTAGTGATACAAACATTCTTAAGATACTCCATCTTTTCCTTTCCAGTGGAGATAAGGTAATGGATCACATGCTATGGCAATATTGGGGCAGGGGGAAGAACAACTTTAAAACATTAAGTTAAGCCAAGATGATGGTGAAATTTAAAAAAACTCATTTGAAAGTTTCTGGAAACCTGTTAAAATTGGATTTGCTTGCAAATCCTCATCCTCATCCTCCTCATCATCTAATTAACTAATTAAATTTGTATTCCACTAAAACTTTCTGACTGTTGGCCTTCAACAAGATAACATGTAATAAAACACTTTTAATGTGAAAACAATTATGAGAAAACATCTGTAATTTAAAAAAAAGTAATTGAATTTGGCCTACAATCCTAATACTAGTAAAACCCCACAACTCATAAAATCAAAATAACAACAATGAAATGTATATCTACACCCAAGCACATACACACATATACAGTCAACTCAAGACAATTCACACAAGAAGCCATCAAGTACAGCAAATAACAAGGTCATGTATTGTCCCTATTACTGTTCTGCATATACTTGAAGCCTCCCCATCAGATAATCACAGGTACTGAATATGGATAGAAATTCAAGAATGGAACTATCAACAGTTACCTCCTCTACCTTGGTGACCTCAAGCTGTATTCTAAGAGTGAACAAGACATTGACTCGCTGATCCCCCTGACACAGATCTACAGTGAAGATATTGGGGTGTCATTCAGACAGAAGTGTGGCCAGATGGTGATCAAATGAGGGAAGATAATTAAAACTGAAAGTAATTAGAACAACCAGTGGGCAACATAGCAGACATACAGACCAGTTACAAGTACCTTAGTGTCCCCCTTAGTCATATGGTAACCCGAATGAGGAGACAAGGAAGACAGCAATATTCAAGTGCTACCAAAGGATAAAACAGCCACTTGAAGAGCCACTTCAAGAACCTGGAGACTAAAACATATGAAGAACAGCTGCAGGACTTGGGTTTGGCTAGTCTAAAGAAAAGAAGAAATAGGGGAGACACGATAACAGTATTCCAGTATTTGAGGGGCTGCCACAAAGAAGAGGGGGTCACATTATTCACCAAAACACCAGAGGGTAGGACAAGAAATAATGATTCTAAACTGGTCAAACAGAGAAGCAACCTGGAATTAAGGAGAAACTTCCTGACAGTGAGGACCAGGGCTTTTTTTTGTCATAGAACGCCCAGAACAGAGTTCCGGCACCTTTTTGGGATGGAACCTTGTAGGATAGGCAAGGCGGGTTGTATAACGTGTGTGAGTTCCAGCACCTTTTTTTTTTTTTTACAAAAAAAGCACTGGTGAGGACAATCAACCAATGGAACAGCTTGCCTCCACAAATCGTGGGCACTCCATCACTGGAGATTTTTAAGAAGAAGCTAGACAATCACTTGTCTGAGATGGTATAGAGGCTGGACTAGAAGACCTCCAAAGTCCCTTCCAGCTCTATTCTATTCTATTCTATTCTATTAGAAGGACAAGATCCATGCAAACAACATGTACACCCTGCCATTTACCAGATACTCTGCCAGTATAGTATGCTGGCCAAAGAAGGACATGGGAGCCCCTCACAATTATTGTCTCTGCTTTGAAAAAATGAAGTACAGATTGGGAAGCAGGGAGTGTCTGTTAGCTCAAAGCAAGAAAGAAACAAGAGGGTTACCTGCTCCCTCTGTTGATGGAACCATTCAGATTTATGGGGAGCTATACAAATGATCATGAAAATGCAGTGGGGTAGTGAATTTGCCCCACCCTTCCTTTCCTGTGATTTGAATGTTTTGAATGGGAGGTTGCCCTAAGAAATTACAAGTACTTAAGGGTCTGCACAATAGCAAGACATTACAATGGGGTGACAAATCAGTAGCCAAGAACAAAGAGATAAAGAGAAGGTTTTGCCCATATTCATCAAGTAAGAAAAATAAAGTGACAAGAAAAATAGGAGCACAATCAGCTAATATTGCTCACATCATAGAATAACTTACTTCCAAGTACAAACCTGAGTAAGGTGTATCTAAGGTATTTAATAGGGCCCATATGAAAAAAAGATTCATTTTAGTTGAATCTTAAAAGTGGCTAATCCTGCATCTGATCTACGAGTAGTTGACCCTTATCCTCTTTAGCACTGATACATGCCTCCACAGTTTAGAAGAAATGTCTTTGCTGCACTTAATGCACACATGAGCATCACAGTCTTATATACCTTATCAGCAGACTCACTCCCAAATTTGTCATTGTGAAGATAGCAGTACTTAGCATTTCAAGAGCTTAAAAGCACTTTACAAACAATGGTGTTGGTGGAGTGCTTGAATCACTTGAAATGTGCTGTTATCCATTTGTTGAAGTAATCTTTAAAAAGACCCTGTAAAGGAGACTAGTATTATTCTTCCTCTTGGGCATTGATAATGATGTTTACCTAGTGAATTGTACACTACAGTGGCTTTTCCTATCTTCCCCCTCTTGCTTTCATCATTCCTGACATATAAATGTTGGCTACAATGCCCAAGATTTGATTATTTCCTTAAGACTCTTGCCAAAGTTTATTTCTATTTTTTAAAGGGCTTTGGACACAAACTATAAGTGTTATGCAACCATTCAACAGAGTTCCTAGTTAACCCCATAAAACAACATGGTTACATTCACTCAACTACTTTTGCCATAGTTTTATGCTAATGTAATGTCATTTTATACAACAAATCATATGTTTTATGCCAATGTCTAGGCAATAATATTAGCAGCTATTAATACATGCGAAATCATTGGCAAATAGATATTATTTACATTTTAATTCATTTTGGGAAAGTGGTTTAGCGATAGAATTATTCACAGTACTAATCAATATCAATATATTGTCTTTTATTTGAAATCAGGCCATCTGTTTATTCTTGCAAAGCCACCACCAAAATTAAATTAGGCAGAAAAGGATCCACCATAAAGGTTCAGCAGAATCCCCAGCATCCCTCATCAATGATGTTACTAACTCAAACTCACAGAAATTGCACTAAACTGAAAAGGCCCTGGTTCCCTATATTTGAGATAAATAATGATAAATAACGAGTTGCTATGTTTCCATTAATAATTGCAATTCATTCAAAAGTGTACACATATTCATTTCATGAAATTGACTTAGAGTGAGGGGATTGATCAATAGATCTGCAACCAAGCATGAGATATTTGATGTTATTGTATCAGGAATCCTCACAAGGTATGTCAAAGAGGGAAACAGCACAAAATTTGAGGTTTTAGATGTAAAAGTAACTCTAAATTAACACTGGCTTTGGCAAAAGTTTTGAGGAGATGCCAAATTGCATGGTCATAATTCATAGACCCTGTCATTTGTCCAGTTGTGTGGTAAAGTTATCATCTTACTCTTCACATAATTAAGAAGTATGGATCATGACCCTTTTATATGATTTTCTTATTTTATTTATGCCTTTCTAATGCTGATATTCTGACGTTCTGCTTTGGGCTATTAAGGATAATTAAAATTGACTATAAAACACATTAATGTAATATAACAGATTCATAACAGTGAAGTCTTCCAGATAATTGGATTTGGGACTTATCCTGTAGCTTATTTGGCATAGTGGCTAATTTGGCTCTACAGAGGATACTGATAATGTTCTCACAAGAGAGGTTCATGAGTTTGGATAATGAACTAGAAACAGAGCCTGAGGACAACCTAGATTGAAAAAAAATATGTTGTTTGTGACTTTGAGCACCTATCTATTTCTAAAAAAAAAAAACCCCCTAAAATGCTTCTCTTTGTGCTTTATTGACATTTAGTTTTAGATTCTGCTTTCATCCCATTGTTGCTCAGGGCCATGAGTCACATTATGAGGTAGAGAAAAGGTGCTGTCCTTAAACTTCCAAAATGATCCAAGTAACAAGAAATAATAGGTTAAATTTTAAAATGTTAAGGGGGGGCAGAAAATATTAACACTGAAATAAAGATAAAGTAAAAAATGGAACATTGAAGGGAAATCAAAGTATAAGAAAAAAGAGCTAGATTTTGCTGTAATAGTTAAGGGATAGGGATCTACAACAACTCACCACAATCAATTCGCTACAGCTAACTCACCATGGGACAACTCGCCATGGCCAACTCACCGGAGGACAACTCACCGTGGGACAAGAGTTACACTAATATCAAAGAAATAGTGGAATAGAATCATGAAAGAAAGGGTGCCAAAAGAGGGACAAAATGAAATGTGAATGACAAAAATTATGTTATATAATTAAATTGAATTGTTGAATTGTCCTGCAGCACGTTGTCCCATGGCAAGTTGACCATGGTGAGTTGTTCCGCAGTGAATTGGCTATGGCAAGTTGGCCATGGTGAATTGGCCACGGTGAATTGACTGTGGCGAGTTGACTGTGGCAAATTGGCTGTGGCAAGTTGTCCCATTCCATTAGGACAGAAACCAGGAAACTGTGAGTTTTAGTCCCCTCTTAAGCACAAAGCCAAGCTAAGTGACCTTGGGCCTGTCACGTTGTCTTACCCTAGGAAGGAGGCAGTGGCAAACCATTTCTGAAAAACCTACCCAAGAAAACAGAAG
Source organism: Crotalus tigris (assembly GCF_016545835.1). Classification (NCBI taxonomy): domain Eukaryota; kingdom Metazoa; phylum Chordata; class Lepidosauria; order Squamata; family Viperidae; genus Crotalus; species Crotalus tigris. The sequence goes on along the minus strand of NW_024100518.1, from coordinate 1,264,935 downwards.
GGACTTTTCCAGACAGTCTTTAAGAATCAGATGACATGGTTCCGAAAGAAAGCAGATTTTCAAAGAATTTTGAGGCTTTTTCCTCTAAAAGAATCTTTTATTATTCTGCATAGCTTCGGCACTAACAAAGTTAAGCCAGAAACTGAATCCTCCCTCCCCCAAGCATCTGTAACAAAGCATAACTCACTCCTTCATTTTACAGTCATCAATCACATTCTCCAATTAATGTGAAGTGTGAGGTGCCCCTCCCGTTGCAGCTGAGCTGACCTTGGCCACACTGTGCCCAGACATTGTTATGGTTAACTTGCATACTTTCCCACCCCTTAACCTACTGCTATCTGTCTTAACTCTAGAAATGCTACTCGGCTAAATAAAACAGGTTTGCTTCTTCCTCTATGGCAAGCAAGAACATCCGATGTTAGCAGTCTTGACATCAGAGATGATTGAACGGAAGGAAAAAAATGAAACAAACATAAGAACATCAGTAGTGGATTTTCAAAGGCTCTTTTAATCCAGCGTTATCTCCTAGAGTTGTCAACCAGATACTTCTAAGAAGCAAAGTAGTAGGACTAAAGTAATCATTCTTTTCTGATTATCTCCACAGACAAGTTTCTGAACCTGAAGCTTCTATATAACCATCATGGCAGACCTCTCCATCATAGAACAGCAGTGATTTAACAGCAGTTTGCTCCATGTCAGAAGCTAGAAAAAATAGACCTAAAGACAGTAGTCCTGATCTGATCTGAATGTGATTTGTTTTGTCATGATATATAGCCATTGAGCATCTGTTTCTCATCTGCAAGCCAAGCCTTAGCCAGGACATTCAGAAAGTTTGCTCCATCACACCTAAAGTGATGCCAAGTTTCACAATTCTAGAAAAAGCCTCTTGGACCACAATTGCATCCCTTTAGCATCTGGTAGTAGCACTCTTTTTCACAGGTAGAGATGCCATTTTAGTAGGAAATCAAGAATCATTGCATTAGTAGAAGCAGTTAAGAAAGTTTAGATATTGAAGTGTGATAATGTGAAGGGTTCCATGCTGGAATAAATGAAGAGTTAAGGCTAGAGGAAAGGCCATCTGCTTGCCCAAGGCAGCATCAGGAGTAATGACTCACTGCTACACGGTGATTCATTGTTAAAGTAGCTTCATGTAGACAAAGGTTAAGGACTTCTGTTGAGTTTATATTAAAATAAGCAGGGTAATTGTTATCCAGGAAAAAGGTCTGTTTTTCTAGGAAGCCACGGGATATCCTGAGTTCTATTATATGAATGGGCTGTTTACATTGTAGTTTCAGAGTCCGAGAGATCTATCTTTTAATTTCAAGAAGTCCTCTGCAAGTGATTAGTTGAGAGAGAGAGAGAGAGAGAGAGAGAGGAGGGGGGGAGGGAGGGAAGGAGGGAGTCCCCTTGCTCTTCAACACTAACCCTATTCATTCTTTCATTACATTTATATAGCTGCCCATGGTATAATAATGAAGTCTGGCTGGCTCTCAATCAACTATTGTGTATGTAACCCCACAACACTACACCATGCTCTGAAAGAATATACGTAACACAGACAACTGGCAACCCACTTCTGTTGCCTTATAACACTGACTTGTTTTTTGTTGCTATTGCTCTTGTTATTCTCTGTCCCATGCCAATTAGGTCCCTAGATTGCAACCTCTCAATACAGTAGAGAATGCATACAGGGCATATTTTCAGGAATTATTGTTTTGCTTTTAACAGCAGCTCCATTTTGGGACACATGATGAGAAAGAAGATGGATGGGGATGTGGTCCAAGGAATCAGCAGCATGTTAAGCCCTGCCTAAGTGCTTAAGGATGCATGCGGCGGGGAAGGAGGGCGGGGTTGTTCTGAATTTTTTTAAATCCATAATTCCTGGCTGGATCTGACCTACATGCAGTCCTCAACTTAGAACCACCATTGAGCCCAAAATTTCTGTTGCTAAGTGGGACATTGGTTAAGTGAGTTTTGCCCCATTTTACGACCTTTCATGCCACAGTTGTTAAGTGAATCACTGCTGTTGTGTAGTTACAAACACAGTCATTAAGTGAATCTGGCTTTCCTATTCCCTTTACTTGTCAGAAGGTCGCAAAAGGTGATCACATGACCCCAGCACATTGCAACTTTTATAAATATGAGTCAGTTGCCAAGTGTCTGAATTTTGATCACATGACCATGAGGATGCTGCAACAGTGTGAAAAATGGTCATAAGTCACTTTTTTCAGTGCTATTGTAACTTTGAACAGTCACTAAATGAATTAAGTCGAGGTATACCTGCATTTTCAAACTCAGTTTTTCCGTTTTCTGGCTTCTCTCTCTCCACACAAAATTTGGGCCTCTGTGCTGCTCAATTTGCAGAGAGCTATCCTGTTGAAAGACAGATGGTCAGCCAGAAAAAGAGTACGGAAACCTTTTACATAATTTCTTTCCAACATGTCTTTGGGCCAGAAAGAATAAAAAAGCTGATTGCCTCAGCCTGTAACGGCGCATACCACCTGTAAGTCTGGATCACTGAAATGGAGCCAATGGATTTCTTAAATCAAAAGCTACAGGGAACATACATACTGAAATATTGTTTCCCATCCTGCACTTAGAGCTTGATTGCGAAGTGTAAATTTATTTATTTTATTCATTCAGGATATTTATATGACCACTCAACTCAAACAGCATGACACTGGATGATATACAGAATGATTAAACAGAAATACAAAAGAAAAATAACACATTAAGTCTAAAGCAAACCAAACCAATTAAGTGACAATCAGGATGAAAATATATAAGCTACCAACTGGAAACTATTATTCTGATCAAAGCACCCAGGGAAAATGCTCGATCTTAACTGCCTTTCCCAAAGCCTGCCAGATTGAGGCTAACCAAGCTTCAGGAGAAGGAGAAAGAAATTGTTCTAAAATGCAGGGGCTGCCACTGAGAGACACCTCAGAGGTCCCACAAGGTGAAATTGTTTCAGAGAAGGACCTGGAGTATGTCCATGTTGGCGCACATGGAAGAGCAGATCCTCCTAGAAGAAGATTATCCTGCAAATAACCCAATCCCATGGTATTTAGGATTTTATACAAGGTAAAATGATCACAGGTGGGCAAAAAAACAGTGGGAGGGAGAGCAACTTCCAACTTCCTTCTGCTTCCACACTGACATTATGTTGAGAAGCTGACAAGAACTATCAGGAATCATTCCTGATGCTCCTTCACTGACTTGCAGAACTGCCTGTCACTTTGCTGGAATAAGGGGGAACAAAGAGAGCTGAGGCCTGCAAGGAAAACTACACCCCCACTCCCCATCCTAGCATATTTCTGAGGATCCCTTCTCTCCAGGGAGGAAGAGGGCTCACCTGTCGATCACCAGCACCCTCCAGTCAGCCTTGCTTGCCAGCAGGCATTCAAGTCGCTTTCCATGCCACCCACCTCCATTAAGAGATTTCAAATTTCAACTTTGGTTCCAAAGCAGTCAATCACCACTCACTCATTGGGCCTTGCCACCAGCCAACTGGGAGGGGTCAGAAAGAGGCAGGAAAGGGAGCAGGGCTCCACTCCTCCATTCTTCCCTGGTGCTACGGAATCTATAGATTTCTGAGAAACATAGTTGGAAGGTGTGGTGGTGCTGAAGTGGTCGCAACTTTGCCAAATTTCAATCCCACAGGACTCATGGGTCCCAAATTTTCTATGCAGCCTTTAAGTTATCCCATTTGAAGTATGTTTATTCAAAAATTGTTACCCTACAATGCACTCTTTTGCCCAATTGAAAGTTACAAAGTATAAAACAGACCGAAGAGTTTTAGTACAGTAATCAATTTACAACCATTTGCTTAATGACCAAGCAAATGAAAGCAGGCCCATCATAGTTTGTACTGCTACCAAAATGCTGAGAAAGGAAAGCCATTGTTCCCTGTAGAGGATTTTTTATTTTTCCTTTTGTTCAATTGTGTCCAATTCTCAGAAGCTGATGAACAAATCCCTCCAGTTTTCTTGAAAAGGTTTTTCAGAAGAGCTTTGCCATTGTTTCCTTCCTAGGGCTGAGAGAGAGTGACTGGCTCAAGATTACTGAATTGGCTTTATGCATAAAGGGGAGACTAGAATTCACAGTCTCCTGATTTTTAGCCTGATGCCTTAACAGTACACCATACTGGCTCTCTAGATGTCCAAATGGAGAATGCAAAGAGTATAATTCAATCAGTATCCCATTACCATACAGTATCACTTGTTAACACTGTATTCATTATTCATCCAATAATTATCCCATCCCAAATGGATAAATGGGAGTCACTATGGATTTAAGATTAAGATGGATCTAGAGATTGATTAGATCAGTCTAGTTAAACCAGTTCCTATCATTTTGACCTATTCATGATAGCTGGGGGTAATGAAGATATATTCCAACACACCCAAAGATATCTCCAATAACTATATTACAGAAATTAGCATTACTCACCCACCTCTGAATCAGAGCCATCACATGATCAAGTTCTCTAGCTCTTGCCAGGAGCAACCCTTGATGTGAACTATAGGCAGGGAATCTACTATATCAGGGGTGTCAAACTGCCATCCCATGGGCTGGTTTCGTCATATGGAGGCCGCACCCACCCCAGCTCTGGCAATGCAAAAAAAAGTCACGATACATCCCAACATGTCATGTGAGGCGGCAAGTTTGACACCCGTGTACTACATTCTGGCTTCTAACTCATTCTGAGCTGAAGCTATGAGGGGAAATATACTCAAGATTCTTAATTCAATGGCAAATCTAAGATCTAAACCAACTCTCTAACTTATATCTGGCTGGAAGATATCTTGTGATTTTTTTGAGCAAGCAAAACTGCCTCCAGTGAAATAATGGCTTATTCTAGTAGGGAAAAGAGCCTACATATAAAGAGAGATTGACTGATGAGTCTTCAAGTCAGCATCACTTGAAATTTATGCTTAACTTATTTTAATCTAGACATTGATTCTTTTCTTGAGGAAGCTTGCTCCATTTTCCTATGCTCAATTTTAAAAGAAATTAAAGGAATCTATTTTATCCAGTTTCATTTTATTTTCATCTTCTTGAAATCATTTTTTAAAAGAGAGAGAATTTTGAAGGGAAAAACCTCTTCTAAGTCACTATAACGACTTCCCATTACACCAAGAAATAATTCCACTGGTACTGGTGCTGGTGTGCTTTGGTTCCTAGAAAACCAAACAGCAAGTTCATTCTTTCCTGTCAGTGACCAATTACAACAAACTTTTGCTAATGCAGTTTAAGCTTTTGTGCCCTCTTAAAGTTTTCATGCTGAGAATATCATATGTTTTCAAAGGATTGTTATATGTAATCTTGCACTGCTGGAAACTCCAAAGCTATGATTTTCCCACAAAGAACTACACAGGAGACTTTGCTTCAGAAATTCACCTGCTGAGATTTGGATAACAGTGCTCTGATGAAGGATAATCTCTGATGCTATCATGCCAGAAGTTTCTTCTACAGTATATGTTTACTCTAAAGGAACCAAAATGGGACTATTCAGTTTTTCTTCGTTGGATGGCACTTCAATATTGGTCTTCATTTTGATTTTCCCTAATAGAGCATCATCTTCTGGGTTTTTATGGACCCTGTTCAATATACCCTCATTCAACTGATGTGCTGATCTCCCTGAACTCAAAGCTCAATACAGAAGCATTGTCGATTTGTGTCAAAGTCAGTTAGATTTACAGTATGTAAGGAGCCTTTTGTGCATTTGCTTTTTTCCTTACCTTTTAAAGGTATCCCCCACTTTACTTTCTGAAAAAGAAATTCAATGAAGTTCCATTAACAAAATGCAGAGTCCATTAATCCAAATCATTGAAATGTTTTAAGCTATCCTCAGACAAGACCAATATCCTTAATAAAATGAGGGAGGATGGAAATAGAAGATACCAAAATGTAGTTAAGATGAACTACAATTTTTGATAAGTATTCCAGCTAGAAAAAATGCATGGAGAAGAGCCAGCAATTGCATACTTGTCCATTTCTTTCTTTGTTTGTCCATATAAAACATTACAAGCACTTCATGACATAGGAGTGATAAGAGCAAGCAAAACATCAAGAGTACTGCTAATTCACATCCTGATCTATAACCCTTATCAAGAGGTAATTCCTTGTCTTCAGACATAAACAAATTTAAATGTTCAACAAATTGAACATCAAGAACACTGATCATTCCTACCCTGATCTACAACCCTTACCCAGACGTAATTCCTCGTCTGCAAATGTAAACAAATTGAACAAAATACTATTGTATCTTTTTGGGATACAAAATTGAGCCGACAGATCTTCAATACATCTTCCCCTTAATGCTATTTTGTAGTGCAATGTGACCTCCTGGCTTCCAAAAGCAAAACCAAGTTCAGTTTACAGTGTCTCCTAATTTTCTCCTGTAGCGTTCATATCTTGGAGAAGACTAAGGAGAGCCTTTCCACCCCATTCCCCAGTGCTGACAAAAGTGCTGCCAGAGCAGATAGCTTTAGAGAATGCTGTAGAATTATCCAAAATTACCTGAATGTCTTGAGCAGGGCAGAGCTAGCCAACCTGGAATGCCAATATGTGCTAAAGACCTTCTACACTGATTAGATTGGCAGTATTTAGCAATAGCACTTAGACTTACATACCACTTCACAGTGCTTTGAGTCAACCTTGAGTCGATGGGAATCGAACTGCCAAACTGCTGGTGCTCAGCCATCAGCAGATGTAGCTTGCAGTACTGCATTTTAACCACTGTGCCACCATGGCTCTTTCCTCCTTACAGTTCAATAAATTAGTTACCAAATGTTATCTTATTCTGGACTTTAAAGTGTTCAGCCTTCTTTTGCCTAGGTAATGGTTCCTGCATATCTCCATCAAGGACCTTTTCCTTATTCTCCAAACAGCTCCTTTTGCCTAGGTAATAGTTTTTACATATTTCCAATAAAGGTTGTTTTCTATCTGCATCTAGGCTGGGTGGCTTTAGCACATGTTGTGGGCAATCCCACACTGAAGCCACCTAGCCTACAACCCTTCACCTCTGCTCAAAATCAGCCAGGCTGGGCAGCTTCATCAAATATGGGTCCAGCAGCATCTCTGAATCTAGTTAAGTTTCAAAAACTGATGTTAGCTTTCCCCAATATATGTAACATCCTTCCCAGTGTAGGCATGGTCCATGCTGTTTGGACTACAAGGAAGGCAGGGTGAAAGAATAAAACATATTCTAAGCATAGTATATCATCCTGTCATGTGATCTCCCAGACAGACAGATTGTGAGCTGAGGCTTGAGAGAATCTCGCAGAGTAAAATGGATAAAATTTTCACACATAGGGAAAATGGGGAAAGAAAACTGAAATGATCTGATATGCTAGTAGGAATTTGGATTTAGGTGATTTATGATCTGGAGGGTCCAGGGTAGAATGAAGATCACTGAGGACTTTATGGATAGAAGGAAGATCACCAAAGATAAGGGAAATTGGTATAGTTTGTGGATTCATGTCTATCTAGGCTAGAATTCTGAGAAAGAAAGGGATTGGAAGATAATTGTTCAGTTAGTCATGAGAGATTGACAGGTAAGAGTACTGTAATTAATGTCTTTGATTAAGGGGGGAATTTAGTCAAAATCACCTTTTAGAATAGACAGAATGACACAGTAGCAGAGGTGCTATTTTTTCAGACAAGGAAATATTTAAGCACTCAATGGTATAACAACAGAGCTCTAAATCAGATTTCCACATTCAAAGCTCTTCTTTTCAGGCAAAGGAAGCAAGGGGAGACCTATTCATATATGTGTTTAAGCTAAATGTCACTTAAAGTATTAGACTTCCATGACTGGAAAATATATTTTCTATCTTTGAGTTATATCACAATCCTGTGATTGATCTGCATTTTTTATTAATGCTAACAATAGAGGCTGTTAAACAAGCTAATTCTTCCTATTTATTTTTCTGGGTGACATGTCATTTCCTTGCTAAGCATAAGCCAGAAACAAACCCTCATTCTGATTTTAATAAGTTAATTGCTTATCACTTTCACCTCCAGGATGACTTGCCCCTCACTATGAGAGGTTTAATAAGGCAGACAACTGGCTAATTTGTAACTTACATTTTGCATTCCTATTTCAGTCAGTAAACCGATTCAGCTCACTGTGCCTGTTCATATTTGTAGGTGGATCATAAGCTTTTTGACAGATAGGAAGCAAGAGGTGAAGCTAGAGAAAATTAAATCTAGTACCCAGGCAATTAGCACAGGCACTCCTCAGGTGCCTCTCTCTGTTGCTCTTCTCTTTCTATACCAATGATTGTATCTCAACAGAAACCTCTGTACTGATGTTTGCAGATAATACAAAAGTTGGAGTTTTATAATCTTCCAGGACTTGAAATGGACACTTAATATTGGAACCATCCTTAAAAAGGCACAACAAAGAATGCTGTTCCTGCATCAAGAAGTTCAGACTACCCCATGAGCTGTTAGTACAAAGTAATTATTGAGTCTCTCATTTGTATTTCTATAACTGTCTGGTTTGGTACAGCAACCAACCAGGACAGGTACAGACTCCAACAGATAGTTAAGACTGCAGAAAGAATAATTGTAACCAGCCTACCTTCCATACAAGACTTGTACATTGTGCAAGTCAGAAGGAGGGCTGAGAAGATATCTATAGATGACTCGCATCCTGGACATAAACTGTTTCAACTCCTCCTCTCTGAACGGTGCTACATGGCATTGCATGCCAAAACTAGACACAGGGACCATTTTTTCCCTTGCACCATCAATCAGCTGAACACCTCACAGTGCTGTCTAATGTCTATGTATGACGTAGTAATACTACAGCCTATGTAGTATCCTTATTATCTTCTTTACTGCCTCCCCTCTTATTGGGAAGAAGAAGGGAGGGAGGGAGGGAGGGAGGGAGGGAGGGAGGGAGGGAGGGAGAAGAAGAAGAAGGAGGAGGAGGAGGAGGAGGAGGAGGAGGAGGAGGAGAAGGAGGAGGAAGAGGAGGAGGAGGAGGAGGAGAAGGAGAAGGAGAAGGAGAAGAAGAAGAAGAAGAAGAAGAAGAAGAAGAAGAAGAAGAAGAAGAAGAAGAAGAAGAAGAAGAAGAAGAAGAAGAAGAAGACGAAGAAGAAGAAGAAGAAGAAGAAGAAGAAGAAGAAGAAGAAGAAGAAGAAGAAGAAGAAGAAGAAGAAGAAGAAGAAGAAGAAGAAGAAGAAACCATGCATGAATACCTCTGTATCTCTATCAGCTTTTGAGGAAGGAAAAGGGATGTCTCTTCACCTGTTCAATGATAGATCCCTGTTGGGCATTTCAAAAGCTGGATGAGCAATGCAACCATGCATCAAAATGATTATGTCTACAATATGTCCACAACCTCAACCTTCAATATTCATCAAAAGACCTTCTAGCTAAAACTGAATATTAGAAGATGTACTTTCGCCTTATCTAATTCTTTGCAAGGATAATTTCCTATAATAGATCAATGCTGTTTTTGTTTTAAACAAGGTTAAATATAAAGGACTATCAGATTTGTTCTTAAGGACTTTAATCTCCAAATAGTAAGACATCCCAATATCAATGGTATGGGATGCAGGTAAAGCTTTCATGCGTGGGATTTTGATAAAAATGAATAATGTTTATAGACATTCAGAAACGTAAGGAACTGGAAGATGAGATTAAATTAAAAGAAAAGTCTTTGATTTTAAATCCTACAGATGAAAAGGTTAAAGAATCTATAAAGTTGTTAAAAACACAATTTAATATGTTGATGGCGGATCAAACCGCAACTAATTTATTGTTTATGAAACAAAATACATTTTGCAATGGTAATAAACCAGGGAGATGGTTGGCTTATCAATTAAGAAAGAAACAGAGACAGAGAATTATAGACAAAATAAATTATAATGGTAAATTAGTTTATCAGAAGGAGTTGATTAAGAAATCTTTTTTAGATTACTATCAAAAATTATATAAGAGTACTAATGTACAAACTTTAGATATAAATAATTATTTAAGTGAGGCCAACTTCCCTAAATTAACAGAAGATCAGAAACAAGAAATTAATGGTTTAATCACCAATGAGGAAATTGTGACAGTTATTAAGCAATTAAAAGTAGGTAAAGCACCGGGTACGGATGGTTTGACATCCATTTATTATAAAACCTTGGTAGAAGAGATGATTCAACCTTTATGTGAGCTTTTTAATAATATACTACAGGGTTCAGAGATTCCTCCGTCATGGCGTAGAGCTTTTATATCTTTGATTCCAAAAGAGGATCAAGATCTCACTTTACCGAAGAATTATAGGCCCATATCTCTTTTAAATGTAGATTATAAGATTTTTGCAAAAATTTTAGCTAATAGGCTTATGAGGGTTGTGCATCAGCTTATACATAAGGACCAATCGGGTTTTATAACTGGTAGGTATATGAAGAATAATGTTAGACAAATTATTAATTTATTAGAATATTTAGATAAGAATAACCAAATCTCCGCAGGGCTGATATTTTTAGATGCTAAAAAAGCTTTTGATCAATTGAATTGGCAGTTTATGTTAAGATTAATTGAGGAAATGAATTTTGGAGAAAAAATATCACAAGCTTTTGGTGCTATATATCAAAAACAAACGGCACAACTTATTGTTAATGGGGGTTTGTCAGAGGTTTTTACAATAGAAAAAGGTACAAGACAGGGATGTCCATTGTCACCGTTATGTTTGTTTTAACTCTGGAAATTTTGCTGATCAAAATTCGAGAGTCGCAGGAAATAAAAGGAATAGAAGTTAACAAAAAAGAATATAAATTAAGAGCTTTTGCAGATGACTTGGTGGTTACTTTGCCTCAACCTACCTATTCTGTAGTAAATTTATTACAACAGATTTACCAATATGGACGGGTTTCGGATTTTAAAATTAATAATAATAAGACTAAAATATTATCTAAAAATATGACTAATTTGGATAAGCAGATTTTGGTTAATCTGACAGACTTTGAAGTTGTTGATAAGATAAAATATCTGGGGGTTACCCTATCTGTTTCTAATGTAAAATTGTATAAAAACAATTATGAAAGGCTGTGGGTCAGGGTACAAAAAGATTTGAAAAATTGGGAGAAGTTACAGTTATCTCTTATGGGAAGAATTGCAGTGATTAAAATGAATGTCCTGCCAAAATTTCTCTTTTTATTTTAAATGTTACCTATTTTAAAGAATGAGATTAACTTAAATGAATGGCAGAAAGGTATCAACAAATTTATTTGGGCAGGGAAAAAACCAAGGGTAAAGCTTAAAATTATGCAAGACTTCCGTGAGAGAGGTGGACTCAAGGTACCGAATCTGAAATTATATTATGATGCTGTGGCTTTAACACTAATTAGCGATTGGGTTGATTTAACAAATGTAGAAATACTCCATTTGGAGGGTTGGGATTTACTTTTTGGATGGCATGCCTATCTAATTTTTAATAAAAAAGTGGATCGGGTTTTTAAATCTCATATTATAAGAATTTCTTTACTTCGGGTTTGGAGGAAATATTATAAAAGTGAGTTTAAAATACCATTATGGGCTATACCTTGGCATGCGATAGAGGGGATAAGAAGAGGAGTTAAGATGGATAGTGTTTCTTATGCGCAGTTACTCAGGTGGGATGGTAAAAATTGGCAGTTAAAATCTTTGGAAGATTTAGCACATGAAAATATTATATATTCATGGTTTCAGTATAGACAAATAGCTGATAGATTGAAGATAGATCGTAATGTGGGTCTGCTCAGAGAAGATGAAAATCTTTTTAAACAAGTAAAAGATCAAAGGTGAACTCACATTAAGAGAATTTATGGGGTGCTAGTAGAACTGGACTCAGAATCAGAACTAATTAAAGAATGTATGATTAAATGGGCACAAAATTTTGGTGAACCAGTTCTACTGGATACCTGGGAAACCATCTGGGTGAGGAATGTTAAATTTACACAAGCCCAGAATTTAAGGGAGAATTTTTACAAAATGTTTTACAGATGGCATCTTGATCCACAAAAAATGTCTCGTATGTATCCTGACTTACAGCCTAAATGTTGGAGATGTGGTTGTTTGGATGCTACTTATTATCATATTTGGTGGTCGTGTAAAAATATAAAAGTCTTTTGGATTAAGATATGGTGGAATATTCAACAAATTTTTAGAAAGAGGGTAAAATTTACTCCACAATTGTTTTTGTTAGGTATTGTTACTGATTGTGATGCTAAGGAAGTTATATTGATGTTAAATTTGATTACGGCCGCTAGGCTATTAGTAGGGCAATATTGGAAGAAGGAATCTTTGCCTACCTTGCAAGAGTGGTTTTTTAAAGTTTCTTATTTGGCGGAAATGGCAAAGATTTCAGCTTTCTTAAAGGAGCAATCGCAAGAGAAATTCTTTGCGGTATGGGAAAAATGGATAAATTTTATACAATATAAATTGGATATAAAAAAATATCATTTAGCTTTCTAATAATTGTATATAAATTTTAATATTTTATTGATTGTACTTTTTTATATCTCTTTTCTTCTTTCTCTTTTTTTTCTTTTTTATTATCTTTATTTCTTTCAAGTACTTTTTCCTTTTAATACGTATGCTTTTTTAACATATATTTTATTGTTAATTACTTTATAAATTGTTTATGTAAGGTATTTAGATATATTTATGATTTATATTTTTTTAATTTTTTTTAAGATTCTTAAAAATTTTAATTAAGCCTATACTCAGCTCTGGGAAGATCTGGGGGGATGGAGAGGGAGGGTTGGGGTGTGTGGGTGAGGGTTGTTTTTTTTGTTTTTTTGCTTTTTGTAAAAATATCTAAAAATTTTCAATAAAAAAAAAATAGTAAGACATCCCAATAATTGAGTTTCATTGAGATAAGTACTTTTGAATATCATATGGCCAACTAATAGTCACTTTGGGTCTGGTTTTCCTTCCATAATGGTTTTGTATTCCATCTAGTTCACCCCAGAATTCTGAAGGAGCTGACAGATGTTATCTCAGAACCATTGCACCATATCTTTCATAAATCCTGGAGCACTGGGGAAGTACCTGAGGACTGGAAAACGGCTAAGAAAGGGGGGGGAAACAGACCTAGTAAAGTACAGACCAATCAGTTTAATATCAATACCTGGGAAGATTCTAGAAAAGATAATCAAAAAAACAGATCTGTGAACAACTAGAAGCAATCAAAGTTATAACTAGTAGCTAGCACGGGTTTGTTAAAAACAGATCATGCCAAACCAATCTTATTTCATTCTTTGATAAAGGGACTAAACTAGTAGACCAGTGAAATGCTGTGGACGTATTATACTTAGACTTCAGTAAGGCATTTGATAAAGTAGACCATAAACTATTCCTTGGTAAGTTAGAAAAAGCTGGAATAGACAACATCACCACCAGATGGATCTGTAGCTGGCTGGCAAACCATACTCAATGAATAGTCCTCAATGGAACTACATCTACATGGAGAGAAGTAAGCAGTGGGGTACCACAAGGCTCCGTCTTAGGCCCAGTACTCTTCAATATCTTCATAAATTACTTATATGAGGGAATTGAAGGGGAACTCATCAAATTTGCAGATGACACCAAACTGGCAGAAGTAGCCAACACCCCAGAAGACAAACTCAGGATCCAAAAAGATCTTGACAAATTTGAACAATGGGCCCTTTCCAACAAAATGAGTTTCAATGTGGAGAAAAGCAAAGTCTTACATTTAGGCAGGAAAAATCAAAGGTACAAGTATAGATTAGGCGAGACCTGGATTAAAAACAGTAACTGTGAGAGGGACCTTGGAGTCCTAATGGACAATCACTTGACTATGAGCCAGCAGGATGCAGCAGCAGCCAAAAAAGCTAATACAGTCCTGGGTTGTATAAACAGAAGCATAGAATCAAGATCACACAAAGTACTATTACCACTTTATAAAACCCTAGTAAGACTACACCTGGAATACTGCAGCCAATTTTGGTCTCCATATCACAAAAAAGATGTTGAGAGTCTAGAAAAAATTCAGAGAAGAGCAACTATGATAATCAAAGGCCTGTAGACTAAAATATACAAAGAACAGCTGCAGGATCTGGGTTTGGCTAGTCTAAAGAAAAGAAGAAATAGGGGAGACATGATAGCAGAATTCTAGTATTTGAGGGGCTGCCGCAGAGAAGAGGTGGTCAAACTATTCTCCAAAGCAGCAGAGGGCAGGACAAGAAAAAATGGTTGGAAACTGATCAAAGAGAGAACAACCTGGAATTAAGGAGAAACTTCCTGACAGTGAGGACAATTAACCAGTGTAACAGCTTGCCTCCAGAAATCGTGGGCACTCCATCACTGGAGATTTTTTAGAAGAGGCTAAACAGTCACTTGCCTGAGATGGTATAAGTTCTCCAGCTTGAGTGGGGAGCTGGACTAGAAGACCTCCAAGGTCCCTTCCAGCTCTGTTCTGTTCTTTTCTGTTCTGTTCTAAAGAAATTATCTGAACATTACATCACAGATCCAGTTTTATTTTGGTGCATCAATTTTAATTAGAACTGGAAAGGAATCAGTATTATATACTTGAACCCTATACTTAAGTATAGCAATGCCCATTTTTGCCCATACACAATTCTTGAGGTAGAAAAAAAAACATCTCGTATTTACTTATGCATTACAAACCTACAGAAGCATTATTATCATTACATTGCTAATGTAAGGAAAATAGGTTTTTTTAAAAAAAAAAATCCAAGATACCCTTAATACTGACAAAGGATTCCTGGATTAGGATAATTAGAAGGAACCTCTAAATAAAGATGAATCAGCTAATTAATAATTTTATTAGTTATTATAGCCTGTTACACTAATAAGCCACTGTTGTATAAAGATAATCAAAATACTGATGCCATCCATTCAAATGACTTTCTCCTCCAATTTCTAGAAAGTACAGAAAACATTTCATTCTACTAAAGTGCAACCATCTGAAAACCTATCAATAAAATATCTGTCTCCAGATCTCTATATCCCAGCTCAAGCTGTTTCAGAAAGGTAGCATGCTTGTAGAAAGGAGAGTTCATCAAACCATCTATATAATTTTTCTTCAATAAATGTCTGTGTGTTTGTACAGTTACAAAGTTTTGAAGCTTTGCTTTGACAATCCTTTACATGAAGTATTCCTTAAAAATTACTTCACAAAGCAACACAACCTTCCTCTTCTAAAGAGTTAAATGAAGCTGCCAAATTGATTGCTGTGTGGCATTCTGATAATCCCATCCATCATTTGCTGTACCATGAAGAAACTTCCTTGGATACCATACAAAGAAGAATTTTTCATCTAATGGAAATGCCAAAGAAAACATCAGGGTGGCACATAAAGTCTCAGTGTCATAAATCGCATAATTGCTGTGCCCCTGTAAAACTAATAACACAGCCTTGGTTGCACAAGGCACCTGAATGCAGGTAGTTTTCACTTAACAACAATAACCAGGACTGAAATTTCTGTTGCTATGTGATGCAGTTGTAAAGCACACTGTCATGTGGCTGTGCCGCTTAATGAAGGCAGTCCCAACAAGTCCCAATTACTGTTGTTAAGCAAGGCACTAACATGACTGTGACTTCCAACTTCTCGCTGGCAGGAAAGGTCACAAATGGTGATCATGTGACTGCACAATGTTGCAATGGTCAGAAATCTGGGCCTGTTGCCAAGCATCCAGATAATGATCATGTGACCACGGAGCACTGCGATACCCAGAACTTTAAAAACCACTCATTCAGTGCACTCAGAATTGATTCAAGTCCACTTTGGTTTTTACTGCTCACTTTCCCAAATTTCAACCTTAATTGATTCAATCTTGTACTGTAACTAACCTTCACACATGTGGATTCTGAGCCACTTCTGATCCTGACCCACCAGCTTCCTTAATTCATTTTCCTAAAATCAGGGATTTTTTTCTCATAGAACGCCCAGAACGGAGTTCCGGCACTTTTTTTGGATGGAACCTTGTAGGGTAGGCAAGGCGGGTTGTATGACGTGTGTGAGTTCCGGCACCTTTTTTTTTTTTTAGAAAAAAAGCACTGCCTAAAATTATTTGTGTAAATCTACGGTCCACCTTTTCCTCTATCAAAAAAAATGTGCAGGTTTTGTGCAAATATGAAATAGAAGGTTGGTCCTTTAAAGCAATAATTTTATAATGGAAATAAAACATACAAGAATAAATGTAAGGTTTAGCAAATGATTCAAAGCTGAGCAGGGCATAGACAAGGATGTATGAAACCTTTTAGGTTACTTGGTGTGTCTATAGATAAATTTATAAGATTCACGTGGTAAAGAAGGGTGTGGGTTGGGGACGTGAATAGGTGCAAACCGTCTTCCAGATAAGGGTGATGGAATTCTGGCACAATCTTTCCCTTGGGGGAAGGGCAATGTGGCATATGCAAAGCAAAGCATATTGTATATCCCCGCATCGAAATCCCACCTTCCAACAGAATGGCAGGCCCCCAAAAATGGTTACAGAAGCATGTATAGTTTAGAAAAAATAGTAATACATTTCTTTGGTGATCTGACAGTCCTTCAGGTGCTTTTTTGCAAGCTCCAACTAGGCTTTTATGTGTTTTTCACTGAGGAGAAGCTTCCGGCTAGACACTCTGCCATAAAGGCCAGATCAATGGAGGGCTGCAGTGATGGTTGTCCTTCTGGAACTCTGTCCCAACTCCACACAGGATCTCTGGAGCTCAGTAAGAGTGACCATCAGGTACTTGGTCACCTCACTTATTAAGGCCCTTCTCCCCTGCTTGCTCAGTTTGACCAGATGACCAGCTCATGGAAGAGTCCTGGTTGTGTCAAACATCTTCCATTTGTGAATTATGGAGGTCACTGTGCTCTTAGGAACCTTCAGTGCAGCAGAAATTTTATTGTAGCTTTCCCCAGATCTGTGCCTTGCAATAATCCCATCTCTAAGCTCTGCAGGCAGCTCCTTTGACCTCATGGCTTTTGCTCTGCTAGAGCAATCATGTCAAACTTGCAACGTCCTGTGACATCGCACAATGTATCAGGACAGTTTTGTCATTGCTGGCAATGGGGTGGGCACGGCTTCCAGATGACATGTCTGGCCCCTGGGCCAGCAGTTTCACACCCCTATGCTAGTGTATGCGTTGTCAGTTGTGAGGCCTTCTATAGAGAGATGTGTGTCTTTCCAAATCATGTCCAATCAATTTAATTTACCACAGGTGGACTTCAAACAAGGTGTAGAAACATGGCAGGAATGATCAAGAGAAATGGGAGGTACCAGAGCTAAATTTCACATGTTGTTGCAAAGAGTCTGAATACTTATGTCAATGTGATATTTCAGGTTTTTCTTTTTATTAAATTTACAGACATTTCTAAAATTCTGTTTTTACTTTGTTATTATGGGGTACTGAGTGTAGATTAATGAGAAAAAATGAATTTCAACAATTGTGGAATCAGGCTGCAGCATAACAAAATTGACAAAAGTGAAGGGGGTCAGAATACTTTCTGAATGCATTGTACATGAAGGAAGAATGAACTGACTAACAAAAATGAAAACACCTAGAAAGTTATGGTTCAACTGAAAATGGTTGAGATCCTCAAAAAAAAAGAGAGGTGAGAACTTTAAAGAACAAAAGGCAATATATGGAAGCTGTAGAATGAATCTGGTAGAAATAAAAATGATTTGCTAGAACAGAAAGAAGGGATAGTGTCTGGCTCAAAGAACAAAGAACAACACAAAGAGTTACTTCTGAGTAGTTTCTTTATTATTGTTTGCCTACAAATGGAATCTTACCACAGCAATTATCTCTGATAACTGTAGATACACTGTGTGCATTGCTAGGGTGGGTCTGTCCTTGCCCTCTTCCTACCCACCAGACATTTCAAATTCCACTGTCTCTTTCCCCTTTGGAAAATAGCCCCTTCCTCCTGTGACTCCAGATTATATTCCATCACTTGTAGGTATTGTGGATGGTGTTGGTATAAGCTATATTTAGTTATGTAGGTCTTTGGTTGTTCGGGTTTTCTCCCACGTAAAATTGGAAGTGTCTTGGCGACGTTTCGACGAAGTCCCATTCGTCATCTTCAGGCTGGTGCTTTCAGCTTCGTGCTTTGAGTAGCAATGAGCAGCACGAAGCTGAAAGCACCAGCCTGAAGATGACGAATGGGACTTCGTCGAAATGTCGCCAAGACACTTCCAATTTTACGTGGGAGAAAACCCGAACAACCAAAGACCTACATACAAATACCCGCGAAAACCTCAGAAAACATATATTTAGTTATATATCTTCTTCTCTCTTTTTTTCTCTGATGCCTTTCATTTCTTTGTTTTACTATTTCTTACTCATTTTCCACTTATTCCTACTTACTTACTCTGGAAGGAAGTAGTGTAGTGGGTATATATGTATTGTATATGTATATGTACACTTCGTCAAAATGTCTCTGGAGGTTAAGTACGTTATTCTGAGGAAGAAATTTTCCTCCTTGTGTTACTTCCATTCTGCATGAAATTTCTATAAAGAAAAATTGTCTGTTAACCATTGCTTGATAGGTTTGGGCATAAGTTGATTAAAGAAAGGCCTTGAAGCAAGTAATAAATGGATAACAGTCATGGTACACTGATACCTAATTCTTTTAGGTTGGAAAATCACAAGTCTTTCTTTCTTAAAACCACTAATCCGGAATTATAAATTTCAAAAACATCTACTTTTAATATAGAAAATGAATGTGAAATCTTCTGCTGAAATCAGAATTAGTTATTTATGTTGCTCAAGTACAAAGAGATGTATGTACAATTTAGATATGAATTTATTTGTTGATTACATTTTGAAAAGTAATGTCATACTTTGGATGAGTTTTGCAGTTAATACTATAATAAATTGGTTCCAAAGATTCCTTCTCAGATTTCTCTCTGTAAGTTTGGATGGTAAATATTCCCCTTAATTTTTTTTTTGCCCATTCCAGAATTCATCACATATTTTATGTATTTATAATTAAGTACAATTTATCATCCAATAAAAACAGTTAATACTTACCATCCTCTGACTCTCAACAGGTAGCAACAAATAATGTTTGACAGCAACATTCAGCACCAGACACAGCTGTTAGCTGATAATCAAAAACTGATGAAATTTACCATTCAGTCAATATTACAATAATTGTACTCATTCACCAACGTAAAGAATTAATGCAAAAGTGTTAAATTCCAAACTTTATCAGCAAATTTAATCAGCAAAATCTAGAATTCAAGATTTCCCAATATGTCTCTTCAATAAATTATCTTACCATTCCACATAGAACCTAGAGATATGTTCAAGGCTTCCTAAAGACCCCTGGAAATTAGAATAGAATAGAATAGAATAGAATAGAATAGAATAGAATAGAATAGAATAGAATAGAATAGAATAGAATAGAATAGAAGTTGGAAGGGAACTTGGAAGTCTTCTATCGAATCCCCTGCTCAAGCAGGAAACCCTATACCATTTCGGACAAATGGCTGTCCAGTCTCTTCTTAAAAACTTCTAGTGTTGGAGCATTCACAACTTCTGGAGGCAGGTTGTTCCACTGGTTAATTGTTCTAACTGTCAGGAAATTTCTCCTTAGTTCTAGGTTGCTTCTCTCCTTGATTAGTTTCCACCCATTGCTTCTTGTCCTGCCTTCAGGTGCTTTGGAGAATAGCTTGACTCCCTCTTCTTTGTGGCAGCCCCTATCATGTGGCAGCACTGCTATCATGTCACCTCTCTTCCTTCTCTTCATTAGACTAGACATACCCAATTCCAGCAACCGTTCTTTATATGTTTTAGCCTCCAGTCCCCTATATAGTGTGATGCTTCTATGGTGTCAGGTTTTGAAGTTATTTTTGTTGTTTTCATAGGTTCTGTTAAGCTAATGTGCTACACACTTCATGTTTTCAGTGGCCTCGTGAAGCAACATTTTCTCTGTTTTCCTCATTGCAGCCTCCTTTATTATCATTAGGTTATTTTGGCAAGTCTCCAAATTTCCAGAGCAGGTTTTGAGGAGGGGAGAATTAGTATTTGCAATTACTAATGTGAATTAGGAGTACTAATTGAATCCAACCAAGTGTTCTCAGCTATGGTCAGTAATTTCGGAATAGAAGATACTATTCTTCTGTAAGTTAATGCTTAAAAAGATCCATCAAAATTAGTGGTTGTTGGAAGGATATACAAATAGCAGCACTTGTCTACAAGGCCTTTTCCCAATTCATATCTCATTGGGTGAATTGCATCTGAACTATCTCGAAGCATAGAAATGTAGTATTTAAGAGGCTGCCACAAAGACAAGGAAGTCAAATTATTCTCCAAAGCACCAGAGGGCAGAACAAGAAACAATGATTGGAAACTGATCAAAGAGAGAAGCAGCCTGGAATTAAGGAGAAAGTTCCTAACAATGAGGACAATTAACCAGTGTAACCACTTACCTTCAGAAATCGTGGGCGCTCCATCACTGGAGGTTTTTAAGAAGAGACTGGACACTCACTTGTCTGAGATGGTATAGGTTCTTCTGCTTGAGCAGGGAGCTAGACTAGAAGACCTCCAAGGTCCCTTCCAGCTTTATTCTATTCTCTTTGTTTCCTAGAGCTCACCAGTATTTGTCACCAAACTGTACAGTTCAGTGTAGCAAAAAGAAATTTAAAAAGACAAGGGAAGTATCATCACATTCATTTAGTTAATCAGATTTATTGATTTATTTACTTTGATGCCACCTGATCCTAAATTATTCTGAACAGCTCACAGTACACCAGAACAGTATACAAACATTATAACAGAGAGAACAATAACCCCAAAACATCCCATCAATGATTTCCAACAGAGAAAGCATTAACAACCTAGCCTGAGGTCTGGAAGAATAGCCAGATTTTTACCACTCTGGAACCCAACAAAATGAAAGCCATCCACATCTCAGGGGGAACCCCGGTGTAATGGGCAGAAGAAATAACCATACTTATTATACTGCAGAATTACAATCTCACTCCCATCTACAAAAACCTGCCTGTAATATTGAAAGCAGAAAGTTTGCTGTGAGAAAATAAGCTTAGCCAAAGCCTTGCCCCGATGGAGTTATTAGTCAGGTGCAAAATTCATCTGATTTATTCATCCAGTTGTCTGGCATATGCCCATGAGGACTTTGTCTGCAGAACTCAGACCATCACAGAGGACTTTATTATCTGGATTCTAGCTTCTGGAATCAATCATATTTGGCAATTTGCTTTGAATATTTTGCGTAGCCATGTATGGAAAAATCCCTATATAATTGAAGTTCTATCCTGTATTTGAATCTCTGACATTTATAACTGATCAGAAGTCTATAGCCCTGTATTCACTTTTATTATTGTACTTTTGGCCTGTAATCTTATTACTGCAGCTGATGATTTTCTTTCTTCTTTTCACATACAAAAGACAAGTAATATGAGCCAGCAGTGTGCTGCAGCTGCCAAAAAGGCCAACACAGTGCTGGGCTGCATTAACAGAGGGATAGAATCAAGATCACATGAATTATTAATACCACTTTACAATGCCTTGGTAAGGCCACACTTGGAATACTGCATCCAGTTTTGGTCACCACAATGTAAAAAAGATGTTGAGACTCTAGAAAGAATACAGAGAAGAGCAACAAAGATGATTAGGGGACTGGAGGCTAAAACATATAAGGAAAGGCTGCTGGAATTGGGTATGTCTAGTTTAATGAAGAGAAGGACGAGGGGGGACATGATAGCAGTATTCCAATATCTCAGGGGCTGCCACAAAGAAGAGGAAGTCAAGCTATTTTCCAAGGCACCTGACAAGAAACAACAGATGGAAATTAATCAAGGAGAGAAGCAACCTAGAACTAAGGAGAAACTTCCTGACAGTTAGAACAATTAACCAATGGAACAACCTGCCTCCAGAAGCAGTGAATGATCCAACACTGGAAGTTTTTAAGAAGAGACTGGACAGCCATTTGTCTGAAATGGTATAGGGTTTCCTGCCTGAGCAGGGGGTTGGACTAGATGACCTCCAAGGTCCCTTCCAACTTTATTATTATTATTATTATTATTATTATTATTATTATTATTATTATTATTATTAATAATAATAATAATTTCTGATAAGGAGGACTGTAATAAATGCATTCCAACAAACAAACTATCATCCAAGCAGCACAGAATACTGTACATATATTGTTGAGTTGAGCTTTCCTTCCAATACAGCTGCTTAATGCTGGGAGTGCATAGGTTAATAAATAATATTAATTGTGGCTTTTAGTAATGAAGGGATGAATAATTATATGACATACATTCTCTAGTAATGTCATTATTTCATATAGTCTCTTTCCAGGTCTATAATATTTAACTGAATCTAGTACCATGACAATGAGGAATAGCTTTGCAGTTATAGAGATCAGATATGTAAATTATTTAATAAATGTGTTAAATTTATGGTTAAAGAGAATAATACAGTAGCCAACTCCTTAACAGATAAGCTTCACAAGCATTTCTACTATGCAGTTCATTACTATAGTTCTTTGAAAAGCTCATATTTCTCCTATTTGGTCTTCCAAATAGTTTCTTTAGCCAGATAGGCCAGGCTAAAGCAGCTATCTCTTCTCATAGCCAATAGGTTTTTACCATAGCCACAGTATGAGTGTAACTGAACATTTCTTACAACTTTTCAAATGTAATTCTCAGTATTGTCTGGCTCAAAAAACCTGGTCTCCTCTTCCCAGAATGGGAAGTTTAGGCTCCCAGCCAACCACCATCACCAAACCACAGCTAGCTTTCCTCCTGCGCTGGACCAGCACCAAGGCCCCCTAGCCCTCCACCTCCAGCCCTTTGTCCCTGTCAAGTCCCTGAGGCAGGGTTTGACCCGGTCATTTGGCTGCACCAGACAAATAGCCACCAGCTAATCGGGTAGTGGGCAGAAACAATGGCACTGTGGGAATGGAATGCAATTGGCAGTGGACAGGGTGATCATGGAGGCTGTGAGGGGGCAGGGGTTTTTTTTAAGTGCCATGGCCACTCCGTAAATTTTTTTAAAGGCGGTGCTGAGGATTGGCGGGGACTTTGATTGGCCCTTTGATGCTTTTGGACCAACTGGATGGCTCCACAGCTGTGGTTCTGACAGGTCATGCAGAGCGGGATGGGGACTGAATAATAAAAAGAAAGTATCAGAAACAGAAAAACCGCAGCATGAAAGCTTCCTGATTCTCACGGCTATGCAGATCTGTCACAAGGACCAGAGGGAAAGGGAGGAGGGAAGAGGGAGTGGCAGTGGGAGTAGCAGCCACTGGAGCCACTGGGGAGGAAGACAGGTGAGAGTGTTGAGCATTGCTTCTGGCATTGCTTCTGCACCATCAATGAGCTGGTGGCTGGTGCAGCCAAATGCTCAGGTTAAACCCTGCCTGAGGGAATGGGCAGGGACAAAGGGCTAGGAGTGGAGGGCCAGGAGGCCATTGTTATTGTTAATTGCGAAGTCGTGACCCCATGGACAACATTCCTCCAGGTCTTCCTGTCCTCTACCATCTTCTGGAGTCCATTTAAATTCACACCTACTGCTTCAGTGACTCCATCCAGCCATCTCATTCTCTGTCGTCCCCTTCTTCTATTGCCCTCAATCTTTCCCAGCATTAGGCTCTTCTCAAGTGAATCCTTCCTTCTCATTAGGTGGCCAAGGTACTTGAGTTTCAACTTCAGGATCTGGCCTTCTAAAGAGCAGTCGGGGTTGATATCTTCTAGGACTGACCGGTTTGAACGCCTTGCAGTCCAAGGGACTCACAGGAGTCTTCTCCAGCACCATAGTTCAAAGGCCTCAATTCTTTGTCACTCAGCCTTTCTTATGGTCCAACTTTCACAGCCATACTCCTTTTAGTACTGTCCATGGGGTTTTCATGGCAAAGATACTGGAGTGGTTTGCCATTTCCTTCTCCAGTGGATCACATTTTGTCAGAACTCTCTGCTATGACCTGTCCGTCTTGAGTGGCCCTGCACGGCATAGCTTATAGCTTCATTGAGTTATGCAAGCCCCTTCGCCACGACAAGACAGTAATCCATAAAGGGGAGGAGGCCATTAGCAGTGGACAATTGTTGGCAGAGGGCCAGGGAGGAGGAATGCTAGCTGTGGTTTGGCGCAGGGGTTGGCTGGAAGTAAAGAGGTGCAGCCAAGGGTCAGCACCTAAATGTCCTAGACCCACTAAGACCATTGTCAAGCAACACCTGCAGGGCAAGCCACTAGTATATAAAAAGATAGCAAACTCCTCTCCATTGTAGCATTGATGATGTTATCTACTTTGGTAATGAAACTTCTGCAAGAAAACAACCAAGCTCAGAAAGCACCAAGGCCTCACTATAGGAGCAGATTTGCCAAAATATTCTGGGAGGACTGGAACCAACAGGATAAAGTTGGCAGGGAAAATATATCCCAAAGAATCAGGGTATCTCATTTATTTTCATTGCTGTTTTCCTCAATTGTGAAGTTTCCCTTTTGCTCATATTTGCTGTTCCTCTATTTCTTTGTTCGTCTATGTACTGTTGAATTACTGTTGCTAGCCTATGTATATGGATCTGGCCTTCTAAGCATCCACTTTGTTGTAAATGTTAAAATAAGACTCATTTATTTTTGTTACTCTAGAATTAAAGTAGAACAGTCCCATGCGTTTCAAAATCATTTGGGCCTAGTTGTCATGACAAAAAGAGGAAAGTTGGATCCATTTATTTAAAAGCTTATTTTTTGGAAAGAGGGAACTCTGTTTGGAATTCATCCATATTCCAGATAATGAGGCATATCCATACTGAAGAATAAGCGGTGGCTTTTGGACTACCTGCCCTGGATGAAACTATTTTAACTGGGGAATTACTATATTCAGATGCCCTCAAAATTAGAGGGTCAGACATACCAGGAAACAAACCTATGTTTGTATCAAATATTATACTTGGGCAAAATGTGTATACAACATAAAGCTTTCCAATATTAGATAGGCAACACTGAATGTCTTCTGAATGTACATAAAAAGTACAATTCTTAAATCTAATCTGTATTACTAGGATAATTCTTATCCTAATTCATTCAGACATTAACTACACAGGATTTGATGAATTTAAGAATAAAGAATAAAACTTGCCACATTCCTCCACTGGGCCTCTTCCCAAAATCCCCATCACTATTGTCAAATTCTTTCTCTATTTTTATTTAAGTAGACAGCATATTAATGCAATGGCTAATACTCTGTGACAATGGTCTCTCTCCTATAAGACAGCTTAGTATGTGGTGAATTAGTCTACAGCGTCCATTTGACACAGATAAAATAAACAGACATCAAGGGGAAAGTGTTCTCTGAAACAGACTGTGATTTCAGTAGCTGCACTCCCACAGAACATTAAGCAAACAGAACTTTGCTTAGACAGGAGGCAATGTGTCCAACTGAATTGTCACTTACTGGAAATGAAGGTCAGAATATTGTAGCAAAATTGACTAGAACAACAGGGTGATTCAGGTGACCAAACTATGAGCAAGGATTGCCTCTTGAACACGGTGAATAGCTCTCTGTCCAAGATGTAGGATGATATTAGAGAAGATTAGTGGGCCAGGTCTAGCTGCCAAGGAAAATACTATGGATAAAGTGTTTAAGAAAGGAGACTATTAATATCCTATCATGTATGAGTATTTCTCCAAAAATCTGCAGTGGATCAAAGTATAGTATATGCTTACCATCTACTGGATTTACTGACTTCAAAAAATAAAAGATCAACTTCAAAAGATTTCTGAAGTTAATATACTAAGTCCAGTGGGTCTTGATAGAGTTCAGTGTCCTTTACATCATACAAAAATGATGAGATATACTTTATTCCAAAACTTAGAAGCATCCTAGAGAGAGACAAGGAGACAGAGACAGAGATAGACAGACAGAGAGAGATGAAGTTTGATAGCTAGAGGAGGGAGCATTTATCTGCAATACATGTTGATCTTGTCATAAAAACATAACTCATAACAAAACAATGGTTCTACATCAAGGACTGAGGATTTCCCTGTTTAGTTATTATACGGTATCATTTGTGTGCTTAGGCAAAAAGAGAGTTTTCAGAAAAACAGGGGGGGAGAGCAATTTTTAACAATATGTGCTCCAAACAGAATCATACTTTTCTGAAAGCAATCATTATTTCACCAAGAGACATTATTTCTATGTTCACACAACATGCTAAATCCCAGAAAACATATTTGTACTACCTGCTAGGTGTGATTAATGTTAACCTTGGTTTGGTTTTGTAGTTAATGTATAAAACTAGTCCATTTAAAAATAAACATTTATCCTGAGTTAGTTCAGTAACCAGTGTATGTGTAATATGAGAACCCAGCATAGCTCTTCGCTTCCACAGTTTTAGCTGGTTCTGAAGTGCTTCCTCTGAGTATTATATAAGGTTATTTGTTTATGAAAGACAGACATGCTTCCAATAATTTTCAAATTAGATGGCTGTAATTCACTCATTGTAGAGCTGCTCTTGATGTTTCAGAAACTTTAACTGCAAAATACCAATATTCGTATCATGACTTTTGAGACAATTGCAGTGTCTACATTTCTAGGCCAAAATCAAGGTGCTAGTTTAGATATGAATATGAATGATGATTTTTAAAATAAGAGAAAGTTGCTCGCTTGAGAATCTACTCTTCACTTAAAATGCTAGGATAAAATTCTGCCTCTTACTAAGCTGTGGTTTTAAATTTCCAGTGGAGCGAGGTCTTTTTTATTTGCTTTTATTTCATATTGTACCTCACAATATAAGTGATTTTTTTTCCTTTGTAAAGTGCTTTAGCAGTTCATACAACTACTTCACATGGATATAGAAAGAAGTTAACTTATGAAAAATATGATTACAAGACAAGAATTGGCCAGCAGAAAATCTGGTAAGAAAAATCACCTCTTGTTCCTTATATCTGACCAATAAATAAATCCGTCTGAAAGCATGTCTCGGGTTTATCTTATGGGGTGGCCTTTTTAAAACAAAAACTGACTTTGAGTCATTGTTGAGTCTTGGTGACTGTGTGGACTAGTCCCTGATGTTTTGTTGGCAAGATTTTGGAAGTGGTTTGCCATTGCTTCTTTCTAAGGGCTGTGAGAGAACGATTAGCCCAAGGCCACCAGGCTGCCTAAGATGGGACTAGAACTCACATCTCTTGGTTTCTATCTTGATGCTTAACTATTGGGCTAAACTGGCTCTCTTATGGGTAGTTTACAGGGAATGTTAAGCTACAATATGAGTATGAATACCTATAAATTAATTCTACAGGTTATTAATTTTCACAGATCCATTCACTAGAATGCTTTGGGAAATGAATGAGGGTGATCAAAATCAATTAGGTTTTGTTTTCATCTTTCTTTAAGAAAATAAATGACAATGTACAAGTGGGTTGTCAATCATTCTGTAAGAAAAGTTCAATTGTTGTTAAGGTATCACTGTCTCATCCTTGAAAACTAATCATTCTTGCATCTTCACCCTAATATAATTTATCTGAGAGTTAAGAAAACAACCTTTGGCGATGCAGTCTTGTAAATGTCTATGCAAAAGCCATATGGCTTTCTGTGGGATTTTCATTATGAAGTTATCAATCCAAGTTGCATATATTTATGTCTCTAATTCCACCTGTGATACACTATCATATTGGGACTGAATATAACAGATGGCTAGCAGAAATTTAATATTTGGAAAAACCCTGCCATCATTTGAAAAGCCTGATGAACTATGTCACTAAGAATGTCTACATTGCCTTTAACACAGGATCTTCCATTGGGTGTGTAGAGTTTCAAAAAAGTTCAGGTTTGTTCTATTTATTTATTTAAAAGATTTATATGGCTGCCCATTTCAAACAACTCTGGGCAGATCACAATAACAATAAAACTAATAAATAAAACAATTATAAAAACAATAAAAACAGTGAAACAATAAAACTAAGATCAGGACTTTTTTTTATTCCCCTGCTTTCATGCGTCCTTGCTCACTGATAAAATCTGTATTAGAATTCTCACAGAAATATCTGTGGTTTTCATTGTTGAATGACAGTGCTGAATTATTTGTGACATAGTGTCAAATGGATGCTATGTCACAACTGGTTGACGTGTTCCTTTATTATCTGGCATGTAGGTAGCATTTAAATTAGTGCAAATAAATAAAAATGTAATAATCATGATTTAGTCACACTACATTTCTCCTGTTATAAACTTCAAAATTAAATTCCAAGTTACTTAAGGCTCTGTTGTTTCATTTTGAACTGAGTAATCATATGTGCAGAAATATCTGGGCTACTCAGGTGCAGCAGTGAAGAGATTTTACAGAATTTTATATTGTTACATCTTTTTTTACAAAAGTAGCTTTATTGAGAAAAAGTAGAAAAGAGAAAGTTGAAGTAGATGAAAGGTGAATGTTGTGGGGGGGGGGGTTCCAAAAACATTTGAAGGAAAGAGGCGATGTCTACCACTGTATTTATTTACAAGAATGTTTTTGGGCTCTGCAGAAGCTCCATAGATTTTTTTTGGGGGGGAGATAAAAAATAAAATAAAAGTAGAAAGCAACTGCAATCCAGTGATATTGTTTGGAAATGTTTCCACCTACCTAAGAAAGATGAGAACAAAGGAGCTGTAGTCAAATCCTTCAGGGCTGGTAGAGTTGCTAGCAGGAATTGAAATGCCTTTGCACTCTTGTAAATAGGTGATCATTATCATCAATGACTGAACGCCATCTATAGCAGCCATTTTGGCAAAGCACCCATGACATTTTCACACTGTGCCCAATAGCTGAAATGTGCCCAGAAGCTAAACAGCATTGGCTTGAAGCTACTCCAGGAAAAGATTTAAGACATCTGATTAAGCACTCAGTCTGAGTATCTAGAGAATAAGGCTTTGATAAGCTTAGTTCCCAGGCACAGACTTCTGAAAGCTTATTTAAGTAGAATGTGCTTACAAAGCCCTTTAAAGATGTTTGCAAACCAAAAATGTTCTAAAAAGAAATCAAGTATAAAAGGTACTTTGGGTGTGGGATTGCAGACATTTAACTTTCCCCTTAACTTTTCTCATATGCAGAGAAATGCCAAGCAAAATTAGTTATTGTAATGGGATGGGATGTGTTTTGCTAGGATCAATACAGCAAAGATATAAGGTATTTCAACTGCACTTGCTTGAATTACCTGATATATGTCACCCAACAGAAGGCCACTCATACTCTCATTCTTAAACAAGAGGAGAATGTTAATGGGAAATGTGTGATTGCATCCATTTGGATATAACTCAATTCACTGCCACCTGGTGATGAAATGTATAATATCACAATGGGTTTGAATACTCTATCATGTCGAAACCACTCCACACTCACTAACTTGTGGCAGATATGCATGCTTCAAAAATGTTTGGAAAGAAGTATATTGGGCTTACATGAACACAACCCCTAGCCCATCTATTCCTCAGTAACTCTTTTTTAGGCTTCTTCACAAGCCTAAAAAATGATCACACTACTTGACAGAATTCGCCTACTGAGGTTAACACAATCCTTACAAGATCCTTCCCCTTTTTAAAAAAAAACTTATATGGAAACTGAAAAAAGAGGGGGTGGCTTTGAGAACTTACACAAGTTCCAAAGCATTTCTTCCTAATCATTTTCAAAGCACAGTCAGTGCTGTAACCTGTGGCTAATTTAAGATGTGTGGACTTCAATTCCCAGAATTCCCCAGAAGCAGAGCTGCCTGAGGAATTATGGAAATTGAAGTCCATATATTTTAAAGTTATCAAGGTTAAGAAACTCTGTTATTCATTAGGAATTTATATCTCTCAGTTCAAACAAAATATTAGACAAGAATCTTCTCTCATCACCTAAAATCAGGGATGTCCAATGAGGATCAAAGAAGTCAAAAGAGCAACCTTGACTTCTTTTAATCTCCTCTCTGCACTCCCCTCACTCAACCTCCACTTGTCAAAATGAACAGCAGGTAAAATAATTAAGATAATTAAGAGGAAATTTTAAAGAAATAATGTAGTAGGGGGCAACTATTTTG
Source organism: Crotalus tigris (assembly GCF_016545835.1). Taxonomy (NCBI): domain Eukaryota; kingdom Metazoa; phylum Chordata; class Lepidosauria; order Squamata; family Viperidae; genus Crotalus; species Crotalus tigris. The sequence continues at coordinate 1,234,944 of NW_024100518.1, read as the reverse complement.
TGAGTGGGAATAAGTTCATTATCCATATTTAGAAATACTAATATGCTTTTATAATTATTGTAATGAGATGTTTCTAAAGAACTATTCATTGAATAGACTAAAGTCAAATGGATAAATAATGTATTTCCTAAAAAAGAAAAAGATGCAAAGACATTATTTCATGCTACTTGCAAAATAATTACCAATGTTTCAGGACCATCCAGTGATGTTCATTTAATATGCTAATTGGAACTTATTTGCCAAAAAAACAGAACCCTTAAAACCATGAGCTATGCTTTTATCTGCCTCTTATATTTGTATCTCCAAGGAGCATTTACATATTTAGACTGTAATATTAAAACAAAAGAGTGCAAATGCAGCCAGTTAATCATGCTTTTTAATGCTGAAAATACTCATCAGCCCAGATCACATATACCACAGGAATTATAATTGAGTATAAAACTCTTGCATTGCTCAATGCTTCTTGGGTGACTAATACTTCAACAAGGCACATGATACAAGCGTTGGGAGTGCAACTTTAAAAATAAAGAGGCTATAATTAAATAATTTTCCTCTCTCATTTTAAAAGCTGTCTATAAGAATACATTAGGGAGCATTCAAAGCAGCATCAGCAGCAATTACCTTTAAATCAAAAGATGGTCCTTCATACATGTATTTCTAGCCAACCCAAATTTAAGAGATCTAGCCTACATATTGGACTCCTGAATGCAGAAAGTCCCAAATTATCTTCATGAAGTTTCTGAAAAATCTTTGTTTACAAACTCTCATAATACTTACTAGTTGGGATATATAACATCAAAGCTAACAGATTTGGGATATGCAACAATTCAGACAACCACTAAATGGCAGGGGGAAAACATGCAGAAAACTCTGCCATTTAAGCTAGATATTTGCAGCCCAGGTTTAGAAGGTCTAGGGCAGGGGCGTCAAACTCGCCATGTCATGTGACATGTCACAACTTTTTCCCCTTGTCGAAGCTGGGGTGGGCGTGGCTTCTGCTTGAAGTATCCGGCCCTCGTCTAGGGTTAGAGGAATCAAAGTGTAACTCACAATATTTCTATCTTGCTTTTGCCATATGGCTGATATGCAGAGAATTTTTGGCATCATCTAGAATCATCCAACCATTATTATTCAAAATAACAGTAATGAGAACCTTTATACTGTATCACTTCAGTTATGACTGTGTAATAGTATGAAGCTGTTTTAATTCAATATTGAGGAAAGTGACCACAGACTAGATTGGGACACTACTATTATAAAAAGAAGCTTTAATTAAAAGATATAATTATAGTAAATTAGAAATTAGCCTCCACTAGTAAGTTATTTTTATTGGTAAATGCAGGGCTTTTTTTTCTCATAGAACACCCAGAACAGAGTTCCGGCACCTTTTTTGGATGGAACCTTGTAGGATAGGCAAGGCAGGTTGTATGACATATGTGAGTTCCAGCATCTTTTCTTTTTTTTTTTTTTTTTAGAAAAAAAGCACTGAGTAAATGTATTGGAAATTTTAATTTGGGAGAATTTTGATCCTATCATCAGGAAGCATTAGAAGTCATACTGTATTCTCAGACTTCCCATTTAGTTATTTGGCTCAGGGCTGTATCATCAGAGAGGGTAGCCAATGTCTTTCTGACTTCATATTGCGAAGTCCTTTTGAACATGCATTGGTTAGCAATTCCGCCTACCATACCACAAAGACATTTGGGCTCTTTGTACTATCGCAAACCAATACTTTGCAGATTGGAAGAAGAATGGCCCTGGATCTGGTAGGTGGTGAGAAATATTTTCTGGCTTTAAAGATCATCAAGTCACACACACTCCAAGATAATTAATAGGGCACTGTGAACAGTCATAAACCTGAAAGATTAAGAGGCTGGTAGGACACTATCTTCTTCATTCCAGGGCATGCCTACCCTCTACACTATATTGTTTTATGTGGTTGTTTCCCTCTTTAAGAGTGACAGCATAATTCAGGAGAGCTTTGTAAGAGAAACTAAGACATTTTTATTTTGTTCAGTTTCAAGACATTACTCCCTTGGCCTGAATAAAAGAACATACTTGGAGTCTTTCTTATACTTTTGTAATATTTTCTTTAAAAACCACATACACTTTATTATCTGTAGTAAAATTACTAGTTTCCTAGAGCAAACTTTCCACTTTTCCATTGAGTTGGTTGTTACCACAGCAAATCCTGATTGAAAGCTTTCTTCTCTATGGGTAAATCACAAACTTAGAGAGGAAAAAGGGAAGGTTTTCTGATTTTATATAGTAGAAAGTTTCCAAGTAGATCTGTATTCAAGTTGAAATTGGTGGGGGGAGACCGGAGAAGACCATCAACTTAGTAACTAAGGAGCACAATTCTCAAGGAAACTGGTAGGTGCATATTTCATATGTAAAATGTAATATTATAACAACTTCATTTGGTTCAGAGTTTATGAAGCAATAAAATGTTTGTAAGTGTTTAGAGTTGCATCCACATTCTCCTGGGCTCCAGCCTGGCATTTATTTGCAAGAGCAGTTTATGGATTCATAAACCTAGCAGCAAGAGAACAATTACAATAAAAATATTTCTTGCAATGTATAAAAGTTGTGAGATTACATGCAGTTATTTACTGGACTGTGCTCCCATTTTTAAAACGTATTTGAGCTATTTCTCATTGCTTTTAGTAAACAGTGTGGAACAAGTGAAAACTAGAAGTGCCTACTTGCATCAGTAAGATGTGGGACCTGGATTCTGCAAAGTTTTTATAATTGCTTTCCCTAATCTTCCTCATGTAATTACTCTGGATGTAAGTGAGACAAGTATTAACAAAAAATGCACAAATTCTCCATATTTCAGGACAATATTGGGGAGCTATTTGTTGCCTTATTAGTATCTAGTTAACAAGAATGGTAGAATCTCTGAGAGACAACTGGCTGTTTTGTAGTGAAAATAATCAAATGACTCAGCCCTGTATTATAGCAACAAGAACATTCTCCTAAGCTGAATCTTTTCCTAAGAAGGCAGAGGACAGTCTAGAACCATGGTGGTGAACCTATGGCATGCGTGCCACAGGTAGCACGCAGAGCCCTCTCTGTGGGCACACCCACCATCCGCCCAGTCCTAGGCCTTCAGCTGGGTTTTATAAAATCTTTTCACTTTAGGCCTCCGCCACCATGTGCAAAAAAAAAAAAAAAGGTTCAGTCAATCAATCAATTTCAACTTCTCACGGAAAAAAATGATCTTGCAAAGTTGGAATTGATTGATTGAACGTTTTAGTCCCACCCAGTCTTTCAATATCAATGATGGAAACTAATCAAGGAGAGAAGCAACCTAGAACTAAGGAGAAACTTCCTGACAGTTAGAACAATTAACCAGTGGAACAACCTGCCTCCAGATGTGTTGAATGCTCCAACACTGGAAGTTTTTAAGAAGAGACTGGACAGCTATTTGTCTGAAATGGTATAGGGTTTCCTGCCCGAGCAGGGGATTGGACTAGATGACCTCCAAGGTCCCTTCCAACTTTATTATTATTATTATAAGCCACACCCACCCAATGGGCCACGCCCACCCAGCACCCGATGTTACATAAGTGGGTTTTGGGTTGCAGTTTGGGCACTCGGTCTCTAAAAGGTTCGCCATCACTGGTCTAGAAATATACGATCTCAAGAATGACAATGAGGCCCGAACTACAGTATCTCTATGAAACTTTCATGAAAGCTTTATAAGGCCAAGTCTAAACTATATTCTGTTATAAAATGCAGATGATGGTTTTACCTTTAATATGGTACAGAAAAATTATTCTGCATTTTTCCCTACCAGTTCATTAAGAAAAAAATACAATTTGTCTTTAAAAATAAATTATGTGAAGTTGTCATGGATACACCTTTTGTTTCCTACCTTTATTTGGTATGATTTAAGCCAAAGGGTGGGTCTTCTTTTAGTAGTGATTCTGGCTTCAATTAAATTCCAAGAGATGACATCCTAAGAAACCTCTCCCGTTGTTTTGGTTGTTGTTGTTGTTGTTTTCTGATTACATACTCTGGACAGAGACGTGGAAAGAAGTAGAAAGGAAAAATTAGCAACCCCTATAATCAAGTAAATTGAAAACCATCATCCCCCAAAATATTTCATGCTCTCTGAGAATAAGCAATAAAAATGGATGCCTGCTTCACATTGGAAGCAACATTTTGAGACCCAGCAAAGCAAAATAATGTCTAATATTATATTTTTGAAAGGATTTATGTCATTCTCTTTGTTCAATTCTCTAACATTGTTTGTTTCTCCAAAGGGGCACAGAATAAAGGTCTAACTTCCTGTATTTAACGGGGAAAGTTGTGCTGTATATTGACCTGATGGTCCCAGTCTTGCAAGTAATAATCCTCTAGCCATATTAATTGAAACCAAGAAACATTGGAAGATCACAAAAAGAATTCCATTTCATGAAACTGTAACATGTAATGGGAACAACATACAACATAACCAGTGAAAAAGTAGGCAGTTTATTTCAAGAATCTGACACTTAACTCCTAGCTGCATTATAGAAAAGACTGAGAGAGCATTTAAAAATGTCCTTGCCAACTTGTCTCTAAATCTATGAAGCTAATAACATTTTTGAAGTAACTTAGCATTTTTAAAGATTTGTTTAAACATTTACCAATATAAGAGGAAGTGAAGGCAAGGAGAATGAATCTACTCTATTTGGCTCTGGTAATAGCCTCCTGACTGAAATGGAAAAGGACCACTGTTTCATTAATTACATGAGTTCTACACATATGCAGTCTTACAGTAAAAAAGGGGGAAAATCCACATTTCCATTATATAAGGGAATAAAGTGGGGTTGTTATCTGCATTTGGGAAAAGCAGCTGCAGCCAGGCAGAAATGCTTCCCATCCCCACTTCTTCAAGAATAGGCTTTTTCTCAAAGTAGAGAAGAGATGGACTCATTTGTTCATTCATTCATTCATTCATTCATTAATGTCTACTTTCTGCAAGTTTTCCAGGTGTCTGATTAATTGAGCCACACCCTGTTATTTCTTGGTCCATGATAATACCCATAAGCAGCATCACCTTGCACAGGCCATTTGCCTACAAAAATGTGGGTGTGCAAGAGAGAAGGAAAAGAAGACAACAAGCAAACAAAAAAGGAAGAAACGACCTCTAGATAGAAGATACAACTAATACAGGCAGGCAAGAGGGCTATCAGTAAACTGCCAGGACCACAAGATAAGATAAGCAGCCCATTGTAGTGTGATTCCTACCTAGAGCTTGGCTTAGACCAGAGGTCTTCAAACTTGGTCCTTTTATGACTTGTGGACTTCAACTCCCAGAATTCCTCAGCCAGCATGTCCACAAGTCATAAAAGGGCCAAGTTTGAAGACCCCTGGCTTAGACTTTGGTCTGGAACTTGGTAGTAACCACAAGAAAAGCAACCACAAAGAAGCACCTAAGCCCAAGCAGTGCAAGAACATTTGGAGTGAAGCAAAGGTTGTTTGCCACTTTACAAACTTTAAGACTTTTATTTGCTACAAGAAGTAACCATGGATTAAGCTAGTTGAAAGGCAAGCATCCAGGATTGTAAAGCTTAGTAATGAAATATTCCCAACAAGCTTCTTTTAAGTTTTCACTTTGTATTCTCTGTGTTGTCATTTTATTTGCTTCTGATTCTGACAGCTGTGCTTTGATCTGGAATACAGCCTACATGAGCTGAAATAACAAAGCTTGAGTTTATTTACTTCGGGACATAGAATCACAGTAAAGGGAATTTCTTGGCAGATTTCAGAAAAGGAACGAAGGTCAGATATGGTTATTATTAGGATGGGGGAATATCAAGTATCAGGTCTATACCCCTGACTCTAAACTTGGAAAAACATTCCAGAAGTAAGCAATAGCCAGGTACGTTTTCATTTATTGCCAAGAAAATGAAGAAAAAAATGTCAAAGTAGCCAACAAAAGAACATTTTAGTTTAGTAGATAGTACTTCTACTGTGTGTCCTAAACTATCATTTAAAAAATGAAACTGGCACTCATTGTTCATAGAATATCCATTGCAAAATGTTAGGCTGTACTTTGTTGAGCCCATATTACGAGGACTTCCATTTCTCGTTTTTTTTCAATGCTCTTCTTTTGAGCTGTGTCTTGATTCTATGCTATTGTCCTGGCCTTTCCCAATGTCTAGGTCCATAGTGGCGAACCTACGGCACGCGTGCCACAGGTAGCACACAGAGCCCTTTCTGTGGGCATGTGCACCGTCACCTCAGTCCTAGGCCTTCACTTGGGTTTTATAAAACCTTTTCGCTTTAGGCCTCTGCCGCCACGTGCAAAAAAAAAGGTTCAATCAATTAATCAATTTCAACTTCTTGCTGGGAAAAAAAGATCTTGCAAAGTTAGAATTGATTGATTGAACTTTTTAGTCCCACCTAATCTGTCATTACCACTGCAGCCACGCCCATCCAATGGGCCACACCCATCCAATGGACCACACCCATCCAGCACCCAATGATACATAAGTGGATTTTGGGTTGCAGTTTGGGCACTCGGTCTCTAAAAGGTTTGCCATCACTGGATCATGTAGCCTGACTTTTCTCCTGATAAATGCAATGAAATTGAAGCCATCATCCAGAACTGTAGGATTTAATAATATATCATTATTTTCACCATGATTCAACAAGCTGGTTAAACAAAACTGCTTAGATTTAAATTCATTTAGAGCAAGCAAAACTTCAGGAACTTCTGGCTGACTGCTAAAAAGAGACCCAATTCCATTCTCAAAAGGAATAAATTACATCATCTGTTCCCAAGCGACAAATTCTTTCCCACATCACCTCTGCTTTACCCGAAGGTCAATGGGAAAGCTTCCCAAGAACCTTTCTAATAATCTCCATTGAAATTTGATTGATTGAAAGCATTCATTTAAGAACATTTTCCAATCTGAAAAGATGGCATAGGTTACCTATTGGAATTTTATCGATTTTTGTCTCCTCTATATCTGGGAAAAAGTGAAAACTAACAGTTATATCATTGTAAGGATACTTGCCTGGTACTAGAAATAAAGCCATAGGCTGGCAATATATTCTGAATACCTTCTTTAATTGTTCACCCTTTTATTCTGAGGACAGAATAGCCTATTCATTAGTGTACTCAGAGTAGGATACCAGCCTCGGTTACAAGATAAAGGCAAATGCTTTTCTCCAGAGGACAGACTACTAATGTTTTTTCGCATTCCACACTCTCTACTTCAGGAAGTTACCCTTTCCTTGTGATTCTTCCCTTTCCTACGTTCTTTCCTCACTGATCCCATGTTGTCAAGCATGATAACACAATAAGCTCAAATTTTGTTTGTATTGCCTGAAGTGAGGCTTGAACAATCACTTGTTCTGCTTCCCTGTTAGCACAGAATTTTTTTTAAGTGTGTGCTATGTAGAATATCGTTGAATATTGCCTGAGAAGCAGTTACACTAATCGTTCACAAATCTGCCTCTGCTCATCTCATGTCTGCAAGCTATTAATGTCTGAATGAGAAAAACAACTGCTTTGACTCAATTCAAGCAAGATGGGTTAGATCGTTATTGAGAATATTACTGATTCTGGAACTGTAATACTTTGGCACTCAACAGATTGTGCTCTTCTCTGAAGAACAGACTTGAAATTTGAATGCCCTCTTGAACTCGTGGCTTCTTATAGAAAACTATGGCCGGAATGGACTTTATCCAGCTTCTGCAATTTGTATGCCAATCGGAGCACTAAGTATGGTCACTCATTTACATGTTATTATCTACTGTATAAATTACTGTAATTTGCTTTACACAAGGCTGCCTTGAAGACCAGTTAAAAACTTCAGTTGGAGAAAAGTGCAGCAACTCATACACCTATGAAACAATCTTGTTGTTGTTATATAACAGCTTTAGTAGGAGCTACTTTCACTACCAGATTATTTTCATGATGATCATTTCCTATAAGGTCTTTTATGAATCAGGGCCCAAGTATTTATTCCAGAAGATTTTGCCTGTTCAGATTAAGTGAACTGAGAACCCTATTGAGAGTCCCCATCTACCAAGAAATCCAAGAAAATGAGGGATAGAAAATGAATATGTACTACAGGAGCTTTCCTCCTGTGAAATAGCTTGCTCCTTAGTATGACAGTGGTTCCCACATGTAGTATCTGCTGGAAGCTAGCAGAATAACAGAGTGACTTTGGAAATCTTCTCGTCCAACCCCTTACTCAAGTAGGAGACCCTATACCATTCCAGAAAAGTGGCTGTCCAGTTTCTTCTTAAAAGCCTCCAGTTTGGAAAACCCACAACTTCTGGAAGCAAGTTGTGGGTTTGTTTTCACTGTCGGGAAATTTCTCCTTATTTCTAGGTTGCTTCTTGATTAGTTTCCATCCATTATTTCTTGTTCTACCTTTAGGTGCTTTGGAGAATAGGTTGACCCTCTATTCTTTGTTACATATTACACACAACAAAGGTGTAACTATTCTGGAAAGCCTTTGCACCTCACTGGCACCAACTGTGCTGATGTGTAATTCTGAATCCATCATTTAATTGAATTTTAGTATTATTATATTTCTTTATATTTATTGCATTGGCTCATTACTGTTGCTCCTTGGGTAGCACTTAGAGCTTTTTTAAGCTTGAGGCAATGTTTAAAATAAATATTTTATATGTTTATAAATAAATATGTCTGGATTCATATGGATCAGTGGAAGCTATCCTGCATTGAGTCAGACCTTCAGTCTATGCAGGGTAGTTTTGTCAAAACTGCTGCTAGCAGTCACTGAAATTTCATGCAGGGGTTTGACCAGAGTTGCAAAAAAATAAGAATGAATCCAAGATCTTTTTTTTATACTGAAGATAATTTACTATGGAAGTACATCAAACCATCAAATGTTATTACTACAATGTTCTGCCTTCTACAAGACTGCTGCCTCTCTTCATATTCCTATATGTTTTCCACTTCCTTCCCAATTATTACATTCAATTGTGACAAGCATATATCAAAAAACTCCAAACAGATTTTTTTTCTGCTTTGAAATAACATCTAGGCCCCTGTCAGATGGGCTCAAAACCTGGAAGGTGTATTCTATTCCCACTATTGAACTCTCTGAAGCGAAGACAGCTCCAATTCAATTACCAAATGTCTAAGTCTCTCTGCCAGTGCAGATAAAGAGCAAGCTGTACTATACAGTTGTGCAAAATTGGAATTATATACCAAATTGGGCAATCATGATTTACTTGACATTGATAGAAAATTTTGAGGAGTCTCTGAGCTTGGTTGTTTTCTTGAAGATGTTTTATTATCCAAACTAGGTAATATTATTGTCACCTCCATCCGTTGTAATCTAATGAAACAAAGTCCAGGCATGCGGGTATAAGGTGGTTAGCAAGGTTTTTAATCCCAGCAAACGAAAAGTCAGCACTGGGATTGATTTGCTCCCAGTGCTTTACATAGCCGTGCCCCGCCCTACAGCCCCATCCCCAGCAGTAAGCCAGCATCCACCCAGAGTGCGTAAAACCCCCAGGTCCCTTTCCAGCCTTCCCTCGGCCTGGCCACGCCCTGCTGGCCCTCCATCCAGCAGCTACAGTCAAGTCCTTCCACCGGTGTGCCAGGCTCTCCATGCTGTCCACGCCCTCGGCTATCCTCTCTAGCCTCCTGTAGACCTGTCAGGATGTCAGCAGCCTCGTCCCACCTCCTAGAGCCCTCCACGTCCTCCGGAGGCTTTCTGCAGCAGCCGGAGGCTTTCCCGATGCCCAGCCGCTGTGGCTGACGTCAGGCCCTCCCAGCTGCCAGTGGACCTCCACGGCTGGCTAGAGTCAGGTGACGTGCTGCAGGGATCTCTGGGGAAGGGGGGAGGCCCATCCCTGCCTTCCACCAGACCCGTTGGGTGGCTAGCGGCTGCCTCGGCTCCAGACTACGGGCGACGTCTGGCTGCTCGGCTGGCTGCTCCGATCATAGGCTGGCGGCTCCGGTTCACACACAACCCCACCGGTGAATGGCAAGCCCTGCGGGGCTTGACAATTATCAGTGTTCTTTATGCCCCAATCAGTGTACACTTGAGGACTTCATGGTAGCACAACAGAATGTAATTAATCTTGCTAGGTTCTGGGCAAGATCTGTTTAATTTGTATATATTTTAATCTTGTATTTTATATTTTAAATGTTATGTCAGATAGTATGCCTTATTTTAATTGTAATGCCTCTGACACAAATAAAAAAACATCAGTGCTGATGTTGTTACCTAGTTTGGGTAATGAAATATTTGTAAGAAAACAACCAAGTTCAGAGAGCACCAAAGTATAAATATTTTTCTTTACTGATAAGAATTTTTCCCAGAGAAATTAAAGCTCAAAAGCATATATAGAGCATCATACTTAAACACTTACATTTTAAACATTTCCAGAGTCCTTAGTGTAATATTTACATCACTCACTTGACTTCTCTCAGTGCTAATAGAATGTACAGTGCAGATGGCACAATTAACAAGAAATTTGTGAGATGCGAGTCTTCTGAAACTTGAGTTTCTTAACTGTATGAAAAAGAGTTACTTATAGAGTGTGGTCCTCAATGGAACTGCATCTTCATGGAGGGAAGTGTGTAGTGGAGTGCCCCAGGGCTCTGTTCTGGGCCCAATGCTCTTCAACATCTTCATCAATGATTTGGATGAGGGGATAGATGGGGAACTCATCAAATTTGCAGACGACACCAAGCTGACAGGAATAGCCAACACTCCAGAAGATAGGCTTAAGATACAGGAGGATCTTCACAGATTTGAACATTGGGCACTATCTAACAAAATGAAATTTAATGGTGAAAAAAGTAAGGCCCTACATTTAGGCAAGAAACCAAATGCACAAGTACAGTAAAGGTGCTACCTTTCTCAGTAGTAGTAACTGAGAGAAGAATCTCGGAGTCCTAGTGGGCAATCACTTACATATGAGCCAGTAGTGTGCTGCAGCCAAAAAAGCCAACACAGTGCTAGGCTGCATTAACAGAGGGGTAGAATCAAGATCACATGAAGTGTTAATACTACTTTACAATGCCTTGGTAAGGCCACACTTGGAATACTGCATCCAGTTTTGGTCACCATGATGTAAAAAAATGTTGGGACTCCAGAAAGAGTACAGAGAAGAGCAACAAAGATGATTAGGGGACTGGAGGCTAAAACATATAAAGAATGGTTGCTGGAATTGGGTATGTCTAGTTTAATGAAGAGAAGGGCAAGGGGTGACAAGATAGCAATGTTTCAATATCTCAGGGGTTGCCACAAAGAAAAAGGAGTCAAGCTATTCTCCAAAGCACCTGAAGGCAAGACAAGAAGCAATGATGGAAACTAACCAAAGAAAGAAGCAACCTAGAAATAAGTAGAAATTTCCTGACAGTTAGAACAATTAAATCAGTGGAACAACCTGCTTCCAGAAGTTGTGAATGCTCCAAAACTGAAAGTTTTTAAGAAGAGACTGGACAGCCATTTATTTGAAATGGTATAGGGTTTCCTGCCTGAGCAGGGGGTTGGACTAGATGACCTCTAACTCTGTTATTGTTATTGTTAAATGTGCATGCCAATAAAAAAAACTTAGGCAAAAAGCTAAAAACGGCTCTCTGACTTGAAAGTCATATTCTGTGTAGATTCAGAAATCATTAACATCGGCTTCAGCCAGCATTTTACTTTGTACCCACAATAATGAAAATATAATATTACTATAAATTGTTGAGCTGCCAGAGTGTGCACAGATAGACGCAGGGGGTCTTCCATTTGGGGTTGCTAGATGGGTGAAAGCTTCAAGATCCATCATGCCTTCAAATATTACTTTGTAATGTAGGCAAGGGTTATTTGTTTGTTTGTTTGTTTATATTTCACACTTCTAAACCATCCATCTCCTTCAGAGAGAACTCTGGATGGTGTAAAATAAAACATAAAAATAAAAAAACTGTACATCAAAAATTAAAATGTAAGAGTTCAAATTTATCAAAATTATCAGAATAATTAACCCTGTTAAAAACTGGTTGACAAGGACAAAAGGAGGGCTCTAGTGGTACTTACCAACCCCACAACTGTGTGCTCCTTTGGGCTCCCCACAGAATGCCTCAGAGCCATGTTTTAACACTTTTTCAGAAGGCCAAGGAGCCTGCCTTACTTCCAGAAGCAGGGGTTCTCAACCTTGGCAACTTTAAGACTTGTGGACTTCAACACCCAGAATTCCTCAGCCAGCTTTGCTGGCTGAGGAATTCTGGGAGTTGAAGTCCACAAGTCTTAAAGTTGCCAAGGTTGAGAACCCCTGTAATCCAGAGGAAGAATATCCCATAGGGTGGGGGCAACGGCAGAGAAGGCTGTCTTCTTAGACCCCACCAGTCAGTTACTGTTACAGATCTCGTCTCTAAAATTAAAAAAAAAAAAATCCCAAGCACAACAGTCAAATAAATAAAACCTTATTTAAGAAAGGTTAATATAATTGAATGTATGAGTCAGCTTTAGACATGTACCAAGATTGAAGAAAAAGGAATTGCCTTAACTATGCTAATTTTAATAATATTAGGGGAGAAGGAATTCTAGTTGTTAATATAACTTAGGAAGAGGAAATTAAGGAATTTAAACTTACATTATTCAATAACATTTGTTCAGAAGCTATCTGAAAATCAGAAAATGAGCATTTCTCAAGGGTTTTGCTATTTCCTTGTTTAAAAAAGGCTATCTCAATTCTTACACAATTTATCATTATTTAGAAAAACTGCTGATTCTTAACTTGCACGACTGAGACATTGACACTCTGCCTCCAGCTTTGCTACCTTTGTAAGGAGGAAAGAAAAATGGCATCTGCCTGCTGCTTCAGCTGGCCTGTTTTGTCATCTCTAACTATGCTTCTTTCTAGACTGCTGAGCAGCTGTCCTTGACTTCAATTCCCTCAAACTAGGAAAAAAAATGGTGGCACTTGCCAGTTCTTCCATTCACAGCCCCCTACCTTCAAGTGCCTGGTGCTTCCTGTTCACTAATAGCTCTTAATGAGGAAATTCCATCTCCCTTATCCTGAGATGTCCCCTAAAACCCACAATCATTTCCAACCTCATCTGCACACAATTTTGTTTACCTTCCCTAGATATGCCAGCCTCCTTCACCTCCATTTATCACATGAACCACTGGCTATACCTTTATCCATCTTTTCTTCCCCATCTGCCCACAATCTGATTAGTTTTCTTGATTAAAAAAAAGGTATGGATCAGGAATAGGGAATCTATATGTATTACCAGGGAATTAGGTGTCATTATGTCCAGCCCATCTGCAGAGAAATATGTTGATTATAATCATGTTATTATAATTGTTACATCAGTTCAGACTAAGGATGTCAGTCACTAACAGTTTTCCTATTATTTAGAAATTTGGGGAGTTGAATCGCAATCATTCCAACTACAGTATCTGCAGAACAGGCAATTAAAGAAAGCAACAATTGATGTAAATATGAAAGACAAAATATTAACTTATGTTTGTATGTGCAGTATAAAATATTTGTATTAAAAAAACAGGGACATTTCTTTAAACAAACCCTCTTCAGTTTAAGATAATAGTATTAAACTTATTCCGACTTTCTCTTATGTTTCAAGAGCCAGCATACTGGAAATTAAGCACTTAATTGTCATGCAAAGACTTTGCCAAGATTTGGGTGCTGTTCTGAATTGTAAAATTATGCACTCTCTCCAGGCATAATTTGCTCTGGCATTGCAGGTCAAGCTTTGGCTGAGAAAGGATACATGATTGAAGATAGGATGCTTCCCCAATCACTTCACAGAGATGTTTTTGTTCAAATTATATCCTTTGTTCTCCATTTTATAAAAGGCGATTGACTGAAGAACTTTCCTCAATGAGACCTTTTTGATTTCAAAATCTTAGTTTTTGCTATAAAGTTTATACTGTCCTGTTTTGCTTCACATTGCTTCCTTCATCTGTGTCAGCCATATTTCCATCTTGCTGGGTCTCCATTACTTCATTCTATTTTCCATGTTTTTTCATTTTTTGTAAATTTTTGAATTTTTCCATTTTTTTCCCAACTGGATCATTTTTAACTCTGAAAAGAAGGTAACAGCATTTTATAAATACATAAATAAATCACCTCTCTTTCCATATCCTTCCTTCCTTCCTTCCTTCCTTTCTTCCTCTCCATTTCTCATTCTACTTTCTCCTTCCTTTCTCACTTTTTCTTCCACCCTTTTTCAGCTTGTTCAAGCCACTCAAATGACTCAGATTTGGACTAATAGTTGTTGTTATTGTTACTAATGGATAGTGGCCAAGCCAAGAAACATTCAGGAACATGTATTATCAGCCTCATCCCAATCCCCACTGTGGTTGAAAATGATGGGTGATGGCAGAGATAGTGCTGTGAGACAGATCTTCCCTAAGTCTTTAGGTAGAAGAATTCAATTTTTTCTAAGCTGAACAGGAATCTATCCTGGAACCATATGCCTAAAAGTAATGAGTTCAGACAAAAGTGAAATTTGATACCATTCTATTTGTAATTCTATCAGTGCTGGATCTGCTAAATTAAAGACATGATTCAATAATCATTATGTTACCAACACTGAATTAATCATTGTTGAATTATGTTTTAATTTAGCACATCCTGCACTGATCTAGAGGGTTAACTTGATGAACTTTTGGATTCTTTGAACTTTAAGAATCTACTATTCCATTAATGTTCCCCCATATGTCGATGTTTTGGAAAAATCCATCTACCTGCAGTCTTGGATTATAGGCCTCAGGATGAAGAGAACCTTCCTTAAAATTTCCACTGTATTATTAATCCTGGAATGATTCTCAAACAAGAAAGAGGCTAGTCCCACAGAAGTGAATCAGGAGATAATGTTGGGTTACTTGGCATTCTATAACTTTTTTCTCAGAATGAATGAATGGTTGCTGATTCTTTTCATAGGTATTTTCCATGCTTACAATGCTGAATTTAACTGCCACCTAATTCTTAATTGTTGTGCAGAATAGTTATGATATTCCCCATTGTCCAAAGCTCCAAAAGCATTAAGCTAGGAGAATACATTTGGAAAAGGAATGATCAGATAGTGTAAAATGAACTTGACTGGTTATTTTATTGTTCAGTAACCACAAACTCAATTAGTAGATTGTAATATTTTTCCCATCAACCGATAATATCTATTGAAATCTGGAGCACTCTTGGCAAGGTTGAAACGAAGGGGGAAACCATGGCACAATCCACCTATTTAGCATATTCATCAAGGTTTTATAAATACAATGCAAGTAATTTTCTTTGTATCTTGCAGAAAGCTCTCTGAAAAGTGTTTCTGTTAGTTTCTGAACAAGAAGCTGTCAAAATAAATTTAGCCAGTCACTGAGGGAAAATGTAAATATAGAAATGCAGCAATAACAGCATATTGATCTTAACTACTTTTACAAATGTCCAAAAACCGAAGTGTTTTTCAAAGGCCCAAAACAATAACAAAATAAGCCTTTCCAGAGCCTATGCCTTTTTATTCACATTAAATGCAAATTCAATGATAAAACCATTCAAAAAAGGAAAAGAAAAAAGTCTCCGGGCATCCAATGGCTGTGAAATTATTTCGGTATTGTACTTCTCTTGATCAAATGCAAAAATAACCAGCTTGATCATTTGCACTTAATTTCACTTTTGTGTTGAACCCTAGGTTCCTGGAACCATCAACCATAAATAGATTTCTGGAGTTTATTGGCACATATTCCTGCTTCCTTCTTTGTAGATATTGTTAAGAGTGTTCCTTAGATCAGTCATGGACTTCATTAATGCAAGTAACTCATAAAAGAGCTACAAAAAGGAGAGTTTATACTCAGTCTTCTCTACTCCACTCATACAGCTGAAAGCCAAAAAAGCAGGATATGAGTAAGTAGAATATGATTTACTGTATCAATATGATCAAGTAATGAGAAAATACATTAATCCTCCACCAACCAACCTATCTTAGTGTACAGCAATATTGTGTCAATTGTTATTTAGTGTCTAAAGACTGTACTTATTTCCTTCTTACATACATACCACAATGCTATTAAGGTTAACATTTAACACAGTTTAACTTACATCTTTTAGTAATAAAAAATCCTAAGGTCAGAGCATAGAAATTGCACATGATTCACTGATCCGGGTACCCAGACTAAAATTTCTGAATGGATTAGGGGAACAGGATGGTATATACAAAAAATCTTTATGCATTTAATACAAAATTCTGGACAAATCTGAAAAGTACATCAGCTAAAAATAGAATGTTCTTTACAGATGATGATGATGATGATGATGATGATGATGATGATAATAATAATAATAATAATAATAATAATAATAATAATAATAATAATAATAATAATAATATAAAAAAGTTGGAAGGGACCTTGGAGGCCATCTGGTCCAACCCCCTGCTCAGGCAAGAAACCCTATACCAGAGGTCCCCAACCTTTTGGGCATCAGGGACCGTTTCCGTGGAGAGAAGTTTTTCTGCAGACCGGAGGGTATGTAGTTTTGTGTGTTGCCTGCATCCCGCAGATGGGGCTTTCTTGTTTGTGCGGACTGGTTGCTGGCATGCCGTGGCACAGTACTGGTCCATGGACCAAGGGTTGGGGACCCATGCCCTATACCATTTCAAACAAATGGCTGTCCAGACTCTTCTTAAAAACTTCCAGTGTTGGAGCATTCACAGCTTCTGGAGGCAGGTTGTTCCACTGGTTAATTGTTCTAACTGTCAGGAAGTTTCTCCTTAGTTCTAGGTTGCTTCTCTCTTTGGTGAGTTTCCATCCATTGTTTCTTGTCCTGCCTTCAGGTGCTTTGGAGAATAGCTTGACTCCCTCTTCTTTGTGGCAACCCCTGAGATATTGGAACACTGCTATCATGTCCCCCCTAATTCTTCTCTTCATTGAACTCCAGCAACTATTCTTCATATGTTTTAGCCTCCAGTCCCCTAATCATCTTTGTTGCTCTTCTCTGTACTCTTTCTAGAGTCTCAACATCTTTTTTACATCATGGTGACCAAAACTGGATGCAGTATTCCAAGTGTGGCCTTACCAAGGCATTGTAAAGTGGTATTAATATTTCATGTGATCTTGATTCTATCCCTCTATTAATGCAGCCTAGCACTGTGTTAGATTTTTGGCAGCTGCAGCACACTGCTGGCTCATATTTAAGTGATTGTCCACTAGGACTCCAAGATCCCTCTCACAGTTACTATTATTGAGCAAGGCACCGCCTATACTATACCTGTGCATTTGGTTTGTCGAACCTTAGTTTTTTCATCATTGAATTTCATTTTGTTAGATAGTGCCCAATGTTCAAGTTTGTCAAGATCCTCCTGTATCTTAAGCCTATTTTCTGGAGTGTTAGCTGTTCCTGCCAGCTTGGTGTTGTCTGCAAATTTAATGAGTTCCCCATCTATCCCCTCATCCAAATCATTGATGAAGATGTTGAAGAGCATTGGACCCAGAACAGAGCCCTGGGGCACTACACACTTCCCTCCATATAGATGCAGTTCCATTGAGGACCACATGCTGTGTACTGCTAGTCAGCCAGCTACGAATCCATCTGGTGGTGATGCTATCTAACCCACATTTTTCTATCTTATCAAGTAGTAGGTTGTGATCTACTTTATCAAATGCCTTACTGAAGTCCAAGTAAATTATATCCACAGCATTCCTTTGGTCCACTAATTTTGCATTTGGTCAAAGAATGCAATAAGATTTGTCTGGCATGATCTGTTTTTGACAAACCCATGTTGGCTTTTAGTAATGACTTTGTTTGCCTCTAGGTGTTCGTTGATTCATTGGTTATCTTTTCCAGAATCTTCCCAGGTATTGAGGTCTGGCTGATAGGTCTGTAGTTTCCTGGATCTACTTTTTTTTCTTTTTTGAAGATGGGAACTACATCAGCTCTTTTCCAGTCCTCTGGTAGTTCCCCAGTGCTCCAGGATCTTTGAAAAATATAGTTCAGTGGTTCTGAGATCACATCTGCCAGTTCCTTCAGAATCTTGGGGTATAATCCATCTGGTCTTGGTGATGTGAACTTGTCTAGGCTGGACAGGTGCTCACTTAGCATTTTCTTGCCTATCTTAACTTGTGTTTCTATTCTGTTTTTTAATGTACTGTTTTTGACAGGTTGGACTGTTTTTTTCCCTTTGCATAAAGACGGATGCAAAAAATGAGCTAAATAGTTCTGCTTTCTCCCTGTTGCTTGTCACCTTCCTGTCATTTTCTCCCACTAATGGACCAATCATTTCCTTAACTTTTTTCTTGTTTTTTACATGTTGAAAGAAGCTTTTTTTGTTATTTTTTACTTTTGTCACAAGCCTTAGTTCATTTTGAGCCTTAGCTTTCCTCACTTCATCTTTGCAAGCTCGGGCTATTTGCTGATATTCTGCCTTAATACTAATAAGGTTTCTCCTATCTCACAATAGGGTGCTATATAAATGATTCTTGTTGTTGACTATATTTATTGAAAACACTTATATGGCCGCTCATCTCAAACAAAGTAACTCTGAGTGGTTTACAAAAAAGAAAAAACAACTAAAAGTAACACACTGAATATGAAACCACAAAACCACAATACATATACTAGCAAATAATACACATGGTCCTTGTACAGACCACAGTTGGGACTGACAATTCAGTTGTTAAGCAAAACAGTCAGTAAATGAAACCTCAGCTGTGCTTATGATCTTAACTCAGCTTTTCTTTGCTTTACAGACCTGCAAATAATGAGAATTGGTCACAAATTTACCTTTTCGTCAACACTGTAACTGTGAACAGTCACTGTATGAGAAGGTTGCTAAAGGAGCATTACCTGTAATGAAAGATTTCATGTACATTCAAGTACACAGTACAGCTTTTTATTTAAAAAAACAAGCTGAATGATGCATGAGGTTGAAAACAGGATTATTTGTGCTTTCTCTGATTTAAATCTCTTTCCATTGCAGGTAAATGATGCATAAAATTAAGGAGTCCCTTTAGAGCCGTGAATTTATCAGAGAGAGAAAGACAGAATAAGTCATTCAAGAAAGGATAGGCATAGGTATCCTCTTTCCTCTGACAGTTTTTTAATGTTGAAGCATTGTTGTTGTTGTTTTAACTACAGATGGGGAAAAGGTTCTCCCAAGTGATTAAAAAAGCAGCTTAGTAATGGAGATTTTAAGCATTAAAAAGAAACCTGAGTCTTTTACTGGCCTCCTCCTTTTTATAGCTGTCTGAGTTTAATTTTGATTTTAGGGAAACTTTGGAAGAAGAAAAAAAGAACTTTGTATGAGGTGAAGTTTGAGCCAAACTGAGGATAAATTCAAGTTCAGTTTGTCAAGGTTTTAAACAATCTCTACACTAAAGATGCTGAAGGTAGATTTTGTTCCTCAAAGCAGTGAAAGTAATAAATCAATGAAGGGCTGCAATGTGAACTTATATGAATCAGGGCATAGCTTAAGAAAAAAATTCAAAGTGTTCCAATAAAAATATAAGAAACCCATCTGTCAAGAATTGAAAAGTTTTGGCATCTCTAGCCTGTGGGGTATCTAGCAAGGATTTCCCAAAACCCCAAAAATGTGAAAAAGAGAAATACTAGTTGCAGCTACTGTACACTTTCCATATTCCAGAGAAGCATTTCAGACACACCTCTGCTTTTTTATTGAGGAAGTTGTGGGGTTGCTGAAAAGGGTCACTCTTGCATTTTCAAACAATCCTGCTGGTGCACTGTAAGGATTGCTGTGCTTTAACAAAGCACACTTTTTCCCCATCAGGCAAAATAGTCAAACAAGCAGTGGCCTTATGGCTTCTTGGAGAATGATCTGGATGCCCATTAAAAGCCACTGTAAGCGGAGCTTCCGGTGGTGAGCGACGGTGATGGCGGCTACCTTGTAGCCGTCCTCCTGAGATGGTGTCAGATCTGCGGAGCACAGCGTACATCAGCTGGCCCGCGGTTCGAAATCCCCTTCCCGGGCGAAGGGAAGGGGTAGAGACTGCATGAATAGAGGTAGAACCTCTTAACCTTCCCTGGATTTTTTTTAGGGGGGTAGAAAGAGTGCTCCCTCGGAGTTCGTGCCTTCTCCGCCTCTCAGCTGTCTTTGTTTCTTCGGAAACAAAGTGAAACGCCGCTACCATCTCGCACTTAAAGTTTTCTGGTGAGTGACTTTTAAAGCGGACAGAACTGTTTAAAGGATTTTTCTTAGAGTTAGAGATTTATTTCTTTTTTTATTTCTTTCTTAGCTTATGCTGATTCTTTTTTTGTGAATTTTTTTTTTTCGAGCGGAAAGTGAGAGTGAAAGTAAAATGGCGTTTTGAAAGTGTTGCTTTTTTTTTTATCTCCGGAAAGAAAAGACGGACTGAATGAAACGTATACTTAGCATTGCTTTCTTTTTTTCTTCTTCTTCTTTTTCAAGTTTCTTTTTCTTTTTTCTTTTAAAGTGCTTTGGAAGTTCTTATTTTTATTGCATTTTTCCTGGTCTTTTTTATTTGTAAAGATTTAAGCATTTTTTTTTTCTTTTTAAGAAGAAAGAAAGAGAGATTAACTTTAAAATGGCTTCAAAGAGACAACCAGCTTCCATAGTTTCTAAGGTGATTTCTTCTCCTGTTATTGCAACTGTTCAACAACAACTTAAAGTAACACCACCGGTGCAGCAACCTAAGGCTACATCTCCACCTTCTCCTCCCCCATCAGGTCCGTCTGCACAAGACATTAAAGATATAATGGGAAATGCTGTGTCTCAATTTAGGGAGGAAGTGAAGCAACTTTTGGAACAGAGCAAGTCTGAAAGTAAGGAGGAAATGAAGAAAGAAATGAAGCAGCTTTTTGAACAGAATAATACTATTTTGAGGCAAGATATAGTCACAGCTTTATCTGGATTGGCTTCTGTGGTCGTGAAGCTGGACTCCAGAGTGGAAGAAGTCACAGAAAAAGTAGATTTTCTTGAGTATAAATTCCAAGATATGGAAAAAAAGGTGGAAACTTCACAAGATGATATTCTTATGTTTCAGTATAGACAGATGGAATATGCCCTGAGAATTAGGGGTCTTAAAGAAGATATGAATCAAGATTTGATGGAGATGGTAATCAACGATTTAGCTGTTGTTTTGAATATAGATAAAGATGAATTACATGGAGAAGTGGAAAAAATCTACAGAGTTAATTCTTGGATTGTGAAACAGAAGAATTTGCCAAGAGATGTGGTGATTTATTTTGCTAAGAAGTCTCTGCGTAATCAGATCTTACAAGCTTTTTATAATAAGAGATTCCAGATTGCTGCCCAAGATATTATTATTTTAAAGGAAATCCCATCCAAAATTTTAAGAAGTAGAAAAGATTTTGCTTTTTTAGCAAATGAACTCAAAACAAGATTGATGCCATTTAGATGGGAGATTCCGATGGGTATTGTTTTGAGCCATGCGGGGACACGTTATAGACTTAATACGGTTGCTAAAGCTAAAGAATTTTACAACACAGTCCTGGGAGCAGGCTCATCTTCATCCATGACTCAGAGAGCCTTGAGTGACAAAGAGGTGGAACAGCAGACTGAAGGACTAGGTTTGATGGCTGCTGGGCAGGTGGAATGGATGCGTCAAGCAGAAGTTAAAGAACAGAGAATGACTCGTGGAGCACATAAACGTAAGGAAAAGGAACAACAGAAGAAAGAAGCTAAAGAATCTTCTCATCAGATTGTTTCAATGCCGGTGGGAGGAGCAAGACCCAAAAGCTCTGCAATACATTCTTCAGTAGCAGATCTTGAGGGAATCTTCTCCAGGCTCCTGGTTGAGGGAGATGGCAAAGTTCCTGACCTGGAATGTTAACGGTTTAAATTTTCCTCGAGGAGAAAGAAAATCTTTCACTACTTAAAGCAACATAATAATGACATTATTTGTTTGCAGGAAACTCATATCTTACTTAAAGATCAAAAATATTTAGCTAATGCTCGCTTGGGATCTCATTTTGTATCTCCTGCCCCTGGAAAAAAAAGGGGTGTGGTAATTTATGTTAAGCAAAATCTACCAGCTTGTCTGGTAGAATCAGATCCTCAAGGAAGATATGTTATGATTGAACTTGGCTTATATGGTAAAAAAATACTTATAGTGGGACTGTATGCACCAAACCAGCAACAGGAACAATTTTATAGATTGCTACATCAGAAAATAACTCTGTTGGATTATAGGTCTGTGATATTAATGGGAGACTGGAATGGTGTTTTAGATACACAAAAGGACAAAAAAGGTTTTTCTACCTTTTTTAAACAGGCTAAATTACCTAAAGCTTTTTTTGATTTGAAAGAAGATTGGGAATTGAGAGACTATTGGCGTGAACGTAATCAAGAGGAAAGAGACTTCACCTTCTTCTCAGATAGACACCAATCTTTCTCAAGGATTGATTTTTTTTGATCACAACAGATTTATATAACAGGGTGAAGAATGTAAAAATTTTTCCTAGGTCATTGACAGATCATAGTCCAGTTTGGATGGAACTGGTTGCTGAGAAAGAGGAGAGGAGATCCTGGAGGTTGAATGAGAATTTATTTAAACAAGAAAAAAATGTTCAAAAATTAAAGGAATGTTTAAAGGACTATTTTGATTTAAATATGTATAAGGGAACATCAATGTCAATGGTATGGGATGCAAGTAAAGCTTTTATGCGTGGGATCTTGATAAAAATGAATAATTTTTATAGACAAAAGCAGACTCAGAAACGTAAAGAATTGGAAGATGAGATTAAATTAAAAGAGAAGCTTTTAATCTCAAATCCCTTAGATGAAAAGGTGAAAGGAGCCATAAAATTGTTAAAAACACAATTTAATATGTTGATGGCTGATCAAGCTGCAACTAATTTAATGTTTATGAAACAAAACACATTTTGTAATGCTAACAAGCCAGGAAGATGATTGGCTTATCAGTTAAGAAAGAAACAGAGACACAGAGTCATAGATAAAATAAACTATAATGGTAAACTGGTTTATCAGAAAGAGTTGATTAAGAAATCTTTTTTAGAATATTATCAGAAATTATATAAGAGTACTAATGTAGATGGTTTGACATCTATTTATTACAAAACTCTAGTAGAAGAGATGACTCAACCTTTATGTGAGCTTTTTAATAATATATTACAAGGTTTAGAGATTCCTCCGTCATGGCGCAATGCTTTTATATCTCTGATTCCAAAAGAGGATCAAGATCTTACCTTGCCCAAGAATTATAGGCCTATATCTCTCTTAAATGTGGATTATAAAATTTTTGCAAAAATTTTAGCTAATAGGCTTATGGGGGTCTTGAAACAGCTTATACATAAGGACCAATCGGGTTTTATAACTGGAAGGTATATGAAAAATAATGTTAGACAAATTATTAACTTATTAGAATATTTAGATAAAAACAACCAAGTCTCTGCAGGGCTGATATTTTTGGATGCCGAAAAAGCCTTTGACCAATTGAATTGGCAGTTTATGTTAAGTTTAATTAAGGAGATGAATTTTGGTCAAAACATATTACAAGCTTTATCCAATATATATCAAAAACAGACTGCTCAACTTATTGTTAATGGGGGTTTGTCAGAGGTTTTCACAATAGAAAAAGGTACAAGACAGGGATGTCCATTATCTCCGTTACTGTTTGTTTTAACATTGGAAATTTTGTTGATTAAAATTCGGGAATCGCAAGAAATAAAAGGAATAGAAATCAACGAAAAAGAATATAAGTTAAGAGCTTTTGCAGATGACTTGGTTGTTACTTTGTCTCAACCTACTTACTCGGTAGTAAAATTATTACAATTGATTCATCAATATGGGTGTGTTTCGGGTTTTAAAATTAATAATAATAAGACTAAAATATTACCTAAAAATATGACTAATTGTGACAAACAGACCTTGGTTAAATTAACAGATTTTGAAGTTGTTGATAAGGTAAAATATTTGGGGGTCATATTATCTGCTTCTAATGTAAAATTGTATAAAAATAACTACGAAAAGTTGTGGATTGGGGTACAGAAGGATTTAAAGAATTGGGATAACTTACAGTTATCTCTTATGGGTAGAATTGCAGTTATCAAAATGAATGTTCTACCCAAATTTCTTTTTTTGTTTCAAATGTTACCTATCTTAAAGAATGAACTTAACTTAAATGAATGGCAGAAAGGTATTAACAAATTTATTTGGGCAGGGAAAAAACCAAGGGTAAAACTTAAAATTATGCAAGATTTCCGTGAGAGAGGTGGACTCAAGGTACCAAATTTGAAATTATATTATGATGCTGTGGTTTTAACACTGATTAGTGATTGGGTGAATTTAACAAATGTAGAAATACTCCATTTGGAGGGTTGGGATTTACTTTTTGGATGGCATGCCTATTTAATTTTTAATAAAAAAGTGGATCGGGTTTTTAAATCTCATATTATAAGGACTTCTTTGCTTAGGGTATGGAGGAAATATTATAAAAGTGATTTTAAAATACCATTATGGGCTATACCTTGGCATGCGATAGAGGGGATAAAGAGAGGAGTTAAGATGGATACGGTTTCCTATATACAACTACTTAGATGGGATGGTCAAAATTGGCAGTTAAAATCTTTGGAAGATCTAATATATGAAAATATTACTTATTCATGGTTTCAATATAGACAAATAGTGGAGAGATGGAAGATGGATCGTAATATGGGTTGGCTTAGAGAAGATGAAAATCTTTTTAAACAAGTAAGGGATCAAAGACCAACTCATATTAAGAGGGTTTATGGGGTTTTAGTGGAAATGGATTCAGAATTTGAATTAATCAAAGATTGTATGACTAAATGGGCACAAAATATTGGTGAACCAATCCCACTGGATACTTGGGAACTTATATGGGTGAGGAATGTTAAATTCACACAAGCGCAGAATTTAAGAGAGAATTTTTATAAAATGTTTTATAGATGGCACCTTGACCCACAAAAATTGTCTATTATGTACCCTGATCTACAGCCTAAATGTTGGAGATGTGGTTGTTTGGATGCTACCTATTATCATATTTGGTGGTCGTGTAAAAATATAAAAGCTTTCTGGATTAAGATATGGTGGAATATTCAAAGAATTTTTAGAAGGAGGGTAAAATTTACCCCGCAATTATTTTTATTAGGTATTGTTACGGATTGTGATGCTAAGGAAGTTATATTGATGTTAAATTTGATCACAGCCGCAAGGCTGCTAGTAGGACAATATTGGAAGAAGGAATCTTTGCCTACCCTACAAGAGTGGTTTTATAAAGTTTCTTATTTGGCGGAAATGGCAAAGATTTCGGCTTTCTTAAAGGAGCAATCTCAAGAGAAATTTCTTGTTGTATGGGAAAAATGGATAAATTTTATACAATATAATTTGGATATGGAAAAATATCATTTAGCTTTTTTATAAATTGTATAAAATTTTTTTGATATTTTACAGATTGTTTTTTTTTCTTTTCCCGTCTTTTGTTTTCTTCTCTCTTTTTTTTCTTCTATCTTTTTATCCCTTTTTCTTTTTCTTTCTCTCTCTCTTTCCTCTCTTTTTTTTCTTTCTTTTTTAAGTATTTTTTTTAATGCTTATGTTATATATATTTTATTATTAATTATTTTATAAGTTGTAAAAATTTGTTTAGGTTTTTTAAAATTTTAAATAAGCCTGTATCCAGTTCTGGGAAGCTCGGGGAGGGGGGAGGGAGGGGGGGGTTGGGAGGGATGGGTGAGGGTTGGTCGTTTATTTGTAAAACTTTTAAAAAAATTTCAATAAAAAAAAAAAAGAAAAAAAAAGCCACTGTAAGCTTTGTGGAAGATTCCTCTAATTCAGTGCTATCCACTCTCAGCAACTTTAAGATGTATAGACTTTTAACTTCAGGAATTCCCCAGGCAGCATGCTAAAGCTGAGAACACTGTTCAAACATGGTTTTAATTCAGCTAATGCTAAACCATTTCTATATTTGTTGGGACCTTCTGAGAATTCATCCTTTGAGAACACAACCATACCTTCCTTCATTCTTTTAGAAAGGTACACAAATTATGTTTTCTGGTCACAATTCAAAGACTAAAAGTTCCCAGCATCCTTTACTAGTAGGCTTGCTGGCTGAAGTTGATGAAAGTTGATGATTGACCACAATTGGATGTCTATAGAAATTCTCAACCCTGATCCAAGAACTGAAGAAACTTTGTGGATGAGAAGCAAAACATTTTCAAAGGAAAAAAAAAACAAGAAAGTCCAGTTGCCTTTTGGAAAAAGCAGCTTTGGGATGACCACAATTTCCTTTTGCTTTCAAAGAAAAGAAAATGCAGAACCTAGTTTTAGAATTGGAAGCGGGGAGATGTAATGAGCAGTGAAACTTTGGAGGAGGAGTACTGCTATTGTGATTCAGCCTACGCAAGCGATCATTTTGATAAATAAAAGAGATAATTTAAATAGTAATGCAATGCCCTTATAAATGGGCAGCTGTAAAGCATTATTTGTCATTGAAATTAAGGTTGTAGCCATATTTATTTTGATAAATACTTTTAAGAAGTGGAAATCTGTTGCATTTTACACAAAACAAATTAAAATGCTGACATTTTTACAATGTGTTAATTAATGAGAAGCTTCATCAGAATTTTCATGCAAATACTGTACATATTGTGCTACAGCAAGATTAATATCAGAGGATTTCATTGTAATTAAGATGATTATGCTCACCATTAAATAAATTAGCAATAATGAGACACATTTTCATGAATAGTCTGCTTAAATGTAACTATCATTGGATTGATCCAAAAAAGAAACTAATTTCAGATAGATAGATAGATAGATAGATAGATAGATAGATAGATAGATAGATAGATAGATAGATAGATAGATAGATGAAGACAGAGGGGGAGGCAGGGGTCCATAGAGTGTTTTTTCAAAGTCCCAGTGAGCTCTCAGATGGGGTAGGCAAAAAATTAAATAAAGTTATCTACAATCTGGTATGCAATATCCTAAAAATACAAACCAAGGGAGATCAGCATTAACTAAAACTGGTTTTCTTTAGGTTACATTTTTTTTAAAAAAAAAAATCCTAATGGGAAGGGGAAGATGATGAAAAATTGATTTAATTTATGTTTATCCAGTTAGAAATGCATCTCATATTTGGGGAAAGGGAAAGGGAGAGGGGGAAGGGGAAAGAGGAAAGGGAAAAGGGGGAATGGAATGGAAAGGAAAGGAAAGGAAAGGAAAGGAAAGGAAAGGAAAGGAAAGGAAAGGAAAGGAAAGATACGGGCCTATGGAAATTATGGAAAATACTGTGACTATGAATTGGATGCAGAAAGAGCTCCTTTCATTCATGGATGGAGCAGGTGACAGTGATGGCTTTTTACTAAAACAAGGGGTGAAGTAGTTTTAAGTAAGCATTCTGTGTTTTGGTCTTCTAACAGTTCCTTAATCTGAGAATTTGTGCATTTCTTAGTAGCTGTCTCTTATGAATGTAAATATTTTTCTGCCATTCTCAATATTTTTCAGCCAGTGGAGTATGTGGTTAAATGTTGGATTAGGATGAGTGAAATCCACATTCTAGTTTCTTGGCTGCCATGGAAACTCCCCAGTTTACTTATGGCTGATGACATAATCATAGCCCACCAGATTAAGTCTGTTTCTGTGGGGATATTACTCAGAACAGATAATACTGATACTAATTATAATTTTAAAAAGCAGCCATGTTAAGATGTCTTTTTGTGCCTCACTTAATGGAATAGTACATTATTCCCTTAGAGATTGAATTCTTGAGTAAGAGCAATTTCATACATATAATAATGAGAGAATGTGGAGAGGAAAAAAAGGAAAAATGACAGTTGATGAAATGATTATTTTGGGGAAATGAATTCTCAGTTCTTTTAATCTCCATCTCTATATATTTTGGAAGACATATATCATTCAAAGTACTTTAAAACATTATTTTTTCCCAAATCTCTCTGAAGTTATTTTTGGGTATAATAGTGCTGTTAACAAATATTGTATCATGAAGATGAATGCTTTGTGTAGAGTTTGCATGCCTTCTCTGTTACCAGGTCTACAATCTAGTTGGAATAGGAAATATGTGCATCGTAAACTTTGACTATGGAAGTTTACATTAATACCATGGCTAGGTATATTATTGGCTTGCCTCTGAGCTTGTACAGGCAAAATATACAACAGTGGAAGCTTGGGAGAACATCTGTAGCTACAGGAATGCAGGCATAATTATCAATGCACTGTCTGAAGCTCCATAGTTTAATTTGTATTTCAAAGTACTATTGACATATCTGGGAAAGATAGTGCAAGTGTAGGTTTTTCTGAATTAAATGGACAGGTGGCTTGACAGAGGAAGGAAGGAAGGAAGGGAGGGAGGGAGGGAGGGAGGGATGAAGAAAGGAAGGAAATAACATTGGAAGGATAGATGTAATTCTGTACATCCTTCCCTTTACCTAGAAAGAGTGTCAACCTGTAGATGAAAGTCTGGCCTACCTCTAGGAACATTCCCTGTGCTTTTAGAGCCCTGTAAAAACAAATTTGTAAAATCCTAGCTTGGGCGTCCTTGAAGGAAACAGGTATTCCTTTGCCTCCTACATGTAAAAGTTGATGAGAATGGCAAGGGAAGTAGTCATTTTTTCCTCATAAGCAGAGCTTGCTTACAACCAGAACATTAGACTAAGTCTAGAACAAGGATCAACAAGCAACGCATAGTCTTTAAGTTAGATGCACATTTCAACCTCAGAAAGGTTGGAATGCACATTTCAACCTCAGAAAATAAGATTGGGGGGGGGGAATATTCCCTGCTTTCTTATTGCTGTATATATTTTTTTCTGTATTCCCTCTTTGCAAATGTTTTCTCCCTTTGTCTCTTTTCTTCCCCTACACATTATCATTCAATGAGATTTTGCGGGAATTTAGCAGACATCTAAGCTCTAGGAGCTTAGTAATTCTACTAGCTGGAATTCAGGAGTCAGCAGAAACTGTTCTGAGCAAAAGGTTAACAATTTTCATTCAAAGAAACCCAAAATAAATGATTCAGCAGATTTCTGCTCGTCCTGTTCCACAACTTCAGCCCTTTTAGTCACACATGCCAGATACTCACTTAAACTCCTACTAAGCTTCTCCCATACAGCAAGATCTTTTACATGCACCATTGATACGAGACACAACATGTCTTCAGTCGCTTTCATCTATATTTAAAGAACACTGATATTTATCAAAACACATTTTATGCTCTGATGGTGATGATTTGAGCCATGAAAAATATATTATTAATGCTGTCATTTTCAATTCAGCATCAAAGAATGCACATTTGCCACTAATACCTTTTTGTCTTTGCATTAAGATGCTTAGTACCTTCAGCGTTTGTTGAGTGATACACAGCAGCATAATAGAGTGATTTACTCTACAATAAATTTCATACTCCAATTTTATTTCATCATAAATGAGGATACCCATTCAGATTATAACATAAGTGAATGATTTAACTGTTGGTGCTGCCTTCCTTTCCTTTTTCCTTTTAGTTCCAACAGATCATATTCAGTATTTAATATTTTATAGAGGTTAATGCTATTTTTCTTGAACAATTCAGCAGCAAAAGTTGCAGAATAGGTAGCACCACACACAATTTTTGTTCCTTCCTTGTATCATAGTTATGGTTGCCGATCCAGACAGCTCCAGCCCATCGATACTTTGTTCATGTATCTGATTGTTGTTACCATGTATCTGAATCTCATAGACATAAACATGCACTTCCATATATGCAAATAATCTACATGGAAATATCAGCATCTTTGACAGAGGCTTTACTTGATAGAGTGAAGAAATTAGTTTAAGAATATTGACAAAGCATAAGAAACATACACCCTTTTCTTTTGAAGTGATCTCTACTGTATAAGCTAATTCTATTTCTAGATTTTTGATTTCTAACAACTGCAACAGAGCAAGCAAAAAGAGAGGTAAGGAATTATAAAGAACGCTTAGGCACATCTTGAAAAACTGAAGTTTCACTGGTAAACCTGAAACAGAATAGAAAATATGAGAGAAATAAAAACATGGCAGTATCCCATGGTTTCCTTAATAAGTAATTTAAAACTAAACAAACCACCATTTGGTTTAATGCTAACTATTAAAAAAACCCTGCAAAGTCCCAGAAGACATAGATATTTACAGTACGTCAGAGAAGACGAAACCAAGTTATAAAACAGGGGTCTTCACACTTGGCCCTTTTATGACTTGTGGACTTCAATTTCCAGAATTTCTCAGCCAGGCCTGTTGGCTGAAGAATTCTGGGAGTTGAAGTCCACAAGTCATAAAAGGGCCAAGTTTGAAGACCCCTATTATAAAGTATTGTATATCCCAGGAATAAGAGCTCATGGAAGTGTAAACCCTGCTTTTTGCTCTTTTTTCTGTTGACTGGACAGATAAACTACTAAGCAGAAGGCAAGTATTTTAAGAATCATGACACTCCCATTAAAAGCTCACACCTCTGAATGTTTCTGAATTAATACAAATAGGTTTTCAGGAGGCCTCCACAGGAAGCAAGTACTGTAAAATGGCTGGCTCGTGAAGTTGTTGTGCAAATGATGCAGTTTAGATACTTGCATTATTTTCCACCACATAGTGATGCACATATGTAATAGAAGCTTATAAAATAGGTTTGCTTGATAGAGTGGTTCTGGTTCATTGGTTGTGCTAATTTCCAGTAAATATTGTTATTGGGGGAGGGGAGGCAGATGTTATTTTCTACAACATGGATTTCTTTCATATTTTGTAAATTTAGAAATTAGAATACAGTTTAATTTGCCTCTCTGATATGGCCTATTAGTGCCCCATGAAATCCCATACTTTGAGAAAAAGTTCTTGTTACTTGACCAATTGAAAATGCATGCATGCCATTGTCCAACATTTAAACCACAAATGGAATAGTGTTTTATTTCAGCTTCTAGTTCTCTAGTTCTTCTAGTTAGCAGATGATAACATTTTCTAAAGTATTAAAATATTTAAATAATTTCAAAAATCTCTTTAAGGATATCCTTCCTAGCATATCTTATGAATCACCCTTAGTAATTTAAGTTTTAAAACTTCCTTGCTTCTCACCATAAAAATATTACAGAGATATTTCGTACTACCAGTTAGGATTCAGTGTTTTTCTTCCTTCTATAAATAAAAGCAATTTCATTCCAATAAGCTTGGGGTTTAACTGGCGTACACAATGGAGTGTGTTGTATAAGAGAGATGACAGCAATAAAATCACTCTGCTATCAATACTTTTTTTTCAAATTGCTGAAATTAAGCCAAGTTTCCTCTTTTTTTCTATTTGATTACATATTTTGAGGAAGTACTATTACCATTTCAGTGAGATTGTGGCTTAATAACCATAATTCAGCTATATTTAAAAGAAAATGTGTTTTAGAATAAGGGGAAGGAAATTACTTTGTTTCTTGAATTGATGTTTAATGAGTTACAGTACATTAATTCACCTTGGTTAACCTGAATGGTTTTTCCTTGGGGATTACTATTATCGTTATTCAACCCGTAAAGGATACTGAAACTCCATGATCTGAAATAGGTTCTGGAAGGATTTGGCACAATCCTAGAAGTGTAGATGAATTTAACTGAGTAATATCTGTCCAAGATGGAACTCTGGCAGTCAGAATTTCTTTGATTTTTCTGATGGCAAATGAGCTTAGCATGACAGAGAACTGAAACAGGGAGGCAAGTAGAGAGGGTTTTAGTGATAGCGTCCTAATTGTGGAGACTTCTTCCTAAGGACTGTACACTAGAGTCCCTATGGAAACAGAGTCTATGGAGATTCTCAGCCATCCAGGTCATAGTTATCCCAAAGGTGCATTTTCATGAGACAATTGGACTTTATTGTTTTTCTTTGAAGATGTTTCGCTTCTCATCCAAAAAGCTTCTTCAACTCTGTCCAGATGGTGGGGAATGGAAGGATTAATACTCCTGCAAATGAGTGTGGAGCCTTTTTGGTACTGTTGAAAGGACTGTGTTGTAGACTGAAGATAGATGATGTTGTATCCCTTCCCCTCTGTTGAGAAAGGGCTGTTCAGTTTTGACATGGATGGCCTCTTTGACTCCTCTTTCAAACCAGCAGTCCTCTCTGTCCAAAGCCCACGTCCATTTGCACTACTCAGTGATCCTGACAATACAGATAAACCTCCAGGTGGCCTCAATGACTCTCTAAAAGAATGCAAATGACCAGCTGTCTGAAAGGAATATAGATCCTTCCATTCCCCATCATCCAGTCAGAGCTGAAGAAGCTTCTTGGATGAGAAGCAAAATGTCTTCAAAGAAAAACAAGAAAGTACAATTGCCTCGTGAAAAAGCACCTTTGGGATACGGAAATAGAGATATCCAAATGTCAAAATGGCCATTGCAAATGCATAATCAAAGCCACAACCCTATATGATGCACAGTAAAAAGAGCTGAGGTTTCAATTACATAGTGATTTGGTTTATCCCCTCTCTCCAGAGCTGCCCAGCATTGTACAGAGAGTCTGTACAATGCCAGTAGCTGGTATCTGATGACAGAGAGAGAAAGAGAGAGAGAGAGAGGCAGAAACAGAGAGATGAAATTTCACCAAGTTAATCAAATTTCGTAAGATCCATCACTGTGATTTCATATGAAGTTGGATATTTCTAATTTAAAAATATAAAATCATTTGATTTTGCATTTGATACACAGACACATAAACATAAAACTTCACAAAGAAACTTTCTAAAAAGTTGCTGTTTCTTTGTAATTGCCTTTTGAAACCAAGTAATAATGAATTTATTCTCCTGAATTTTATTTCTCTATTTTTTCTTGTTATTCCCGCTGGTACAATCATAGCCTTTAATTACTGTTTTTGTGTCAGCTTTTGTGTACAGTAAAATAAGAATTGTAAAATTGCTGGAATTAAAAGAAGTTTTTGTATGGAACTCATCCTAAGTTTTGGGACAGGTTAGGGTTTTTTTATCCTGTCAGTTTGCTATCTAATAAATAGATAGATAGATTTGCAAGTGGCCCATGCACTAAGAATCTTCCCTTGATATGCTCTCTAAATTTCAAAATGCCGATGGCCCCAAATTTCAAGAGATCAAAGAGAGCTAGTGTCTCAGCAAAGATATTATTATTATTATTATTATTATTATTATTATTATTATTATTATTATTATTATTAATCATCGCACAGTCAGCCAGATGTTCAGACTGGATTTGGCATTTTGTCTACCTATCGAGTCTTTACCCAGGACCTGGGATAGGTAGATGTGGATGTTTGATGGTATTAAGGTATCGTCGCAGGATGGAAGCAGTTCCTAGTAAGGCCGCCTTTTGCAATTGACTAATAGCAAATTTGTCAATGCCAATAGTGTTCAAGTGGTGCTCCAGTTGTTTTGGGATTGCACCCAAGGAGCCTATTATTATTATTATTATTATTATTATTATTATTATTATTATTATTATTATTATTATTATTATTCTGGTACAGCAGCAAGAAATTACAGCTACCAGATGAAATGATTATTAACATATATAATTTAATAATGATCCTAGCATTTTGAAAAGTATTTTGGAAATTGCTCCCAACAACATGATAACTCATGGATATTAAACTGTAATAGCCAGTAGTGACTATTTAGTCACTGACAAGAAAGAAGTTAACAAAATATCCAGGCACTTCAGATAGAAATATATCAGTTTGTACTAATCTGCAGTATGGATCAAAATTACTAAACATTGGAAATACATTAATACAACTATTAAAACTAAAATGAGTTACTTTCTGTACTTTCATTTTTACTCTTTGCTTTTTGAATGAGTTGTTTTTTTAAAAAAAATGACTTTATTGCACAATATTTATGTATTTTGTCTGGTTTGTAAAGTTAAATTATGTATTTATCATATTCACTTATATATTACTTATCTTAAGATCCTGGATGATTTACAGTAAAAGTACAATAAAAACATAAAAGATAATGTCAGCTTATAATAATCTTCCATATAATCATGATCTAAAGACAACCCCCTCTCATAACATAAACAACAGCCCAATGCCGCCATTCACATTCAAAAGGCCCACCTAAACGATTTTATTTCATTGGACTTGCAAAATAGGGTCTAGGCTAGGGGTAGGCAACCTTGGCTCTTTTATGACTCGTGGACTTCAACTCCCAGAATTCCAGCTGGCTCAGGAATTCTGGGAGTTGAAGTCCACGAATCATAAAAGAACCAAGGTTGCCTACCCCTGGTCTAGGCCTACCGCAAAGCAGAACCTGGTTCCAGGTCCCAGTCTCAGTCTATTTTTCTTTTTTGTAGCAAAGCTACAATAGATGCCATAAATTCTGTTTTAAAGGAATTTCATATATACAAACATATACAAATGTTTATAGGATCATAGCAAGAATCTCAGTCCCAAGATAAGGATCTGATCAGCTCGCTGCTAATACTTGAGAAATTCAAATCAAATGAATAGTACCCTTTTGACATATTAATTTCTTACTCCTGGCAACTTGAGGCTAATAATACTGCTTTCTGGGGGTCAAATGATATTTGGCAATTTGTTCCCTTCTTTGGTTTTTGAAGCTGAAAGCTTTGGAGTCTCAGTATAAAAAAATCTGAAGAGGTTGCCATTGGCAACAGCATTTTCTCAGTCAGTACCAATGGTGATGAAAAGGTACATGACTGTGATACTAACAATACTTATCACAAAAGATAATGGCAGAGGTTTCAAACCTCACAACATGCTTAAGAACTATGTTATTCATAATTATCAGTATAGTCTATCTGATATATTTATTCACACAGATTTCCATATTGACAAAAGCCATATCCTATATCAATATTTTTCCAAGACTTGTTAGAGCATTATGTTTAACTACCCTGCCCATAGGCCTCTGCAGGGGTGGCAAGTAATGACATCACAAAACAAACACACCTGTATCCAATATTCAAAAGTAAGCATGAAAGTTCAGTGGTAAATCCAACATGGTTCTGTGTGTTTTCATCCACATTGGTTGTATTTGATTCCCATG